>NW_021132286.1:780680-1380680 GCF_004193835.3 Ostrinia furnacalis | reverse complement strand
TAAAATTCGTCCTCGCATATCCAAAACAATGAAAAATGTGAATGAAAAGTATCTCAGTTGACTTTGTGCGCTTGGTCTGTGGCTTGGTGCTCGCTGTGGCGTCATGATGTCTGCCACCAGGAGGCGCCAGTGGTCCCAAAACAATGGCACGCGCGCGTTCGTCATTGTTAAATGTTTAATTTTATTATTAAAGTGCGTGATGAAAATGGCTTCGAATCAGAGTTTAATTAATACGGTTCATTGGTTTATTAGTGTTGTGTATCGGGGGATTAATGCGTGTGACTATTGTTTTACATCATTCGTCAAACCAGCCGCTCCTGGAAGTTGGGGTAAGTCTTCCTACTAATATTATAAATGCGAAAGTTTAATTGTCTGGATGGATGTTTGTTACTCTTTCACGCAAAAGACGGACGGATTTTGATGAAACTTTACAATAGGTATTAAGTATTCTTTATAACCCAGAATAACATATTATAGGCTATAATTTATGACGATCTGTGACTAACTAAATTTCACGCGGGTGAAGCCGCGGGCAAAAGCGGGTAAGTAACTACCTAGCTAACTAGGATATGTTTTACATTGTTGAAATTCATCTCTAGATTTCGATACTTTAATGTGCTAGGATTTAGGCTAGGATTAGGATTTTGTTGGACTAATTACTTCGGTAATTGATTCATTCCAAACTAATGTAGTTGAACCACGAGCTGCCAACTACTTCTAGCTTACTGACATAATAGCAAAAGTTTTTAGCAAACTTTGTCGTACTTTTTCGGGTTTGGTTTCTTTTCTTTTATTACGATTATTAGGTAGATAGCTTATGCCTACGGCGATGCCCAGATTTGGACCACACTCCATAAATTTTTGGTCATTGTCCTTTCATAGATCATTATAAATTATAGCCTAATATGTTATTCTGATATTTAAACAATAATTACTGTACAGTTTCATTAAAATCCGTTCAGTAGTTTTTGAGTGAAAGAGTAAAAACATAGATCCATTCATACATCTAAATTTTTGGAAATACATTACCTACATAAAATTTTTGTATGCACAGGAAAATGTTGAGTACAGTATTCAGTCAGTATCAATTTATATAATTTGCGTAACACTCAAAGCAAAACGAACGTAAATGCGTACTCATCGTCATGATTGTCAGTCGCCGCTCTAAAAGCTTTCCGTCGACTGATTTCGCAGCCTCCAGCGCAGTCACGGCTCGAGTTCGCACATTCCATTATTTCATGTCGATGTGTCGCAGGCAAATTGTATGATTCCGCATTTTACAAACGGCGTCGTCAGTTCACAAACGTTCGCTGCTCTATGAAATGCCGAAGGCAAAATGTAAATTGCCTGGGCACTTTATAATATGCCAAAACATTTGATAGCCAATTCAATTGCTGTTTACAAAATGCCGCGGCAAATTGAAGTAGGTATTTAGTTCTTTTTCTTACCACGCGAGGCGCTGCTAATTAAAACAAGAAAAATGGCGTCGAGTCGTGGAGTTGTGATACAAAAAACAGTGCAAATTCTACATATTAAAAGGACTTTTCACATAAAAAGACATTGATTATATTTAGTGAATTAAAAATATTTTACGATTCATAAATAGGAGCAGTGAAAAAGCTATGGAAAAATGAAATAGTTTTTGAGGTTATCCGGCACGTAAAAAACGCTAAGGTGACTATGGAATCTGGTGCTCGGACTAGTGGTGGACTGCTGCGGAATATTATTGGTTTAAAAAATATTGTGTTGTCTTCTAGACTTCTTCTAGGTATAATTAAAATGTAAGAATTAAAGGACTGACTATCGAAACTCATTTTATGTCATAGTTTTATGTAGGTACCTACCTATAGGTACGTACGTCAATAGTTTAATTAAATTAGTTTAGTGTTGTTTTTATTACGAAAATATTGTAATTACTTTAGGAGTAGCTAGTATTTTAGGTTTGTCTTACCTGAATAGATACCTACCTGATTTCTAAAATTAAGTCTGATTTGTCCAACATGTGTTTTATGATGGTCACCCTATTGCAACAATCATAGTCGAAATTTTATCAATTGAACGAGTCGCCAATTTGCCTTCGGCATTTCATAGAACAGCGAGCGTTTGTAAACTGACGACGCCGTTTGTAAAATGCGGAATCATACAATTTGCCTGCGACAGATGCATCACAAGATGGGTGTACATTTTCGTGGAATATCTGCTAGAGATCCTCACCTCACGATATAAAAAAGTGATTCTTATCTGCCTACATTTTTGAAGAGAACATCTAAGTTTTCTGCTTTTGCCATATACCTTAATACGATTACCTACCTTAACAGATTAATATTGGCTTAATGGATTTTCATGTTAAAAGTTAGTAATGTAATGCTCTATATTTGTATTTTTTTTTACATTTACTTACCTATTTTTAACATAATTAACTATAGGGCTATAGTTAACTAAGGCTGAGTTGCACCACCTAACTAAGTATGACCGTAACTTTATCGATAACTGAGCCCCGATTACGGTAACTTTTAAAGTTTCCAATCCAGACGCGCTTCATCGATTCTGCGATACGATTGGTCAAAACAGCTGACGTACGCTGTTGAACGACCAATCGTATCGCAGAATCGAGAAGCGTGTCTGGATTGGAGACGTTAAAAATTACCGTAATCGGGGCTCTGGTGTATTTTGTATGGAGTTTGACAGATTTTTGACGTTTGTCAAAGTTAAAGTAAGATGGTGCAACCCAACCTAAGTTGCTTCACAGTTAAAAAAATATTCGATATTTTTTATACATAATAATTTAAATCGCACGTTTTCTTTGTAATACGAATATGAAACATTTCCTCGAGCCCCATTTCCGTTGGTCCGCATCATAATGGAGCCTTGATGTTCGACGCCGAAAATATTAAAAGGCTCCGAGTTAAGTATCAATGTAATGGATTACTTCCCGGGATCGGAGTGTGACGTGGATCACACGTCGGAGAGCAAGAGGATCAAAAACATGTTTATTCTTAGAATCAAAGCGATGTTTATTTTTATTACTTAAGTACGAGGCTACTTATGGGGTTGCTTGAAGGATGTTGAGTAGTATACATATTTCGATATTATCTGTCTGTGTATTCCATTATAAGTAGGTACTCGTATCGAATCAAGCAATGAAAGCATGCGTAGCTTATTGAATGATACAAAATCTCATTGTATTGCTTAAAACGACTGGTATCTTTCATAATTTGATGATAAACGTTTGATGATAACAAACGGCCGAAATCCTTACATCGAGGTTTTGTCGTAAAACTTGAAAGGACATCTGGACCATTCAACCAAGACAACATTTCATTTCCAAATGTTTGAAACCTTCCTCAAAATGAGGTAAAAATATTTGTCAGTAGATACTATCTGACAGATAGAATATAAGTGGACGCCATAATAGTGACTGCCGTCACAATAGATATCCAGCCCCACATCACTGCAACAGGTCCGACCCTCGTCCTACCCTTAGAACAACCTTCCTTTGCTCTCGTCGTGTAGGTGTATTTTGAGCTCTATTTCATTCCTAGAAGAGAGTAAAGAGTATTAGATATAAATGAGGCGGACTGTTCGCGCCGCAAGTGACATCTCCGCGGCAAACGGTTGTAATGGCCGGCGTGACCGATTCGCTTCGAAAAACATGGACTTGGAGTTTATGACATTCAAATTAGGCACTTTGGTCTATCTACTAGGTAATTTAGAAGTAGAGAAGTAGGTAGATGTTTAGGTAATTCATTTACCTACCTACTCACAATAGAATTAAGCTTTGTCTAATCCCTTGAATAAGTAATTTACTCTTGTCTATTGTCTTTAGAAATTGTGTATTCAAAGTTACTGAATAAAACTTATGTATTCATTTCAAATATAGGATTATGAAATGTTCTTTATGGTTATCTATGATCTTTTATATTATTATACGTAATAATTAGTATATAGGTACTTTGCATGTTTACGAATGCGTCTCTGAAAATTTAATTTCTTTTAACAAAATCAATCGGAATTGATCAAAATGTAGGTATTATCGTAAAATTGTGTACGTAGGTCATTAGTGTTTGACTATTGTGTCCATCCTACGTGCCTTCTTAGTTTATTCTTGGAAAAGCTGATAGACAAATATATTCAATTTGAATGAAGAGAGACGCCGCTTTGAAACCTCTCTTTGCTCAGCTGGTCTAAGTATTGCTGTCTTGGTCTTCAGTCTTAAAGCAGATACCATACCTACCTACTTTGTTTGATTTGGTCGAATTTATAGCTAGGGCAGGTCCTGAACAAATGAGTCAGTTCGCTTCAGTTCCTAGGAAATTAATATCTACTTTACATCTCGAGGTGAGCTCGCTTCTGATTTTGGCGAATGTTTAACATTTTGCCAATGCTCGAAAACTTAAGAAAACATATTTTATCAAATTTCCTTATGCTTTGGGATACGATTATTTACGCGTATGCAGTAGATTTAATAGGTTTTTGTAATAACAAACAAACAATAATTTCATTCAAATATTTACGTTAATAAAAACATTTAAACAAGCTTGGATACTTATCATAATTTACGGCATTTTCTCGCTTTTTCTTATTACACATAATAGCAGACACCCAAAAGTTGCCCTACTTAACTTCTTTGAAAACTCGCAGTTTCTTAAAAGGAAAGTATGGGGGAAGACTTTTCACTTAGTTTGATGTAATATGACGTGATTCTAATTTTCTTTCAGTTAATATTTTTTTCAGATTTTCCAAGGCAATAAAATACCTAGTTCATTCGACGTTTCTCAGCTTATTAAAGTTCTGTTACTGAGCTTATAGAGCTTTTGTATTGTAAGTTTATAAAGACGCGGCACTCATTGTTGTTGTTAGTCTTTTGTAGGCGATGACGGCGTGCTCTCTGACCTGCACAGCAGATAAAAGCTGCCGTGTCGTCGCCGAGCTTTACAAAGCTTTAAAAAATGAGATGAGTAAGTATTACGGCCTTTCCCTAGTCGTTGAACAAGATGGCAAAATAATCGTTTATCAGCATAATAGGTAGTTTACGCAGTTTATGTTGTTGCAAAATCATATTGCGCCCACGCTTATATGTACAATATTTATCACTTTTTAAATTTTTTAGTGGATAATATTAGGCTAGGTACTCTCGTTGTTTGTCAAAAGATTTGCATGAGCAGATTCAACGAAAAAGCAAAACTTTTGTCCGCAAAAATAACACGTCGCACGGCGCGACGCGTCTCCCACGACTTTGTGTTACAAAGGCCTGACAAAGAACAGTCGCCGGGACATTTGACACCTCCCGTGTTGCTCGGCTTAGACATGTTGACTGTCGCTAGCAGCCAGAAAATTTATGTTGAAAATCAAATCAAATTGGTCTAACGGACTGAAGGAAATATGCTACCATCTTCATACTTCGGACTTAAACAGAGAATCTAAGTTGGCACGTTTGAAAATTTAAATTTACTCGATGAAGAAACGCGCTTGGGGAAATGTTAGATGTTCATGATGATGAGCTAGGGGTTAGGGGCTGCTTAGTGCTTACCATATTTTCATTTAACAGTTAATAAGGCGAGTGCAAACTGCAGCTCTCATGACGTGTGTATTCGTTATAATATCGCCACTTTTGGATCTTTAGATATTATTTTTTATAGTACAGTAGTAAATTATTATTCTTGTTCTTATAGTAGAAAGTTAATAAATAGATGATACTTGGACATTTTACAATGCAGCGTTTCTAAGTATAGCTTGTACTTGTGGAACATAAACGAAACTTTATCATAAACATACAGTCACGGCGAAATTAGAATGTAAAATATCCCAATCTCCTTGAAAACGTGGCTCCAGGTAAACAAAGTCCAAACTAGATTACGTTTAAACCGGCGGATCGTCCTTGTGTTCGGAGCGCTCGGTACCTCTAGTAGGAAAAACTTTCGAGTTCGTTTCGTTGCGTATTCAAAGTGTCATCGAAAAATTTTGTATGAAAAATTAAACAGCGCCCCCTATATTATAGCCGCCCTAGGGGGCGCTGTTTAATTTTTCATACAAAATTTTTCGATGACACTTTGAATACGCAACGAAACGAACTCGAAAGTTTTTCGTACTAGAGGTACTGATCCGGGTTTAATTCCCGGCTTGATTGCGTTTGTTTACAACATCTATGCGGGATAGCGGTTTTTATCTCTCGTATCGGGTTTACGTGATTTTCAGGCTTCGGCATAGAAATGGGAGCTTTGTCAGGTGGACGATCGATTTGTTGACGTTACATTTTGTATCTACTATTTTTTAATCAGAGGTTTCGTAAAAGGTGTTTTTTTAGTTTGATTATGCACTCGTGGGTATAGGTTTTTTCATACATAAACCTGTCACCATCAATCCCTAATTTTTAAGTGACCCCTATGAAAAGAAAATGCCTTTTAAATGTTACCATAGGGGTCACTTAAAAATTAGGGATTGATGGTGAAAACGGGCATAAGTCTGTCTCGCAATTCAACGCGGAAACTGGGGATACTTAGGATAGCTTAAGTGTATTTTTATTTTTTTATTTTTTTACTTTTATCTTCTGTATATATTATTTTTGTATATAGCTTTTATTTTTTTAGTTCACTGTAAATTAATTGTACATAACTGTAAATAAATGGATTGATGCCCGTTTTCACCATCAATCCCTAATTTTTAAGTGAACCCTATGGTAACAAATAACAGGAATTTTATTTACATAGGGGTTGCACTTAAAAATTAGGGATTAATGGTGTAAACGAGCATGATGCCCGTTTTCACCATCCACCCCTAATTTTTAAGTGACCCCCATGTAAACAAAAATCCTGTTATTTGTTACCATAGGGGTCATTTAAACATTAGGGATTGATAGTGAAAACGGGCATGAGACTCTTAAAAAAATGAGGAGTTCCGATTAAAAAATAAGAAAAAAGAATCATAAGAAAAATCTTAGTTGTTGCTAAAAAAGCTTCTGGAGAAGGTTGTTCATGTTTGGTAATGAAGCCATATTAGATTAGGTTTTTATCAAATTATGCATTCTCAAAGAGGTCGCGAGAGGTGACTGAGTAGCACTGTTAATTGAGCGAAATGAACTCCTAATGAATAAACTTGACGTCTGCTTGCCGTCGCCGTAATGAACCGTGGACGCGGCGTGGAACGGGTTAACTGGCCCATTTATTGTCCTGAAGCAGTGGTAGGGTTAATACTGGGACGTGTAAAAGTGCTTTTTTAAGCCTATTTACAGAAATAAATGAGTTTGAGTTTAACACTAATGTATACTTAACCCTTTGTGCTTAGTGCATCTGCATGCAATAACTAGCTTACCTAACTGTGATGATTTTTTGTTTTTTTTTATCCATAACAAGGAAGGTCTTGGCTTGCATCTCACTGAAAGTGATGATCAGGCTGGTTTAAGCGAGCTTCACCCGGAATCCTCAACTATAGAGGAGAGTGAACTGAGAGAGCTGAAATACTGATGAAATATCATCATCGAGCAGATATTGCCGGATGATTAGAGACCCTAATCCTACTAGATTTGGTCTTTTTTTGTATACTGTATTATTAGCAACTTCGTACTCGTAGGTTCTTTTCAGAACCTTACCAAGTTTCAGAATGTTTCAGGGATGTTACTTATTATTTTCAGGAATCTTTTTTTAGAATAGAATAGAATAGAATAATGGAATCTTAAGTTTCCCGAGTTTCGAGTCTTAACCTTGCCGAGTTTCAGAATGTTTTCAGGAAACCCTATATTCTTTTTAGGAATTTTGTTTTCAGGAATCTTAGTTTCAGGAATCAACAGTTTTCGGGAAAGTTAGGTTTTCATGAAACCTAGGTTTTATTTAGTAATTTTTTTTTCAGAATCTTACTGAGTTTCAGAATGTTTTCATAGTTCTAACTTATTATTTTCAGGAATTTTAATTTTCAGGAATCTTAAGTATTTAGGAATCATAAGTTTTTATGAATCATAACTAAGTTTCAGGACTAAAAATTTTTCAGAAGGGTTCTCCTGTTTTTCAGACACTCTTTCAGTCAATACACTCATTCATATAGGACTACCTATCCATTAGACTTTAGAGGCACATCTCATTACCCGACTGCACCAGAAGGAGGGTTATTTTATTTTATTTTTCTTTATTCAGTTACATTTCATTACTCATGAAAATTAATGAAAGAAGTGTAACCAGTGCTTAAGGCTTCAAGCTGCGCAGTCGGATAAAAAATAAAAAGCCATTAAAATCTCGTGGAGCGGGCTTAGGGCGAATTCTTCCGTTGTGCGGGCGACAGCGCGTGATTGAGGAGGCTCGCGACACCAGGCGGAGTACAATCATTCAGCCATTCTACAATCAGTCCTACGACTTCCTTGTCAATTTAAAGTAGGATGCTTCTGAAATTCTTCAACTTTAAAATTTTTATTGCTTACTAAGTGACAATTTGTAACGGTGTAAATTACATAAATACAGGAGCTTAAAGACTTAGTTACCTGAGTGGTATTGCAATAGAGTAGGTGGCTATACAGTGTGAGTCACGATAAAGTGTGATATGAAATTAGGTGAAATTAGACCTATTTTTATCGATTTTTTTTTCTTCCAATTACTTATTGTAAAGAAAACGTAATAACTTTTTAACTAAGAGGTATATCCTGATAAAATAAAAACAGCAATAAAGCTAAATAACAGGCAATACAAAAAAATACATAAAATATCTAATAAATGCCAAAAAATAATAAAAAATGACACTTTTTTGAAAAAAATCTACATTTTAATTCGTGTTTTATTGGTCATTTGATTAATTTCTCCAAAAAATGCCCCTATAACAGATGTTTTTTATTACTTTGTATTATTCTCTATCGTATTACCTTCGTAAAACCAAAAATCGCATGTCTCTATCCCTATTACAACGTTTGCCATGATTGCTGTTCGAGATTTTAAGTTCTTTATTGTTTTCACTAAATGGCGTGTTTAGTCTAAAGTTTAGGCTTAGATTCTGAAACGACTGTCAATCTTGGTTAAATTTTAAATTTATCTTGAATCTAGGTACCTACTTCATTGACTTACTTGTGCAAAAAGGTACGTAAATGTTATCATAGGTAAGTAATCGTTTGGTAAGTAAAAGCAAAAATGTTAATAGCAAACTTTTGAGGTGACTTAATAAACGTTCTAAACCAAAGATGAAAAGCACAAAATATTGAAATTAAAGGGGAGTTCCGATATTGTTTATCAAAGAACAAAGGTTCTCTGATGTTGCGGCAAAAAGAGGGCGCCACTGCCTGTTCCTGACGTCACGCTGGGTAATTGATAAAGGGGCGTGTGCTGCAAAATTGATGATGGAAGAGACAATGATGTTTGTTGCCGGCGTCAATTGATGAATCGGGCTATGAATATTAAGAACACGGTATTTTTTATTAACTATCTTTTAAGTCTAAAATAAAATTATAAAGCCATCAACTTCTGTCAACTCGTATGTTTACTAAACTCATACGTGGAATATAAAGTGCCAGTCTTAATTTTTTATTTTATTTTTCTTTATTCAGAAAACCACAGCTCTATGAAATAATATGAAACTTTTTTCAGTTTAGGTATTACGCATGCCTTAGGCTGAGTTGCACCACGTAACTTTGACCGTAACTATAACGTTAACCGGTATTTTTGTATGGCGTTTGACAGATCTTTGACGTCTGTCAAAGTTAAAGTAAGATGGCGCAACCCACCCTTCGCGGCGAGGTTCGCGGCAAGAGTGTAACACGAAATTCAAAAATGTCACACAACATATTCTTGTTTGCATTTCTGACCGATAAAATTTATTTATTTTTAATTTATCGCAGGTGAAAGTCAAATCACAATAAATAGGTATGTACAAATCAACTCATTTTACTATACTTAGTAGGTATAAAGTACGTAGTATAAATAAAGCAATAAACCAAATTGAATCGCGTCCAATAACGCCACCATCCCAAACAGAAGTCCCTCGTCGTACCTTAAGCCAAATCCCGAATTAACAAGTAATTGGTCGGGTTGTATTCAAAGTGATATAAAACAGGGAGGGTAAGCAATACCATTGTGTCAGGATCGGGATTTGTAAAAAAATATTCAGCTATTGTGTGTGCTTTGACGAAGGTGAAACTTAATGCAAGCCGCTTGCACGTGCCCTCTGCAGCATTTATTTTTCAATTAATCAGGTTAATACAAGCGTGCGATGTCAATAGTAGTAAATACCCAGAGAGAGCCTACTGCACTTAGCTAATTCTGTTACGCTCAAATTGTCCCGGCGGCTTTGCGTTTGTCCCGGGGAGGCTCTGGTAACGCCGGGAGGATTTGCAGACGTTGGCGGTCAAATGGAATTGTGCTTTATGTGTCCTCACGCCGAGCATTCCTCTGCAGCTTTCTCAAAGGCCCTAGAGCAATTCTAAGTATGCCATAAATAAAAACCTAATTAGAGTCATCAAACGTCTCAGTCATTAATTTAGTGCCACTAGAAATACCTAGTTGATCAAAACTGCCCCCTTAGACAAAACGCACTTTTTGATCGAATCGAAAATCGAATCCGTCAAAACTCCATACAAAAAAGGGGCTTTTCGACCACTTTTCGACTGGTTTGCGATTATAATTTGCACTTTGTCTAGACCCACTGATGTCTTTTTGGATGACCCACGCTGAACTGTCCCACCAAACTCAAAGACAGGGGGACGCTACCATCGTTCAACTATATGGTTTCCAACATGGCAAAAATCGGAACCAGCGATCCGGTATTGACGGTGGCGCCCCACTGTCAATGTCATGGATAGGACAGTTCAGTATTTTGGAACTATATTTTTGGGTTATTATTGAAGACAAAAAAGATATTTGGACTATTATGTACTCTGTGGTTTGGGTGCATAATGTAATTTCCTTTGCCTTTAAAAAAGTAAATGTCAAGATGACTGTTGCACCAAAAATGAAAATGAAAATTGATTTTGATAGATGTTGTGTTGAGTTCTGTGTAGTTTTGTGCGATTTAACGATAAGAACGACAATGGTAAAAGGTAATGGGGGCAAATGGCTACCTAAGTAAACTCCGACAAACTTTACTTCGACATTACGTTACTCCGACATTTCTGAATATCGACATGACTTTACTTCGACACTACACTACTCCGACAAAGGATATTCGCCTTTGTCTAAGTAGTGTAGTGTCGAAGTAAAGTCATGTCGATATTCAGTAGTGTCGGAGTAACGTAATGTCGAAGTAACGTTTGTCGGAGTTCAGTTTTTGAGCCCACGTCAGCATCGACCGCGACCTACAACATGNAGAAAACTGCTCGATGAGGCCATCAAGAAGGCTCTATGTACCAGGCCGCAGATGCTGAAGCAACTAGACAAGCTGGAGAAGTTTAGAGAAAAGTATGCCAAATAATGAATTTAAAAATCTAGTCATTGAGAACTTTAAATCCAAGTAAATATTTCCTAGTTATTGTATTTTTTATGCTGTATCGTTGGGCGTATTGATGGAGATCAAAATGATGAATATAGTATTATTTATAAACTTGTTTATTACTTAAACTATGGAGGTAAAAATTCAATTAACAGGTATGTAAAGCTATACTTATGTAAATAAAAACAAATGCCATAAGTAAATATTTAAAAAATATTTGCTAAAGCTTACATAATAATCTTGAAATGACTAGGATTTGCTTGAGAGTTTCTGGAATTGATATTCTTTTTTCAGTTCTTTCAGATTCGCTTCTAATATCGCCACCTAGAAAAAAAAAGGAAAATTTTAATGAATTATGCTAATCATGTTGTATGTAGTCTATTTTCTAGAACTGGGTTCTATTAAATAATAATTAGGATCACAGTACACAAAACATTCCAGATCGTCCCGAGAAACACAAACTTCAGTAGGCCTAAGATGCGCACCGTGATAACTTATCGACGTGAAAATGTATGGGCAAAATCGATAAAATGGGGTGATAACCGCTTATCGCGGCGCGCATCTTAGGCCTACTGATCTCAAAAAAAATGTTTAACCCTACCTAAGAAGGCCATGGGAACATAGTTATTAACATGTAGTAATGACTAAGTTCGCAATTACGTTCTCTTTTTAACTATGTGTGAATACCAACCTCTTCAAACCTAAGCTCCTTCCTGGCTTCCTTGATGTATCCCCTTATAATATTCATCTGCTCCAACAAGGGATCATCGTCGTCGTGTTGGTTGTTGTCTGCGCCTGAGCTAGGCCCCGCCTCCAAAACTGGTTCACGCGCCATGCGCTCGCGCTCCATTTGTATCATCACTAATTTAATACCAACCTCTTCAAACCTAAGCTCCTTCCTGGCTTCCTTGATGTATCCCCTTATAATATTCATCTGCTCCAACAAGGGATCATCGTCGTCGTGTTGGTTGTTGTCTGCGCCTGAGCTAGGCCCCGCCTCCATTTTTTTTAGATTAATAAATTTTTTTATAGTAATTTATTTTATTATGAATAATATTATTATTATTTTAGAGTGGGAAATTATTTCTTTTAATTCTTTAAGAGTTATTATAAGAATTTTATTGGATTGAATATCTTTATTATTTATAATATTTGTTTCATTAATTTCTTCAGTTGTAATTTATTATAGTAAAAGATATATAAATTCTGAATTAAATTTAAATCGTTTTATTATTTTAGTTTTATTATTTGTTTTTTCAATAATTTTATTAATTATTAGTCCAAATATTGTAAGAATTTTATTAGGTTGAGATGGTTTAGGTTTAGTTTCTTATTGTTTGGTTATTTATTATCAAAATATTAAATCTTATAATGCTGGAATATTAACTGCTTTATCTAATCGAATTGGGGATTTATTTATTTTAATGGTAATTGGTTGAATAATAAATTATGGTAGATGAAATTATTTATTTTATTTATCTTTTATAAAAAATGATTATTCAATATTTATAATTAGAATTATAATTATTATTGCTGCTATAACTAAAAGTGCTCAAATTCCTTTTAGTTCTTGATTACCAGCTGCTATAGCAGCTCCTACTCCAGTTTCTGCTTTAGTTCATTCATCTACTTTAGTTACTGCGGGTATTTATTTATTAATTCGTTTTAATTTTTTATTATTGGATATAATATTTATTAAAATTTTATTATTATTATCTGGTTTAACTATGTTTATAGCTGGTATTTCTGCTAATTATGAGTTTGATTTAAAAAAAATTATTGCTTTATCGACTTTAAGACAATTAGGATTAATAATAAGAATTTTAAGAATAGGAATACCAGATTTAGCTTTTTTTCATTTATTAACTCATGCTATATTTAAGGCTTTATTATTTATGTGTGCTGGGGTTATTATTCATATAATAATAGATATTCAAGATATTCGTTTTATAGGGGGGATTAGAAATTTCATTCCTATAACATCTTTATGTATGAATGTATCTAATATAGCTTTATGTGGTATTCCTTTTTTAGCTGGGTTTTATTCTAAGGATTTAATTTTAGAAATAGTTAGTTTAAGAAATTTAAATTTTTTTATTTTTTTATTATATTATATTTCTACAGGTTTAACTATATTTTATAGTTTTCGTTTAACTATATATTTAATAATTAATGATTATAATTTATTATCTATTTATAATTTATATGATGAAGATTTTATTATATTAAAAAGAATAATAATTTTATTATTTATAAGAGTTATTAGAGGTAGATTTTTAATATGATTAATTTTTTCTTATCCTTATATAATTTTTTTACCTTTTAATATAAAAATAATAGTTATTTATGTAAGAATTTTAGGAGTTTTTATGGGGTTTATTATTAGAAATATAAATATTTATTCTGTTAATAAATTTTTAATAACTTATCAAATTAGAAATTTTTTATGTTTAATATGATTTATACCTAATTTATCTACTTATGGTTTAAATTTTTATTTTTTAAATTTTGGTCAAATAATATTAAAAAATATTGATATGGGTTGAAGAGAAATATATAGAGGTCAAGGTATATTTTTTATTATAAAAAAATATTCAATTTTATTTAATTTATTTTCTATAAAAAATTATAAAATTTATTTATTTAGATTTGTTTTATGAATATTTATATTAATTATTTTAATAATTTTTTTATATTTAAATAGCTTATAATTTTAGAGCATAATATTGAAGATATTAAGGAGATTATTTAAATCTTTAAATATTTATAAAAAAATTTTTTTATTTTTACAATGAAAATGTAATGTTTTTATATTAAACTATATAAATAAGAAATATTAATGGAATTAAACCACTAAAAATTAAGTTAGCAGCTTAATTTTATACTTTATATTTCTTTTTAGTTGGAATTTATAATTCAATTTTATCATTAACAGTGATATACCTCTATTTTGGTTTCAACTAAAAATAAGGAGTATTAAAACTCTATCTTTTAAGTCGAAATTAAATGCAAATGTTGCTTCTTATTTAAGATAAATTGATTTATTCAATATTTTTTGAGTGCAAATCAAATGTTTTATTTAAACTATAATCCNTTTGAAAATAAATAATTTGAATTTGAATTTGAATTTGAATAAACTGAAATTAAGTTCGGATAAAGAATCATACATTATTCTCAAAAGGCTTCAAGATACGATTGAAGTTTATTTTTAACTGACTTCAGAGAAACGGAGGGCTCGATAGCGCAGTTCTTTATTCCCAGAAATTTATGATGATTTCAAATACGCGGAAAGCCGTTGAATAAATCGGAGGATAATATCTGATTTTAATAGAATTAGGCACGATCTATAATGCTACAAAACTGCCTTTCTCTTTAAAAGTGCTGCGGAGGTCGATAGTTAAATGTCGCTAGACACTAAAGTTCTTTTATTTTTCTTAGCTTCAGATTACATTTAAAAATTTTTAGATGAATAAATAACTGAACAGTATCTAGGTAGATGATTAGATTTTGTCATATAAAGTCTTTAAGCTTTCTAAAGTAATCTCCAAATAAAAAATTGTTTTTGTAATTAGTTTCCAGTTTTATTTTAAATCAACCTGGTTTAATTGAGCCATCTCAGACGCGTATAGTTAACAGCCAGGACTGAGAATAAATGAACTTAAATAAATGTAATTACCGACACACTTCTTTGAGAAATTTTTCCACAATTTCTCTCACCCAGTCCAGGCTCCGCATTCATAAACTTTAGTCTATTGCTTACCATAATTGTATCCGTGAACTTGGGCCCTGTGCTGGTGCTATTTACCGCTGCAGACGTGATTGGCGCCCCGAGCACGTCCCAGGTTAATCGCCCTTACCAATTATGACCGCGACTCGGCCACGCCGCACCGCTGGCTCCGATACACTTTGGATTCCCTGTGGTTCAATTACACTTATTACACAACAAAGTGATATAATTCTCGAGTAACGTACTTAGTTGTAGAGTAAGAAACTTTAGCTGTAGAAGGTAGGTCCAGCGTAGGAAGTGTAGACCAAATCCTTCTTTGCGTCTGTAAAATTAAAGAAGATCGTGCTTCTGAAGTGAAGACTGAACGACCTCATGATGAGGTGAATACAAATGTGTTCGCCCTTAGAGGTACACAAACCACCTTTATTATTATGTTCCGCAATTTTTACAGTTCATCCACAGAAAATGTAGAGCTTGAAGGCTGTGTAAATGAATGAAAACTAATATGTAGAGAAGTAGAATGCGTGTATTCTACTTTTCTACATATTAAAAGCCTAATAATCTAGCACATTCGACTCCACGGGGAGTTGGAGACCAACTATTTCCCATCCAAAATAATAATTTTATTCTGCGTGTATAAAAGAGTGTGACTGTACCCTAAAACAATTTGTTCTCGTGGGGACGTGTCGTGACGTCAAAGAATAAATAGTTCCTTCCAAATATATGAAAATGATGTCGTAGAGCACGTCGCATCTAATAGGCCAACACTGGACTACTTTCGGTTGATACTTTACGGTCTTCTGTGTACACCTTACTTATTATGAAGTGAACTGTAAACAAGTGACCAATATTTTATTTTTACTGAGCACCTAACTATTAACATTTTATTTTTAAAGCTGTTTTAGTTCTAAGTCGAAAGCCGATTAAGTGGAAGCGGATTTTATTCAGATGAACGTGGGCGGCTCTTTAAAGGTTTACTGTTTACAGTACAGTCAAGTTCTAACTGACATTAGATCCAATTTTTGATTTAGCTAAATGAAAGTACGTGATAACAGTACTAATGAAGACATTGTATGAATAAAGAAGATTAAATCTTGGATGTTCATAAATTCGACATACAAAATATACGAACGCGTAACAAGCGAGTGTATGAGGCGCGAGCGAGGACTGGGGCAGTGACGCATGTTCGGGAAAGCCCTATTAGCCGCCCTCGGAATGCGAGCCGAAGAAACAGCACTTTGCTCGTGGTCCATTTGTAAGAATCAACAAAAGCAATAAAGCACGAAGTTTCTCATCCAATATTTGCAATAAAAATAAAAGTATTGGATACGAAGGTCATTTAGATGCAAAACACGAACTTCATGACTTACTTGACTTATGGTCCTATGTCCCTTAGATGGGGCAGNTATCTTCGTAAGTAATGGTCCGATTTGGATAATTCAAAAAGATATATCTTTCTTATGTCTTAAAGATTAACGTAGATACTAGTTTTATTGAATTTTCTACAACAGTACTGATCCTCATTGATGTATGGAGCAGGCAACACCGCCAAAAAAAATTAATTAAGTGGTTATCTGAAATGGAATGTATGGAAAACTTAAATTTTTCAGATTCTCCATACAAAACGACAATTTCATACATTAACACCTAATATTAACGTTGTTTTCGAACATTACAGTTGATTAATATTAACTCCCAGCCTTTCTTTAATTCCATTTTCGGTCATTGATTTAAATCAATGATTTTTATTTAAAAAATCATGTAATAAAAATCGTGATTTAAATCATGATTTAAATCAACTTGATTTAAATCATGCAACCCTGCTACGCACCGTGGCGGCGCGGCTGCAGCAGCACGACGGAGCAGGTGGTGGTGGCGAGCAGCAGGCGGCCGCCGGCGCGCAGCAGGCGCTCGCACTCCTGGCCGCCCAGCTCGCAGCTGACGTCGGCCATGGCGCTGGCGTGCCCCACCGACCACCAGTAGCGCACCACGCCCTCCGGCGACACGCCCACGCACGACGGCATCTGATAACAATGACAACCTCAAATAAATACGCTTCAGGCAAAGGTCAGATGCATACCCTCATTGTTAAAGTTTAAATTAAACACTCAAGACAACTAATACCCTGCTTAGGTACTAGTAAAAATCAGCAAGCTTTATTTTCATAGCAGTCTGCAATTCTTACAACGGGCGTTATAAGAAGGCTCAAGGCAAAGTGCGATGTAGCTATGCTCGGAGTTTAC
The DNA here is from genome assembly GCF_004193835.3 of Ostrinia furnacalis. Lineage (NCBI taxonomy): Eukaryota > Metazoa > Arthropoda > Insecta > Lepidoptera > Crambidae > Ostrinia > Ostrinia furnacalis. The sequence continues at coordinate 1,363,319 of NW_021132286.1, read as the reverse complement.
CTGCGAGGTCAAATCAGAAATGAGATCAAATCGGAAATTATGCGGCCACGCCATAACGCGCCTGATCAAAACAAGACCATGCTCACCTGTGCTCCATCCTCATAGAACAGCTCCACCAAGTCGGCCTTATGTGCCAGGTCAGTCTGCGGCAAGGTAAGCTCCCTGGCCTACACAGGCGGGGTGGTCGATATGCTCACGCAACCACGCCACCACGCGCCTGATCAAGACAACACCATGCTTACCTGTGCTCCATCTTCATAAAACAGCTCCACCAAGTCGGCCTTATGCGCCAGGTCCGTCTGCGGCAAGGTAAGCTCCCTAGCTTGCGCGGGCGGCGCGGGCGGCGGGCTCGCGCGGCCACGCCACCACGCGCCTATGCTTGCAAGTCGGCCTTATGCGCCAGGTCGGTCTGCGGCAGCGTGAGCTCCCTGGCCTGCGCGGGCGACGCGGGCGGCGGGCTCACGCGGCCACTCCACCACGCGCCTGATCAAGAAAAGACCATGCTTACCTGTGCTCCATCCTCATAAAACAGCTCCACCAAGTCGGCCTTATGCGCCAGGTCAGTCTGCGGCAAGGTAAGCTCCCTGGCCTGCGCGGGCGGCGCGGGCGCGGGTGAAGCGGGCGCGGCGCCGGCGGCGGGCTCGCGCGGCCACGCCACCACGCGCCTGATCAAGACAATACCATGCTCACCGGGGCTCCACCAAGTCTGATTTATGCGCCAGATCAGTCTTCGGCAGTATAAGCTACCTGACCCATGTACAATTGACTCCACACGACTAATAACTGTCCTCACCTGTGCTCCATCCTCATAGAACAGCTCCACTAAATCCGCCTTATGCGCCAGGTCGGTCTGCGGCAAGGTAAGCTCCCTAGCCTGCGCGGGCGGCGCGGGCGCGGGTGAAGCAGGCGCGGCGCCGGCGGCGGGCTCGCGCGGCCACGCCACCACGCGTCTGCCCGCCACCAGCCAGCACCAACCGCAGGGAGAGAGCCGGACGCTCACTTCGCCACTGGCTGTTGAAACACGAATAATTTAGGACAGCGGTTCTTAACCTTTATTTATTTATTTATTTNAAAGTTTTTACACAATTAAAATGAATTAATCATAACATACCACTAGTCCGACCTACTTGAATAATAAAAAAGGTTTTAGAATAAAGTATCAATATCAGAATTTATTTTTATGTAATAAACAAATTATTCTAGTTTTCTCGAGAACCTGCTTCTTCAACTTCATAAATAAAATTGGGATATTATCTGCAGTACAAAATAATTGAGAATGTACATGTCTGCTGCAGCTTTCTCAAAGGCCCTAGAGCAATTCTAAGTATGCCATAAATAAAAACCTAATTAGAGTCATCAAACGTCTCAGTCATTAATTTAGTGCCACTAGAAATACCTAGTTGATCAAAACTGCCCCCTTAGACAAAACGCACTTTTTGATCGAATCGAAAATCGAATCCGTCAAAACTCCATACAAAAAAGGGGCTTTTCGACCACTTTTCGACTGGTTTGCGATTATAATTTGCACTTTGTCTAGACCCACTGATGTCTTTTTGGATGACCCACGCTGAACTGTCCCACCAAACTCAAAGACAGGGGGACGCTACCATCGTTCAACTATATGGTTTCCAACATGGCAAAAATCGGAACCAGCGATCCGGTATTGACGGTGGCGCCCCACTGTCAATTNTTCGGCGAAGGCAGCAGTTGATGAAGACCTGCAGCTGGTGCGAGATAACCTTGGTGACCTTCCACGTTTCACCCCCATAGAGCAGAACGGATTTAACGTTGGACCCGAATATTTTGAGATGCAAAACACGAACTTCATACCATTAACAAATTAACTAGCACTATTTGTGTGGGGCATGAAGTAGCCTCGGCCTCAGTGGTTTCTTTTTAGAACCGTTATTTTAAGCTATCCTCCCATTTACGGAGAAGACTGTAGTGGTAGAGTCGTCTTCCCATCGCTACGAAACCAACTCTTAATAAATAAAAATAAATATTAAACGCCATTTTCTCCTCTCTTGGACCTCTCATGAAAGATTATTTTAAGGCCATGTTTTGTTATATCATTTCGGATTCCCCTTTCCCGTAATATGCTGTTCGATTACTTCGTAACGCTGCGCTCCGACCTTTTTTAGGTCACTGCGCCTGAGTGCGGCCGAGCCACGCTGCTCGATCTCGCCTTTTGGTAGATTGTTTCATGTTGGGAAGGGTAAACATATGAAAACGTATGTTTTCTTTGTCAGTTCTCAAACAGTGTAGCAGTCTTTTGATTTGCTACTGACGTGTTTGATTGACTCCTTCCTTCGGTCGGATAATATAATGTAGAGTTCTTCCATCCTGAAATAAATGAAAATACACTGGTCATCACAAAAATCGACCCTCCCGCGACAAGCACTTACAAACGTACCCACCAATATTGGCACCATTTAAAAGCCTAGTTCTAAACTTCATTTCATTAAAGGAAAGGTTTTTACCCCAAAAATGTGTCTGTAGAAGAATCCAGAGTCACTTCTTCAAAAAATAGGTAGTTACGCTTGAGCCAACTTTTATGGCTATAAAACTGTTAAGTTGGGATTAATCGCTATCCATCTGTTAAAGAGGACACGTGAGATCATTATTTGGTTTTATAACCATAAAAATTGGTCTAATTGATCCCAGAGGTGAGCCCAAAGTGAGGTCTTTTTTCAAGTCACATTTATTGCATATCGCGTTTATGTTAATCGTTTATTAAGAAATTAAATGTGTTTTTCTTTAAGGATATTTATATATTTATATACATTTATAAGGGCTTTCAAATAACACCAATATGGTTGGGGCACCATGATTGTGTCAGTAGAAACGAGTTTTCCTGTAAAACGTACTTAGGTGGGCCGATTTTTGTGATGACCAGTATAGTTGTGGTCTATTGGAACGCAGGATTAAATGTAGTTACGAAGTTTATACAGATAAAACAGATCGAAGATTCAATTATCTCCAAGTAAACAACTCAACAACCTTTTCTTTGTTATGGGGTTTTGCCCGGAGCGTCTCCTACTAACTTTTTCAACTCTGATATTATAACATCTGAAAAACGAGTGAACCTCTGACTGTCTTCATGCAGAACTATACATAAATACATTAGCCATATTTTATTCATCTGTTTTAATTGACCATTAAACAACACTAATCTAATGAAACGCTTTTAACTTTATTGTCTTTATTGCAAGTTCATTACAACCATCGGCTTAAAGCTGTCTTAAATCTGCAGCTTAAATAGGATTGTAAATACACAATGTACAACTCGAATCAAAATTGTACAAGTTTTATGTTTTGTTCAAATGGTTGCGTTTAGGTATAGGTATGTCATAGACAACCATCAGTATGATTGGATTTCATGAAACATTGTGTCAATAGACAGCCGTTTGCTGAACAATTAGCGATGCTTCAGCTCGATTAGCTGCTGTTTGTTTGTGGGCGCGCTGCGGGGGCGGGCGGGCCTCACTTCCGGTCGCGGGCATTTAGCGCTAATCTGATTACGGTCCCCGGAAAATTATAATTGAGGTTTAAAGACGAGCTGCCAGTGGAATCGCCGCCTAGTCCTGTTAGACTAAGAGCTGGTGAACGCCAGATGCATTATGAAGTTTGGTTCATCGTGGCTTTGGCAGCAGCTACACTCAAAAGATTGTCTGGCAATTAGTAGGAACTGTCAAAACTGTCTGGCTGATGAGGAAACTACTTATAATTATTATAATCGTTTTTTGAGGGTAGCCAAAGCCACGATGACTAACTTCATAATGCACCAACATTTTCACATATATTGGGAGCATATGCTGACAAACTTTCAGCTTTTATAACATGACGTAGTTCTGGCGTTCACTAGCTCTTAGTCTATATCTAACTTTCCAAAAACGTAAAAATATGTTTGTTGTTCTGGTTCTTCTTCGATACTCCTATTCTATTGACACCAATTTAGATTCTGAGTAAAGAATTATTTGGGTATATAATCACCTGCGTCCATATTTTTTGAACTGTATTTTTTTTATTATTTCAACTCTGATCTGGTGGGCGGTGTTGATTTCTCTCCTAATTAATGGAGAGCAATTACTCGTACAATGTCTATTTGCTCTTCTATGAATAAAACATGCCTGTCAGCTATATTGGCTGCCGAATACGATTACAAAGCATAAGCGTAACACATTTAAGTTAAAGCAATATTCGATTAATCTCACGACGAGCGTGGTTTCACTGTGGGTTGTCAAATTAACAATTCATTAATCGCCGTCTGTATTCGCGCCGCGCCACAGTTTACTACAAATTAAGTCTAAAATAATAATAATTACGCTGATCGCTTCCTCTGTTTGTTCTCGTTGGAGTTTCGTGACGTAAGGTTAAATATTCGGTGGCAAAGTTTAACTATATCAGCCAGTACAACCCAAGGTCGATGTTTAGTAGAAGAAACATGCGGTTTGTATGGCGTGTTCAAACTTGTGAGTTCTGCTGATAGAACTACTCACATCACTTAGGCCGAGTTGCACCACCTAATTTTAACTGTAACTATAACAATAACAACACAATAACAGATTGTTAAAGTTTAACAACCGTCAAAAAATAAAAAATCTGTCAAATCAGGAAAAGTGCAACCCAGCTTAAATAGGTGCCGGTTTTTTGGATTCCAGGCAATAATAAAACTGTCTGTCGGGCTCTAGGACTTGTGCTGAAAAATGTTTTATTTTTTGTTCTATGTACATGATGTTGACCCACGTAGAGCATGCTTATCATGGTTTGCATTGACACAGTCGACTACATCAGTTTTCTTGTTGTGGCTGAGTTTTTTCAGCTGTGTGCCTATATGCGGCAGAGTTGCCATAGCTGGTAACTGCCCATTGTCGAAACAATTGGTCGCGTTAGACGAGATTGCGTATTGTTAACTTTAAAAAACGTCCGAAATAATTGCGGCATCCACGAGTTCATACGAGTATATGGCGCATAGTAAAAATATTGTTCGTACATTTTGTACTTATTTACATATTGTAAATTAGTCTTTCGGCGGTGTTGGCTCGTTATTTGTCTATTATGGTGGTATTAACTCTAGTGCTTAAAGTGTTCTTGGTTGTAAAAGTAAATTTTAGTACGACGGGAAAGACCAGTATTAATAACTTTGTTATAAAATTCAAAGCACACCATGAATCAAGAAAGCAAGAGCGTGGTTTGAATATTAATTTCACTTAATGATGCCTTCTTCGCCNATTTTAAGGTATCCTCCCATTTCGGGAGAAGACTGTAGTGGTAGAATCCGTCTTCCCATCGCTACGAAACCAACTCTTAATAAATAAAATCAAAACGCTACATTTTCCTCTCTTGGACCTCTCATGAAAGATTATTTTAAGGCCATGTTTTGTTATATCATTTCGGATTCCCCTTTCCCGTAATATGCTGTTCGATTACTTCGTAACGCTGCGCTCCGACCTTTTTTAGGTCACTGCGCCTGAGTGCGGCCGAGCCACGCTGCTCAATCTCGCCTTTTGGTAGATTGTTTCATGTTGGGAAGGGAATATGAAAACGTCTGTTTTCTTTGTCAGTTCTCAAACAGTGTAGCAATCTTTTGATTTGCTACTGACGTGTTTGATTGACTCAATCGGATAGTTTAATTTAGAGTTCTTACATCCTGAAATGAATGAAAATGGTTGGGGTTTTGAAACGCAGGATTAAGTTTAGTTACGAGGTTTATACAGATAAAACACAGATCGAAGATTCAATTATCTCCAAGTAAACAACTAAACAACCTTTTCTTTGTTATGGGGTTTTGCCCGGAGCGTCTCCTACTAACTCTTAGAACTCTAATATTTTAATATCTGAAAAACCAATGAACCTCTGACTGTCTTTATGCAGAACTAATACATAAATATTATGTATTAGTTTATTAGCCATATTTTATTAATCTGTTTTAATTGACCATTAAACAACACTAATCTAATGAAACGCTTTTAACTTAATTGTCTTTATTGCAAGTTCATTACAACCATCGGCTTAAAGCTGTCTTAAATCTGCAGCTTAAATAGTATTGTAAATACACAATGTACAACTCGAATCAAAATTGTACAAGCTTTATGTTTTGTTCAAATGGTTGCGTTTAGGTATAGGTATGTCATGGACAACCATCAGTATGATTGGATTTAATGAAACATTGTGTCAATAGACAGCCGTTTGCTGAACAATTAGCGATGCTTCAGCTCGATTAGCTGCTGTTTGTTTGTGGGCGCGCTGCGGGGGCGGGCGGGCCTCTCTTCCGGTCGCGGTCATTTAGCGCTAATCTGATTACGGTCCCCGGAGAGTTATAATTGAGGTTTAAAGACGAGCTGCTAGTGGAATCGCTGCCTAGTCCTGTTAGACTAAGAGCTGGAGAACGCCAGATGCATTATGAAGTTTGGGTCATCGTGGCTTTGGCAGCAGCTACACTAAAAAGATTGTCTGGAAATTAGTAGGAACTGTCAAAACTGTCTGGCTGATGAGGAAACTATTAGATATAAAAATCAGCTTTTATAACGTAACCCTAACTTTTACGGTGACCTTTGCTGTATATTCAATGGATTGTAATTCTACTTACGTTGGACCATAAAAGCTTATTTTTATGTATAGTATTTAGGCAATGATAAGAAGTTGTTTCCTCATCAGCCAGACAGTTTTGACAGATCCAACTCCTTGCCAGACAGTTTTTTGAGGGTAGCTGCCAAAGCCACGATGACCAACTTCATAATGCACCAACATTTTCACATATATTGGAAGCATACGCTGACAGACAAACTTTCAGCTTTTATAAAATGACGTAGTTCTGGCGTTCACTAGTCTATGTCTAACTTTCCACAAACGTAAACATACGTTTGTTGTTCTGGTTCTTATTCGATACTCCCATTCTATTGACACCAATTTAGATTCTGAGTAAAGAATTATTTGGGATTACCCACCTGCGTCCATATTTTGTGTGAACTGTATTTTTTTATTATTTCAACTCTGAACTGGTGGGCGGTGTTGATTTCTCTCCTAATTAATGGAGAGCAATTACTCGTACAATGTCTATTTGCTCTTCTATGAATAAAACATGCCTGTCAGCTATATTGGCTGCCGAATACGATTACAAAGCGTAAGCTTAACACATTTAAGGCAAAGCAATATTCGATTAATCTCCCTACGAGTGTGGTTTCACTGTGGGCTGTCAAATCAACAATTCATTAATCGCCGTCTGTATTCGCGCCGCGCCACAGTTTACTACAAATTAAGTCTAAAATAATAATAATTACGCTGATCGCTTCCTCTGTTTGTTCTCGTTGGAGTTTCGTGACGTAAGGTTAAATATTCGGTGACAAAGTTCAACTACGAGTATATCAGCCAGTTCAACTCAAGGACGATGTTCAGTAAATAAAGCATGCCGTTGCTAGGGCGTGTTCTCATTCTGAACTTAGTGGGTTCTTATGACAGTTCTTTACCGCACGTAATAATGTGTCTATTTCTTATTTTCTTCGGTTTCAGGCAATAATAAAATCACGTGTCAGGCTTTACGACTTTACTTGAGCTGAAAACTGTATTTTTATTTTAAGTACCTACATGATATTAACCCATGTACTCGTAGAACATTTTGGTTATTAGTTCGAATTATGATAGTCAACTAGATCTACACTCGGCGTCAAATAAAACGCACCTCCCTTGTTGTGGCTGAGTTTTTTCAGCTATGTACCAATATACGACCGAGTGGCCATAGCTGGTAACTGCCCATTGTCGAAACAATTGGTCGCGTTAGACGAGATTGCGTATTGTTAACTTTAAAACGCGCCGTCCGAAATAATTGCGGCATCCACGAGTTCATATATGGCGCGTAGTAAAAATATTGTTCGTGCATTTTGTACTTATTTGCATATTGTAAATTAGTCTTTCGGTGGTGTTGGCTCATTATTTGTCTATTATGGTGGTATTAACTCTAGTGCTTAAAGTGTTCTAGGTTGTAAAAGTAAATTTTAGTACGACGGGAAAGACCGGTATTAATAACTTCGTTATAAAATTCAAAGCACACCATGAATCAAGAAAGCAAGAGCGTGGTTGGAATATTAATTTCACTTAATGATGCCTTCTTCGCCTATAAAATTTACTAATTACGAATTCCTGTGAATATTAATACTTTCATTTCTTTTTGACTGAATTTATTTGACGTCTGATATTTCCTCGTCGGGCAAATATTGCGATTGACACTGATAAAGGTGCTCGTAGAAAAAAGTATTGTCAAATATTTAATTGACCTGAAACAAAGAGTTCTCTTCAAGGAGCTTAATATGGGTACTGGAAAACTATTTTAAGGTCTTCATTTATTGCCATTGTAGCTACCAAGATGTTGTGTATGCCGTCGCCCCAGCAGGGATAGACAATTGGTGCGGGCACATATTCATATTCATGCGGCAGCTTTGTGCGCGGCGGTGATCTACAAGTTAAACCCGAGCCAAGCGAACCTATCACATGCATGGGCGCACGGTAGTGGCTCTAGCGAAGTTGTGTTTATTCAAAAATCCTTAGAGAAGCTAGAGATGGAGATAAACTTTCTATTAATGGCAAAGCAAACAGGAATTGCTGTTTTTATGTTAAAGGAAAAAGGTACCAAAAATCTTAAAATTTCTAGGAATAAGAGTTACACCTAAATGCTCTAGGCGTTGATTGCTACCTATCATTGTTTAAACTGTAAACTTTACAGTAACAAAGTTGTTGATGAATTGTTTAGTTCCAATGCCGAGGTCGTCAATTTTATTTATAAGTTGACCTATTAAATAGTAATCTTGTAAAATTTCTTCAGGACCTGGCTCATTTTCATCAAACGTGTGCCGCTATCGCCTCGGCGGTAATCAGCGAGCGGTAACGAAGTGCCTTTGTGCGAACAAAGCCGAATTCATATTTTGTCTTAATGGCGCGGGGGAGTGTTTCTTATGGCACCTTCATTTGGGGAATACTAACTTTAAGTTCTGATTTAGTGTTTCAGGATAAGATTTAATAAACTTACTCACTAAATCTATTCACATTGTTATTAAGATTCAGAGTTTCACTGGAAAAGTGGTTCTTGTAGACAGATATAATACAATTGAATCAGTCAACGTTAGTGCTTCACAGATCACAGCGTTGCATTTCATACAATTTGATGTCGTCATCTCACTCTAGGCTACAACTACTCTACTTACTGACTCCCTTTTTTTAGAGCACTTTGTAACTATACGAATTACTAATAGTCCGCTTGCCGTTAAACCCTCGTTGTAAGATAAACGACGTACGAGTGTCACCACAATAGTGAAGTAGCGACGGGGAACCAACCGCACTCCTTGTATCTTGATTTGGCCAGTCCAACATCGAATACCATAGTTACTACTTCGCTTCAAAACCTAATGAGGGCTATCGTTTTAGCGCTCACCAGTTAGCGCCACTGTAGAGTAAGGTCCTGTCACTTGCTAGTAGCGAAGACAGTGGCACTAACTGGTGAGCGCTAAAGTGGTAGGAGGACTATCGCATTTGCACTCATTAAGATGGCGCCACTGTAGTAAGGTCCTGTCAATCGCCAGGGGTGCCAACTGTTAAGTATAAAAACGATAGCCCTCATTGTTTTCATTCTTTTTCTTCTGCTTGAGATGGCTCTTTGTCAAAATGTTCGTCTGTCGTCTGTTTGTTTAGATAAATTAGGCAATGTTTCTTGTTTAAACGTTGTGTGTGTAGGTATCCCTTACAGGGCACAATGTCACAAGTACTCACTGCGGCAATTGTTCCCAGATCAATCGGCCCTCCGAGACTCCGGGAGTGCCGGGAGGGCGAGGCCGATAAGGATTCAATTAATGCCTCGTCCGAGACGACACGAGACATAGTAGGTATGTTATACTCTATATTATTTTATGTAGCGGCGTCTGAGAGCGATGAAGTTCCGATTGCATGATAATATCGTCGGCCATCGTCGTTGCTAATAAATGCATTGATAAGTAGATAACAGCTAAAGTTTTTTTAGTATTAGAACTTCAAGCACCGATATAAATTGTAAAAAGAACTCATAATAAAGTTTATTAACGAGCCAATAAATTTAAGCCGTAGGTAAGAGTTAATCTCTTACACATTAAATACTTGACCTCCATCGCAAATTAACACGGGTATTTAAGCGCTTTAAACCTTATAATGAGTGATTTAATTGAAATGTAATCAATTCCATTAAATGCTTAATATTTATTACAAATGTCAAAGCTCTATACATTAATTTGTCGTTAATGTAGCCTACTCAGTGCGTACAAATGTTGAACCCTGAATTTGACAAATGATTAATTAATACGCATTTACTAAAATACCCGTAACTTAAGCTGAGTCTGAAGTTATAAGAAACTTAGCAGTTCAAGGCATCAACTTCTCATAACTCAACGTGCAAATAGTCTGAACTTACGCAATTTGTGCTCGAAGCAAGTTAGACTCGTTCTGAATCTGCCTAAATTATTAAAATCCTACGGATTAGGTTATCTCTCGAAAATCGCGTGAAGGATACTCTGTAACTCACATTATGTGCCTTACAATCTAAATTAAGAGACGTCGTCGAATTTTAATGACGGGCTAAGTGCGAGTTAATAAAAGCTTATTTAAATCTAGAATTGAAAATAGCCTTTCAAAATAATTGGATTTTCACTAAATAAAATTTCGTTATTTCAGTCTAAAACATACTAAGTGTTTGCGATAGTGCTTTCAGACACTTAATGAGTAATCTTGTGAATAATGAGGATTATCCAATGTTCATTATTAGGTTCAATTTAATACCTTTTGTCACGTTTGTCTGTTGCCAACATTGATAAAATTGTTCTATTCAATCACGTTAACGCAAATTAATGTATTTTACTAGTAGTAAAACTAACATTTTAAACACGAAATGGAACCCTTAAGAAAAGAATTACACTGGAATTGTAAGACTTCATACAGGTGTAGTGGAAATTTTATTATAGGTAAATAAATTGTGACCGACTACTTACGTCGAGTTATTGCTTTCACAGTTATCGTATAAGTGACTCACTCTACCAAAAACCAGTTCATTTTATATGTCCCGTATAACGTTCACGTTAAGATACAATTTGCAACTGAAAACCTAAAACTGGTAATATTGCCCACGTCCCTCAGACATGAGGCTACGATCTTGATATTACGGAGACTAGACGAATATTTTACCTAAACCCCACCTAGACAGTTTAAAAAAGTTCTTAGAGAAGTAAAGGTTTTATGTTAAAGTAGGTATGACTAAAACGTTATCTGACAGCAGGTGAAAATACAAGCCCAAGTTACGAAAAGTATTGTCAAAAATACCACTCGCATATTTATTCTGTATGGTTGGTTAGGACCTAGAGTTTTATTTATTCTGTATGGTTAGGACTTAAAGTTTCTTATTCGGGGCAGGTGTGATCGAGACGTGTAGTAGTTATAACGTGCTCAATGAAATCAATCGAATCGCGCCCACTCGCATTAGTCGCCATTTATATTCTGAGACGAAACAGCTTCTTAACAATTCTTGGAATAAGGCATAGTCCTTATTTTAGTATTAAAACGTGCCTAATTTTTGAGCATAAATGATAAATAAATAATCCTTAGAGCTATAGTCTCCAAATAAGAAAAGCTCCCCATATACTGTGAAGCTTGTGTAGGTCTTCTAACCATAAAGTCAAGTCACGTTACTGCCATATCTTTAGCATTTCACGCGCCCATGAATCTAAGATATCTAAATATCTAACCATCAGATTGTGGCTTTTTCGTACAATATCAAACCTGAAAAACTGACGTCAATCCCAGCCGCCGCGAGACGAATGGCCCGCGTTAGGGCCCTTTTTGCCGCCACAGATGTGCTTTTTGTGATGAAGACGTCTTTTTATCGACGAATCGGGCTCGATATGGGCCTGTCTTACGTATAACTTATGAGTTTAGAAAGGGCAGGGGCAAAGGGCAGGTAATCTTAAGCTTGAACTTTTGTATGAATAATGTAGGCAGTAACTAACCAAACATCAATTTATTATGATGACACTATAAAAAAGTTAAGATTGTGAAACCCTTGTGTGTGTGTGTAAACCCTTTACGTAGAATCATTAACTCGTTCTAATGAAAAATGTGACTTTTACAATGACGCACAGTCATGTCCTCCACAGAGGTCACGAGGTGCAATTAAATAAATAGTACCAAGCCCTGGTCGTAAACCGGGAGCGTGCTTAACGGCGTGTGCTGACGAGCGAACCGGGGCTGCGACGCATCACTATAAAAACTAATAAAAACCAGTCAGAGATGAAAGGATTAAGGCTGACGATGACTGTCATTGTCACTTAATGAGGGTTAGTGATATTTTAATGAAGCTGGGGATTTCCACCGTTTTTTATCAGATAAAATTGTTTATGACAATATTTCGAAGGCAATGTGATATTTTGTATGTTGCACGAGAAATACCTACTTAATTTAATATTTTCTGGAAATAAGAATTCACTTCCTTGTTTTATGAGTAAGACGAAAAATTTTATTCGATGGCATATCATCATCAAAAATTCAACTTGGGGTTCCCTGCGTTCAAAGCAATTCAAGAGCGCCATTTTGTTACGGGCCCCGAATCATCCCTATGGTGTTGAACAACGTAAAAATGAGCATCTTATTTTCGGTGTCTTATGTACTACAAATTCCCTTTAAAGTAATAGTGACTTGTTCTTTATTCTATTACGCGTGTGACGCTCGGGAGGCTTACGGGGCGAAATCCCATGAAAGGGCCGCGATCCAATAAAATATGAGGGGAAATTTTCTATATTTTTATTATCGTTCGGTTGTGGGGAGTTTTGTTTCCGGGAATATGACACACGTGTAGTTTTGGTGGAATTACGAGTTTTAGAAATAGGCCTGTTGGTTGGTGTAGGTTGGGGAGCGCAGTGTTATGAGTATAAACGTCGCTATGAAGGCATACTTAAGTTCTGGAAATATGTCACTGTTTGGTGCCATGATAAAGGATGAAATTCATTTAATTGCTTGATTATTTTTAGGCATTAACCCAGTTACAGAGATATGTTTAGAGCTACAGTTTTGCAATTTTATGTTTTGTTTATACTTACATATAAGTAATATTTTTAATTTCATCCTTTTTTGTATCTAAAACATATACATGTATACTTTATTTTATTCTATCTACAAGTGAATTTACGGCCATTTGGCATTTAGGTATTGTTTGTTCAACAAAGGTTAAGATTAGAATCTACTAAATCGATTAATTTTAGTCCCAATATTATTAATAATAATAATTTTATCAAACACAATAGGTAATAAGCGTGTATCCAAATTTTCCTAATCGGAAGTTGGGGAACAACCATTGTGCGCCAAAGCTGAGGACGGTCGGTTTTAACTAAGCCCTAACTTGCACAATGGCGCTGCCTCTGCCCGGCTCATTTACGGGAATTTTGACACCCGACAAATGAAGTTCGAGGAAACTGGAGAAAAACTTCGTAGCAACTTTGTAACTGTGTCAAATTTTTGAAGGCCTAATTCATTTCGGAAGCCATGCTATGTGTAAGTGCTGTCAAATCACTTGGATGTTATCAGAATTATTACGTCAAATGAGAGTAGTGACGTTTTGATTTAATTCACCAATCGATAAGTACCTACTTAATTAATTTAAATTATGAAAAAATATTTTTTTTCCATAATATGCTCATGAAAATACTTTAGTGGACAGTGTGGGGTCAAATGTCACCCCTTTACTATTTAGGGGGCGGGTCAACATTTGCCGAGGCAGTGACCGGGCGGGCGGTGTTTGCTCGCGCTGATTTGTGTTTGTTTGCAGTTATTGCTTATGTCGCCTGCGACCAACTTAATGATTATTATTTTATTGTATTAACAAACAAAGGAGACGTTGAAAAAAACGAGTTGTGCATTAAGAGTTCATTTTAATACTCAAATCAAACAACTAGCTTTTTTCTATCTAATCAATTTATTTATTTATTTATTTATTTATAGGTACAACAACAGAATACAATCTCAAACATTTTTATAGAATAACATTAGTTTTTTTGCATTCAAATTGAATTCCTATAAATGTTGCACACAACGTTTACATAGAATAGATACAATTAAAAGAAAGGGGTATCGATGCAGAGATATTACAATTTAATCATCATTATGCACCTACCCACATCAATGCTAGGCTACAAAGTTAGGCTGTTTATAACCTTATGATATGAATATAAACTTTGATGAAATATATCCAAGCTTTTTACGTTTTTATTATAAATTCTGCACATCCGAAACAGAGGATCATTGAATGTTACATTATTAGTACAGTTATGTATATAGAACAGTTGTAATGTTCTTCTACTACCACTAATTTTAAAAGACAGATGGCTTAACAGATCCGCCGCATCCCACCGATTATTTAAGATTTTGTATAGTATTGATAGATCCTGAACCGAACGCCGGAACTGCAGTGTGCTTAAGCCAAAATACTCAAGCCTTGTTTCATACGTAGGTAACTTACGCCTCATTCCTAGCCTGGAGCTCAAATATCGCAAGAAGCGCCTTTGGACAGCCTCCAATCTATCAATGTGGTTATTGTATTGGGGACACCAAATAATAGAATTATACTCCAAAACACTTCTCACAAGGGCAAAATACAACAATAACACACTAGCTGACCCTCGAAAATGCTTTGTAGTCCTGAGTATGAAACCAATGGTCTTATTTACTTTTTCAATGATGCTATCATAATGGAATGAGTAACTCAATTTCGTATCCAACCATACGCCGAGATCTTTGACTAACCTTTGACGACTCAGTAAAACATTGTTGATAGTGTATAAATATTGAATGGGAAATTTCTTTTTTGTAAAAGTAATAATACAACACTTTGAGACGTTCAAAGACATACCATTAATTAGACACCAACTGTGTATCCTATTAATATCCTCCTGTAAGAACATAGCGTCTTCTATACGTGCTATTTCATGATATATTTTAATATCGTCAGCATATGCAATACATTTACACGCCATGGACACCAGCAGGTCATTAACGAACATTATGAACAAAAGTGGCCCCAAATTGGAGCCCTGTGGTATTCCCGATGCAGATTCATATGGAACTGAGTCAAAGCCATGTACCGCCACCAGTTGAGTTCTTCGAGAAAGGTAAGAAATTAGCCATCGAAGGAGTACCCCATGAATTCCAAGGTGGAGTGCCTTACAAATCAAAATGGAGTGGTCCACCCTATCGAAGGCCTTGGCAAAGTCAATGTAAACGGAATCCACTTGCAAATGCCCATCAAAAGCCATATTGAGATCATGGATGTAAGTTAATAGATTTGTGGTAGTTGATCGCCCACTGACAAAGCCATGCTGTTTGCAACTAATAATAGGTTTTAAATGAAAATATAAATGTTTATAAATTAAACTTTCAAATATTTTTGCAAAATAGCTAATTATACTAATTGGCCTGTAGTTTGATACATCCATTCTGTTTCCTGACTTGTGTATTGGTACAATTTTAGCAATTTTCCAGAGTTCCGGAAAAATACCTGTAGCTAGACTTATATTATATATTAGACATAGAGGCTTCGACAACGTCTTTCCACATTTTTTAACAAATATAGGCGGTACTCCATCTGGGCCTGCCCCTTTCGTGATGTCCACAGAATCAAGGGCCTCCATAACATCATGTTCCGCTATAATAATAGAGGAGATGCTTCTATTTGATTCTGGAAAATTAGGTACATACGATTTTGTAGAAGGCTTGCTATAAACAGAAGAGAAGTGCGTAGCAAAAAGATTAGCAATATCAATACCATTATCCGCATGTTTGGAATTATAGTACATTTTATTTGGTAAGACATTTGTAGTTTTTTTTGATTTAATAAATCTCCAAAAAGCTTTAATATCGGATTTGATACTTTCCTCTACATTATTTATGTATGTTTTATAACACTTCTCTAATTCACTTTTGGCCCGAGATCTGAGAATGGAGAAAGTGTCAAAGTCACGAGGATTATTGTACATTTTAAATTTATTATGATACTTATTTTTTTCCTTTAATATTTTGATTAATGGACGGGAAAACCACGACGGCCATGTGTTATTAAAAGTTGATACAGGTGTGTGCTTTTCAATTACTTCCCACAAATGATTATAAAACATCTGCAAGAAACTGTCACAATCCAAGTCGGTGTACTGATCCCAGTCAATCTCGCTTAACTCGGCATTACATGCAAAATAATTTGTTTTATGAAATCTATATTTTTGAACAACATTTTGTTTCAAAATATGCTGTTTACTGTAATTTAAAAGTATTTCTAGGGGCGGGTGGTATACATCAACGCGACTAAACGGTTGAGCCTCAGTAATAACACAGGGATTCCGCGAATCGTTTAATACTAGGTCCAAAATTTTGTTTTGTGAATTTACAATTAAGTTAGACTGAGTCAAGTCCAATCTTGCAATGAATTCACGCAATGCGCATACCTTAGCATTAGTTGAAGTTTCAGTACGTTTCTGACAAAACCAGTTTATTTCAGGGAGATTGAAATCTCCAATTATTAGTAGGTGTTCAGAGGATGTCTGAACATTGCCTTCGATAAGATCAAGCAGATCTCTAAACTGTTCCGATTGTATATAGGATGGGATATAGATTGTACATATATTAAGAGTGATATATTTCAGTTTCACACTTACCCACACATTCTCAAGGAACGTGACCGGGAGCACCTTTTCATTACATACCAGACTCCTTTTTAACGCTATAAGTACTCCACCACCGTGCGACTTATTATATTTTTTCATGAATTCAGTAGATCTATCCTTACGAAAGACTATATATCTATCATCGAAAAGTTCAGAAGAAGCTACAGATCCATTAAGCCATGTCTCGCATAAGCAAATAACATCATAATTATTTAGTAATACAGAATTCATTATATCATTAGTTTTAGATTTAGTACCTCTAATATTCTGGTAGTATACAGACAATTTGTCCATCTTAAAATTAATTAAACACTGTATTGTATAAGTAAAGAAAAAAAAATAAAAAGTCAGTTCTAAGTTAGTGAACTTAATGTTTTTTGACACTTAATGTGTACGAACGGTGATGTTTCATTTTTACGCATTAATATTCGCCCACCACGCACCCATACAAATTTGTAGGATAACTCTTTGGCCCTTGCTCGAGCCGCGGCGTGCAGCGCTTTATTGGATGGTGACAGATGCTCCGATACGTAGATGGGTGCAGTAGGTCCATCAAAACCCAACAGGGACGTTCCAAGTTTGTTTTTAGGATTTGACTTGTTGTATCGTGTAACAGCTGAGTAAAACTCGTCACGACAGCGAGTACTTCTTAGTTGAACCACTATCGCTCGCGGAGTCTTACTTTCTTTATTTCTGTGTGCAACCCTCGTACAGTTCAATATATCCGTGTCATTCAATTTCAATGATATTGCAGAAGAAATTTTGTTCACAATAGCAACAACATTTTCTTTTTTATGTTCGGGGACTCCTTGAATCTCTAGATTGTTGTTTCTCATAATAATATACTGTTCAAGTTGGTCGATCCGCTCTGACATAACCGAGACGGTTGTACGAAGTTGTTCACATTCAGCTTTCATATTTTTGTGTTCAGTCATTATATTGTTTGTGGATTTCAATAAGTCATCGTATTGATTGCTGATGTATTGTACTGAGTTTTGCAACTCCAATAATTTGTCATTGATTGGAGCGAGTTCCGAACGAATCGCGGCTCTTATCTCGCTTCTTATCAGTCTGGTAAGGTCCTGGTCAGAACACACATTCTTATTTTGGCCACTCCTTAATGTTACGTTGTCCTTTGGCGAATCCTCCGTCACGTGATCAGGGGAGCTATCTTGGGTGGGATTAGAACGCACTGGTGTCTCTGTAGTATCACTCTTTGGCTTCTTGCTCATACATTCAGGGCAGGTCCATGTTTGCTTACGTTCACCTCCAGCACCGTAAAAGCTGTAAAAGCGTCTTTCACTGACACCAGTGCCTGGAAGATCATAAACCTTAGAGCACTTTGAGCATTTAAGGTATTGTTTACCTTTCACTGTATTAAAGCAACCTGCACAGATCACCTGTTTTGAAGCCATTTTAATATTATAATCAATATTTCAAAAATATAGTAGTGATGAAACAAATGTAGTACAGCAACAAAGTCTCGCGCTCAAATATTCTGGGCGGTAAACAACACCGAGCACGTCAATAAATGCTCCCGCACGGTTTAGTAGCCGGCGAGCTGTCGGACTCGTGAGTTCGCGAGAATAACGTCTTAAGCGCCGTGCGACCTGAGGCGCTTACGCGTTATGTTAAGTTGGTTTGCACTGCACTTTAACTATCTTGATTTGCACGGTTATTTGTTAATATTTGTCCTAATAATATCGTATTTACACTTCACCAAAAGTTATTTGTACATAAAACTGTTTATTTACAGTCATATTCATATGATAGATGTAAAATTTGCACTTGAAAACAATTCTAGACCACAGTTTAATCAAATAATTTCGGGAGCGCACTCGTAAGCAGCCTGCGTGAACCGAGTACCCGCGGTGTATGTTTTTGTGGTTATAAAACCAAATATTGATCTTACGTGTCCTTTTTAACAGATGGATAGCGATTAATCCCAATTTAATAGCTTTATAGCCATAAAAGTTGCCTAAGCGTAACTAACTATTTTTTGAAGAAGTGACTCTGGATCCTTCTAAAGGCACATTTTTGGGGTAAAAACCTTTCCTTTAATGAAATTAAGTTTAGAACTAGGCTTTCAAATGGTACCAATGTTAGTGGGAAGTGGGGATGCATACGTTTGATAAGTGCTTGTCGCGGGAGGTGCGATTTATTTGATGCCGAGTGTATTTTGAGCGTTTGAAGGTTTGAGTTTTTTGTGCTTTTTCTTAAGACTAGTCGATAGAAGTTTTATTAGGAATGGATATACCTATAACGCAGCGTGGGACGTCCACCTACAAGGTGGACCGACGACATCGAAAGGTAGCGGGGAAGCGCTGGACGCAAGCCGCTGCCAATCGATCAACATGGAAAGCATTGGTGGAGGCCTATGTTCAGCAGTGGACGTCCTATGGCTGAAATGATGATGACGATGATGATACTATAGATAGTCCCGTTCAAACGGTGTACGTAGTACATGGTTACGTAAAGTTTACCCAAATTAAACGCCTATACAGGCCTTAATTGCGTGTGTATGAAATCTCATCAAATCCTTGTTCCCGTAACGGCTAATAAGGCCGTAACACACACAATATTACTCCAATATATCAAGTTTAAGTTTATTCACGTGAACAGCCAAACATACTAATGGACGATGAAGCAGTAGCCTCACTTTTGATAAGGAGATCAATCAATGAAACGATCTATTTTGATAAAATGACTAATATTATTTCCAATAAGAACAAAGTCTCTGCAGAAAGATAATTAGGGCAAAGTTCTGTTAAAATAATCGCAGTTTCAGGACGGAATCCAGCCAAGAAGGTGCAGGAACATTCACACAAAATACAAAAATGTTAAGAATTTGAAAACACGAGAACATGAGTCCCTTTTGCATTGGGTAGAGAGCCCACTGCATCAAAAAACCATTGCCTCTCAACTAACGAACAAAAGCCTGGGGCGTTAAAATTATCTTATAAATTATCACGTTCGGGACGCCCGCAAAATTGTGTTTTCAGTGTTACGTAATTCACTGAGTGTGGAATAGTGAATTTCCAGCGACGTGTAGTCAATATGTTACTGGGACAATATTTTGTCTACTTAAAGCGTGTTCTTATTCACAGCACGGTTTATTCGAGTGACACGATATAAGTGAATTCTGTAGTGATCTAATACTATGATGAAAATTACGTGAGCTGTTGGTGAACAGCTTTTCATCATAGTTGCATATGAATTGAATGTCTATGCGTGACAATTGTTGAAGTTAATTTTTTACATTAGGCTTTAAAATTGTTTATGAAAGCTCTTTAATTACGTCTTTACATTATTAAGCCCTATGATAGCTTGAGAATTATTTATGTAGACTTAAGCTGAGAAGAACTATCGTATATGTTTGTTGTTACTAAATCTAGATACGACGAAACGAGCTAAGAAACGAATAATAATTTTCTCTCACACCATTTGTTATGAATTGATCGGCGCGCCCTTCACGCATTCTCGATAGGGCGCGATGGCTTTCGCTCTATGGCATGGAAATAAATATATTGTTATAATTACTCATGGGAAAGGATGGAGTTTCATGGTCCAATGCCTGCCAAACTAGGTTACGAATATTTCTGCCTCCAGTTACCAGCGAATTGCAAATACGTTCTTAAATATAATAAAAATAAACTTTTTTAAAAACAAGCTTTTATTCTGAATTTCGAAAGTTTGTATCGCGCATGGAATTTATTCCTCTTTTTCTCTGTTTGCGCTACAAGCTTTCGAAATTCAGAATAAAAGCTTGTTTTTAAAAAAGTTTATTTTTATTATAATTTTATTTTACACTTTTTAGTTATATCTTAATCTCAGGACCCTGGACGTTATTTATTTATTTANTTTGAAACAAATTATTTTAGCAAAATACGTGGACGATGAAAATTTGTGAGACTTGTCAAATTGACTTGACGTTTAAAATCATGTGTTATCTCCATATTGTCTATGACTTGTCTCTGACACATCAGTGCTGTAACCTGTGAGTCATAGACAATAATCTGTAAATTTAATCGATTATTATTTAAAGTATTCACTTATTCCGATTACTGATTAATTTTAAATAAAAAATATACGATACTTTGTTTAGTTTTCCATTGATAACTTCGACAATATTATTAATGTTCTTATCTTTGGTGAGCAATAAAGTGTATTTATTATTTATTATTATTATAATATTGGAGATAACGTAAAATTATTTTTCTACTTTTAGTGTATACTTTTTCGGAGGCAGTTTAATTTTTAGTCGGTTTTATTTAAACGAAATTATTTTGCTTTTTTATACAATTATGCTTACGTATTGTTCCATTGCTTATTTTCCTATATAAGTAAATAAAATAAAAGAAAACAAAAATCTTCTTTCAACTGATATCATCTTAAATTACCACCCTAGCGGAATAGAGCAACAAAGAACTGAGCGAGCGAGATGTCACTAGTAGCAACACAGTCAAACAGAACTTTTTGCAACTATTTGAAGTTTAATAACTTTACGGATATAGTTCCAAAATACTGGACTGTCCTGTCGATGACATTGACAGTGGGGCGCCACCGTCAATACAGGATCGCTGATTCAGATTTTTGCCATGTTGGAAACCATATAGTTGAACGATGATAGCGCCCCCCTGTCATTGAGTTTGGCGGGACAGTTCAGCGTGGGTCATCTATATCATTGATTGTTTTACTGTCCAGTGTGTTTTTTGATTACATCTGTGCATACAGTTTGTTTCCTGTTCTCGAAAATTTCATAATCAGTTCACATTCAATGTTGCGACTTTGTTGCATATTTTTAGTATTTTGACGATCACCCGGCGATGATACGCAAGTACTACAATAATTTCACTTCGCGATTAACGAGAGGTTTTGTCGCATCACTAGTTCACAGACTAAAAATATTTTTATGTCAGTTCGCCATATTAGATGACATTTCTGCTGATTTCTAAAAAATTAGACTTGTATGATTAAAAATTTTAACAGCAATAAAATTTACTTCAACCGGTTTCGGACTGATAATTTCGATAGTCTACAATCGATTCAAAAATCGATACCTTGGAAAATGTGGAACTGTTGGATATAGGTCGCGCAATCAGAGTTGAGGCCATCAACACAAGCAAAGACTTAATGAAGAATGTTCACTGATTTCATTTTTTAGCTATTTGTATTCTTTAAATAAAAAATACAAGTGATAAAATTATTTCCATACGTCAATTAGTTTCCAAAACATTAAATTTTAAATAATATGCGGGCAGCCGGTCGGCCCGCGCGTGAGGTCATAGTACAAGTACTCGCTCAAAGTTTGTATGGGTAGAACAAAATCAAACAAGTTGAATTAAACCCACTTCTAGACAATTCGGACTGTATTGTAACAATAATCTACGTCACGCGTAGTCACTTGACTGTTGGCGGGACATTGCAACGGTGTTTTAAAGGTCATATCACGAAAGTTAAATGGAATAGGCGCTCACACTGTTGTCACCCCCTGATGCTTGGCCCCGGGGGGGACTGACACCCCCCCCCCCCCCCTTAAGCCGCTACTGAATAACACAATATCACACATTTTTCACAAGTTCAAATAATAATAAANATCCAAATAAAACAGCAACATAAAATAACCGACACAACACGCCAAATCAAAAATAAAATCAATAATTATTTGCACTTCGTGAACTTCGTCCGAATTGCAGGCACGTTGCACTTTTTTAGATGTATGACAGAGAGCGTTATTTCTGCTCTCTGGATGTATACCTTNGATGTCTGAACATTGCCTTCGATAAGATCAAGCAGATCTCTAAACTGTTCCGATTGTATATAGGATGGGATATAGATTGTACATATATTAAGAGTGATGTATTTCAGTTTCACACTTACCCACACATTCTCAAGGAACGTGACCGGGAGCACCTTTTCATTACATACCAGACTCTTTTTTAACGCTATAAGTACTCCACCACCGTGCGACTTATTATATTTTTTCATGAATTCAGTAGATCTATCCTTACGAAAGACTATATATCTATCATCGAAAAGTTCAGAAGAAGCTGTTGGGAACCCAACAACGCGCGGGAGGAGACGTGCGGGCGGCGTACAATGACTAACGTCACCTCGGGCCGACAGCGTCATCATCGGCTGCGCTCGGGTCACACACTCGCCTTTGGGACACCACCGTCGTCGCACGATTACCGCGTATCCTAGATAATCAATTGTAAATTAGGCTGGCGAGAATACAGCACCTATTTTTATACAGTCCGCTATTTCATTTATTTCTTACTAATATTCGTTAGGACCCTAACAAAGCTACAGATCCATTAAGCCATGTCTCGCATAAGCAAATAACATCATAATTATTTAGTAATACAGAATTCATTATATCATTAGTTTTAGATTTAGTACCTCTAATATTCTGATAGTATACAGACAATTTGTCCATCTTAAAATTAACTAAACACTGTATTGTATAAGTAAAGAAAAAAAAATAAAAAGTCATNTGTGGTTAGTGCCACAGAAAACGTCTTAAAAGGTATACCAAGTGTGATACTAGTGATTATGTGATTTAATTTTTATTTTATATCATACAAAAATAAATAAAAATCTTCTTTGAACAACTACTATATTTTGCATGCATATAGACCTACTGTACCCTATATGGTACGGGCTCTAAAAGGCCCCCTTTTTATGAATTATTTTTTTAAATATTTTTTTCATGATTTTTATGCTTTCCTTTGTAAGTTTTTGGTGAATAATCCATTTTTATTTACAAAAATAATTATCGGTCTAAATGGGTTAAGTAACATCCTTATTTTTGGTTACACTTAGAACACCCTGGGGTAAAAAAAATACCCCAAAGGGAAATTACAAAATTTTAAGTAAATATTTAAAATCAATTTAATTTGTGATTTACAGTGTTTAATGGACTCACTAAATTATACTATTGTTTTAAACGAACGTCTATATAGCGTAAAGAAACATCTTAAATCAATCATAACAAAAAACAAAGATTTTTTCATTGGCAATTAATAGTCTCCACAATGATCTTCTAGAAAAATCTCGGAAAGTTATTGTGGGAACCAAAAACTTACACTAATCGGACATTGAATAGATGTTTTATACCTACATATTTTAAACACAAAATGTAATATATCGAAAATTTGTGGCTTTATAATAAAGCAAATTAAAAAAATATTTTTTATTATAAAATTATGAAAATATTTTTTTTATTTATTTTATTCCTGATTATTTTTTTCAAAACACATCAGACACGCTGAATTATTACATAATTATCACTTTTGGGCTCTATTTCTGTGTCGAATTTATGAACGCTGTTTTCTGAGGGGATGTCTTCAAAGTTCGAAAAGTATCATGTAAATCAAGCTCTATTTATTTTTCTGCATTCTCGAGACAACGTGCTACCTAATCGTCATATAAATTTTTACTCATTTTGTTTAAATATTGTAAAAACCTATTAATAAGATGTTAGGTGATGATAAATTAAAGCATGCGTAACTAACACCCTGGGGTAATTTTCCACCCCACCTACCTGTACAAGCCAAACAGATGATTTTTTTCACATCCCGTGTCTACGAGCCTAAAGCGCACACTCTGCATTGAGAATACACAAAACGACATTGCACTAGCTTTGGTAGAAAAAAAGATATGTCAATTTTTATGCGCCTGGGGTAAAAAAATACCCCACGGTGTTACTTAAGGGATATATATATTACACATCTCAAAGTACATAATTACTCGATTTTTTATTTTATTTCTTATTATGGTGAAGTTAAATTAAATTTAGCAACCCAGTGTGTGTGTGTATGGTGTGGTGTGATGTGGTATAGTGTGTGTGATGTGGTGTGGAGTGTATGTAAGTGTATAGGTATAGATTAGTATGTGTGTGTTNGCGGAGAATAATGTTGTGGCAGGCCTTTGTTCAAAAGATCATAGCAAATGTTGTGATACGGATAGAGACATGCGATTTTTAGTTTTACAAAGATAATACGATAGAGAATAATACAATGTAATAAAAACCACCAGTTATAGGGGCATTTTTTGGAGAAATTTATCAAATAACCAAAAAAACACGAATTTTTAAGCAGATTTTTTTCAAAAATTATCATTTTTTATTATTTGTTGGCCTTTTTTGTGTATTTTATGTATTTTTTTAGTATTGCCTGTTATTTAGCATTATTACTGTTTTTATTTTATCAGGATATACCGCTTAGTTTAAAAGTTTTTACGTTTTCTTTACAATAAGTAATTGGAAGAAAAAAAATTCTATAAAAAAATTAAAAAAAATCTCAAAAAAATTTTGACCTCTTTTTTGTCGATAAAAATAGGTCTAGTTTCATCTATTTTCATATGTACACTTTAACGTGACTCACACTGTATATAAATATGAAGTTTTCGAGAAATGGATTAATGTTTATATTTGAATGCAGAAAATACTCGTCGGAATTTGACTTTCCTAACTGCATTTAAACAACATAATAGCACACAGCCTTTACAGAAGCCGCTTTTTTAGTTTTAAGCTCGACGTTTAATAATTTTGTGCTATGAATTGTAAAGAGCATTTAAAATAGAAAATATTTGGAAGATTTCTAAGATAATTAAAACATTTACGGGTGCGATTAATTACGCTTTGTTTTGAACCAGCACAATAACTTACCCAAAACAGAGTGATTACTGAGAAAATTAGGTTTGCCAATTAAATAACTGCCATTAATTTGTCGGCGTGCTGCGATATCTATGCGGGAACATGGCGCCCACGTTAATAATTAGGACAGATATAATTGGCGGCAATCAACTGAAGGTTCATACAGTTGAATAAAGTTTAGTAAAAGAGAACAAAACGGTAAACGATTTTCATAAATGCAACCAGTAAGATACCAATTCATGTGTTTTTATTAATAAATAGTTGTAGCAATTATCTGCCATCAATCTTGGTAAAGATAGCAACCAAGAAACATACATTATTATACATCACGTCATACCGCGACACGCAGTGCTATCGAAATCGGTGAACACTGCGCTCTATTACCTTACGTTTCGTACGAGGGGCGTCTGAAAAGTTTTGAGCCTAAGGTATTAAAAATGCCGATAGAAAAGTATAAAAAATATATTTTTCTATTTAATCTCCCTCTACTACAACGCACTTCTTACATTTGTGTAAAAGAGCTTTTAACCCACTGAAAAAAAATTCGCAAACTTCNAGTAAAAATACAGTATTCATTCTAATTTTTTGTAGTTTTTTTTGGCATCTTCAACAAAAATTGTGCGCCATGTCCATTACGAGTTTTAGAAATAGGCCTGTTGGTTGGTGTAGGTTGGGGAGCGCAGTGTTATGAGTATGATGAAGTTTGTTCCGGCGTTTCTTCTCAGCACTTGCCATATGTTTGTCTCGAAGCGCTGGTAGGGCCCAAAAGATAAGGAGACATGTAAAGTGCCCCATAAGGGTTACCTTTTCTTTTTTTATTATTTTCTATTGACGTTCATAAGTGCCACTTGTGGTCTAAACTGAATAAATATTTTTTATTTTGATTTTGATTTTGATTTTGATCGTCGCTATGAAGGCATACTTAACTTCTGAAAATATGTCACTGTTTGGTGCCATGATAAAGGACGAAAGTCATTTAATTGCTTGATGATTTTTAGCCGTTAACCGAGTTACAGTTTTGAGCTACAGTTTTGCAATTTTATGTTTTGTTTAATACTTTCTTAAGTAATAAGTATTTTTAATTCCATCCTTGTTTGTATCGAAAACATTAGAGATATTGTATACTACATGTCTGTATACTTTATTTAATTCTATCTACAAGTGTCTTTACGGCCATTTGGCATTTAGGCATTGTTTGTTCAACAAAGGTTAAGATTAGAATCTACTAAATCGAATTATTTCAGTTTCAATATTAATAGTACGAGAGCCCACGACCAAAACCATGTGTCATAGCAATACGGCAAAAACCCTATAAAATCGTTAGATTGTATTTGTATATCGATTCTGAACCCGACTAGGTGTGTAGTAACGGTCGAAAGTGTAGCAACTGAGTGGGAGGCCATTTCTGCTGTGTCAAAAAAAAAAGACAGTCGGTATTATAGCAATACGTCTGATAGTGAAAATGTACATAGATTTTATAATTGTATTACGAAAAAGTTTGTTTTCAGACATTTTGCGCGTAGCATATAGCCTGTGCGCATTTTTGAAAATGTCAACAAATTTAGCCGACCTGTATCATAGCAATACGGATAATTATTTTTTTTAACTTTTCGTATTGCTGCCATGATTACCAAAAACCTGTTTTCAGACACTTTAAGTGTATCAAAAAGTTGTATGATAGAGAAGGTGCTACACTTAATTTGTCTGATATAAATTTTTTGCACATGTGGACAACTTATTTTATCATGTCCAACAATTTTCAGACATATTGCTATGATACCGATCGGTAAAATTTGTTAACATTTTCAAAACGCACTTTTCGATAGGGTAAGTCCTTTACGCGGTATAACCGGAAAACCGAAAAAACGCCCCTTTCGGGGGCCCCCACGACTTAAGCACAACTCCGTCGAAGTCGAAAACTTAGGAGAGTCTTAATGGGCAACCAATGAAGCCATTAAAGCAAAAAAATCTTTTGTAGGAATTATTTCCGATTTAATCAATTTTTGTGTTTAATTCTACTGGCCTAGTATTGATTGCTGATGTATTGTACTGAGTTTTGCAACTCCAATAATTTGTCATTGATTGGAGCGAGTTCCGAACGAATCGCGGCTCTTATCTCGCTTCTTATCAGTCTGGTAAGGTCCTGGTCAGAACACACATTCTTATTTTGGCCACTCCTTAATGTTACGTTGTCCTTTGGCGAATCCTCCGTCACGTGATCAGGGGAGCTATCTTGGGTGGGATTAGAACTCACTGGTGTCTCTGTAGTATCACTCTTTGGCTTCTTGCTCATACATTCAGGGCAGGTCCATGTTTGCTTACGTTCACCTCCAGCACCGTAAAAGCTGTAAAAGCGTCTTTCACTGACACCAGTGCATGGAAGATCATAAACCTTAGAGCACTTTGAGCATTTAAGGTATTGTTTGCCTTTCACTGTATTAAAGCAACCTGCACAAATCACCTGTTTTGAAGCCATTTTAATATTATAATCAATATTTCAAAAATATAGTAGTGATGAAACAAATGTAGTACAGCAACAAAGTCTCGCGCTCAAATATTCTGGGCGGTAAACAACACCGAGCACGTCAATAAATGCTCCCGCACGGTTTAGTAGCCGGCGAGCTGTCGGACTCGTGAGTTCGCGAGAATAACGTCTTAAGCGCCGTGCGACCTGAGGCGCTTACGCGTTACGTTAAGTTGGTTTGCACTGCACTTTAACTATCTTGATTTGCACGGTTATTTGTTAATATTTGTCCTAATAATATCGTATTTACACTTCACCAAAAGTTATTTGTACATAAAACTGTTTATTTACAGTCATATTCATATGATAGATGTAAAATTTGCACTTGAAAACAATTCTAGACCACAGTTTAATCAAATAATTTCGGGAGCGCACTCGTAAGCAGCCTGCGTGAACCGAGTACCCGCGGTGTATTTGGAAACAATCGTTGTGATTTCATTTAATAAGTGAAGTAACATACCTAGTCGCCTTGAACTAATGTAATTGACAGAGAAACAATCAATTAACTGACGAGTAGATTATTGCCAAGGCAGGTTGTACTGAAGGCTCAAAGTCACTTAGCTAATAGAAAATTTATGTTGAGAAAAAGATAGAAAGAGCCTAGAGTTTACCAAAAAATACAAAAGATTGAAATCTTAAGTTCATAAAGCACTACTGATCAGAAGAATATGATTTTTTGTGAACTTGGGGAAGTAGAAAAAACAGTGAATTTGTTAGAAGTTATCGAAAATATTCGTTATTTTCAACATCCAAAGTTGCTGTCGTATCTCTTCCATCTGATTTCGTATTTTTTTTACCAAGATTATTCAACGATTACCATTCCAAATCGAAATAACAATAAAGCTTAAAAGTATTTTTTTATCGCTTTTGATCGTCCTAAATAAATTTCAATTGTTTACCGGAATATTGATAGGATAATTTTATCAGTGTTGCCATCTGAGAAAACTTAGATGTCATATTAGAAGTTTCGCAGTAAACGCGGCATAATGACGCACTCTTGACATAATCGCTGCCATAATAACTAAACGTTATGACTGTTATTACAACTATATGACTCTTACATGTAGTGAAGTACTTGGAGTTAATGGATGAGCATTTTTCGTACTTTGACCTATTTTTGTATATTTCTGGAAATCGGTCAGTTACATTGTAATTCTTACTTCCTGTTACGGGGCTTTTAGAAAGCTCTTACAGGTGAACGCTCCATTTATATTGTCTGCTACTTCAACAGGTCAACAGTGCTTCCAGACTATGTTAAGTAACATAAAATATTAAGTATTAATGTTAGTTATTAGTACCTAGTGCTGACATCTACTTAATATAGATTAAATACACACTATTGAGTTTGACAGTAGACATTGAAATATCTTTTTAAAATTTATTATTTGCCTTAACCAACTTGAATTACAATACTTAATCATGCCACTCCAAATATATTATGATTTCGCCTGAAACCTGATAAAAAGCTCAATTGTGAGTGATGGATTAATGTAATTTTCAGGCTATTGTAATAAGGCGAAAATATGTTTTCCCAGGGCTTTAAGATCGTTAATAATCTGAGCTTGAGATTGGAGTAAATATTAGGTGAATATAAATATGTTTAGCTGTTTTGAAACAGACTAAAATATTGATGTTATTACAGAAGGTTAGACAAGGTGACTGTAATACTAATAAGTCTCAATGTTTGTAAATCATAAATATCGCACTCGTAACAAGCTTTTGTTAAGCTACGTGGGTAACATCAGTTTCAAGCTACTTCTGAAGTGCTTATATTTATGGTTCCATTATCTTATTCAATGCTCATCTTAAATGATATACATATTTAAGTAAAATTTCGGCAAAATCAAAATACGAGAAGCAGTTCAAATATCTATTTTTAAATAGCACTTGTTTTATCTGCTACCTGAGAGATTTAGAATTGTCTATTTAATGCGCCTTCAATTTAATTTTAAACCAGTCTTTGGATGACAAGCTGTAATTCAACACTGATAGACTAACAAACAAAACAATTCTAAAGCAAAATCTTGAAGAATGCCTAGTTTTAAGAAAGGCTAGATAGCGACTTAATGGTGAGTGACGTCACTGATAACAGCTAGCTAATGGCCGGGAACATTTTATAAACGGGCTTTTTATTTTCACTCCCAAAGTTTAGATCGACTGATAGAAATTTTTCTACTGAATAAGCGAAAGCGTCGAAGTTTGTATCCAATAATATTTTGAGCCACACAACTCCATCGCTTTAATTAAAGCGGAGCCCAAACATTTGCCAACACAATGAATCCTTGTCGTTTATTAATTTGTTCGCTATAAATCCGATCACTTCAGAAGTGGGTTTCAAGTATTTTCTATTCAAACTATAAATACGCAGCAATATGTTATAATTAAAGTTGATCAGGGTCGAATAGGACGAAATGTTTCTAGTTTAGCTTTTATTATTGTAACAGTACATAATAGGTACTATGTAATAATTATCTAAAAATTAATTTATTCGGTTTTCCTTCTATAAATCAAGAGTTATTTAATCTCTAAAGCTGATTTACACGTGTTTTTTAAGTCTTTGTAAAAACGTATACAACGTGTCCCAAAATTCAAGGATAAGCCGGAGCCGCAGGATGGACACAGTCATGACTACTTTAGGAAAAATAAGAAAAAAATCTATCTCAGNTAACAGTAAATAATATACTATGTAATAAAAATAATCTAAAAATTAATTTATCCGGTTTTCCTTCTATAAATCAAAAGTGATTTAATCTCTGATTTACAGTGTTAATTACCTAGTTAACTAAATTTTAAGTCTTTGACAAAACGTATCTAAGTTGTCAAGCTCTTGTATACTATGAAACTGCTTGTCAAAACGTGTCAAGTGACAAGCCCCGCCCACCAACTTACCCAAAAAAATAAGTTAAAAAGTGAATTAAATAACTTAACTACTTAATACGCGTAAATCAGCCTTAATGTCAATGTCACCACGAAATGGCCTTAATAAAATGCACGAAGAATGACATTGTGAGGGTTGGGTCACGGCGTTTGTCTTAAGCATTTGAATAGGATCGCACTCAGAAACTTATTTTTTTTTAAGACATTAGAAAGTATTTAAAATGAAACTACGTTTTAATAAACCAGTGTTCCGCAAAGGATGTACAGTGGTCATTAGATGGTGTGCCTAAGTTTATCTTATAAACTTATTTTTAGTAAATAAGTAAGTTAGGGTAAAACTAATAATGGTAATAACTTAAAAATGATTTTTTCATATGTGGTGTACCTTCAAAAAATTTCGTTTTTGTAGATGTAACTACTTCATTGTGGAAAACCTTGGGGGAGGCCTTTGTCCAGCAGTGGACGTCATTTGGCTGAAACAACAACAACAACAAGTACCTTGAACCACTTGAACGTAAAAAGTTTGCGGAACGATAATAATAATAATTAAACGATATAGGTCATAAAAACAATGTTTATTTTGTCTACAACATTGTATGTATATGCATCGACCGTCCTGACGCGACCTGACAAGTGACAAGGGTGCCCGACGGCTGGTGATGCCTCGCTGCTGAGCTCCTCAGTTTCGTAATGGCTACCACGATGTTGTTCCACACGGCATGAATTCACATTAGTTCCAAGTCATCTTCATCAAGTAATCAGCCGGGTTAACTGTTCTTTAATCTGTTATCCGAAACACAACTCGATGTTGTAATGAGCCGAGTAGGTTTGGTTGAGTTTTTTCACATGCCTTCCAGGGCTTTCAAGTCTTATTGAAACCTAGACGCAATTTAGAAAATAAAATGGGCAAGTTTTATTGTATACGGTAATATACTTTCCAAATAAAAAGTCAAAGCTTGTTTCCACAATACATTCGTTAAAATTTTTTTTACATTTTATACCACCCTCTAAAATGTGAAATATGTATTTACAATCGTAATTTTCACGCGAGGCACGGAGCAGCATAAAGCGGTTTTATTGCCCTGTATCGAACCTCCGTTATTTTACCCTTTCAAGTTCGTTTATGCTCAAGCCACACCGTTGTAGTTTTTTGTGCCATGGGAGGTGGCATAACTTAGTCCATATAATATTTTAAACTATTATGTTGCATTTTTACTATAAAATTATCACTTTCACGAGCAGACGACTCCATATAATATTTTAAACTATTATGTTGCATTTTTACTATAAAATTATCACTTTCACGAGCAGACGACGCCGCATCTCTTCAGTCTGCCCGCGACCATGACTCGTGCAACCGAGCCAAAACGTTGGGAGGGTAAATATTTTATTTAGCGTTAAAATAGATATTGTTGCAATAAATCCCGTGAAGTGATAATTTTATAACTTAGTCCAGACAAACATCGGCACTTAGTGCTCATTACGCTACAAGCACAATGAATGCAATCACACTGTAGTCTTTGTTAAATTAAATAGCTAATAGTAAAGCCGTGTGGATACAACTAACAATCATAGCATCGTATGACTACACCTTTAGATCCTGAATGTAATAAAACGTAAATTATTACGCTTTATATTTTTATATTTTCCTTGCGTAAAACTTGCCATAAACGTTCAACACTAAAAAAAAATTAAACAAAGTACTAGGTTTTTATTTGATTTCTGTGTTATTAGTTAAAGTATTGTATTTGCGGAAAAATTAAAACGAAGATTTCCATCAATCGAAATTAAAAATTTAATTATGTACGAAAAGTTAGTTTTAGTGCGTCCGTTCGTAATTACATTTATGTCTAAAAATATAATAAAAATTCCTTTTTGTTAAATAAAAGTAAGACCCTTGCCCTGTTCCAAAAAGGTTTATATTAATGTAAGCCTTTACATGAGGGACACCGTCACGCGCACCGCATCAATCACGCTACGGCGTAGCGCGCCGTAGTCTTCATGGACTACGCCCACTACGGCGTAGTTCGTAGCGGCTACGAAAGGCTACGAGCGGACAAAATTAAACGACGTGTGAACTTTATTTGGCCTAAACAAAGTGTTGAGTGGGGAATGGCCTGCTGAATAAACTCTTGTGATATTTTCAAGGAAGGTATTTTTGGGTCCGTTTGGCCTTGATATAAATATGTATTTAGTAATAAGTAAATAATTTTGATATTAGTCAATACCTAAAATATTATCATATTACAATCTGAAGGCGTTTATAGCAAGACTTTTATGACTTAAAAGGACTTCTGAATTTGATTACCTAATCAACATTTAGGTAAAGAAGTTTTTCAAACTCTTCAAAACGCCGGCCTAAAGCGAATAAACCGAAGTTTAAACAACAAGCTTATTGGTTACGAAAATGGCAGTATTGTAACAAAGTGCGACGATGTTGTTCCGGACATAACGAGGCGGACTCGTTCGGAAGCCGTTCGGAAGTTTGTACAGTCGGCTACGAATAACTCCAAGTTACAACCATTTACATCTATACTTCTATACTAATAACTCTGAAAGTAACTCTGTCTGTCTGTCTTGCTTTCACGCCTAAACCACTGAACCGATTTTGATGAAATTTGGCATACAGATAGGTTTAGTCCCGGGAAAGGACATGGACATGACAGGATAGTTTTTATCCCAGTTTTTGAAAAAAGGACGCGCGCGATAAAGTTTTTCTGTGACAGACTAAATTCCACGCGGGGGGAAGCCGCGGGCGGTAAGCTAGTGCTCTAATAAATGTTATTCTGTACATTGACAGGATAGGTTCCGGTTGTTATTTAGGTTTATTGATCTAATACGTAGCTTGGAGATCCGAAGCTTAATCTCTTTTTGAATAAGTATTAATAGAATTTAGTCCAATCACATTTTGTACTCTAACGAGAATAAGGGATTCACAAACTGTCTCACAGTGCGCGTGGACGCATAGGGTGACACACGAACCAATCACAGAGCTCTAAGTATTTAACGTTGTGCGTTCGATTTTCTGCTTCACTTAAGCAAGCATCGTTTGTGAATACGGGCGTAATTCTATTAAGTAGGTAATTTATCTAGTTCTATTGTATAAATCTGTCCTGTTTCGTTTGGGGCTAGGTAATTATTTTAGTGTGATAGTTTTAATAATATTATATTTATACTCGTATTTTAACTACTTTTATATACGCGTTAGTTTTTACTCGCGGAAAGTTTTATTGGTTTTGCTTTCGACTGTCTTCGGAGACAATCGAGACAAAAAATAGCCTCAAGAGAAGAGGCTTAACGACATTACTGCCGAGGGCCTTCCACGAGGACTGTAAATACAAGTTTTTATAGTGGCAGGAATAATCTGCTTTCGAAGATTCAACTTCCAATTGCAATAATATTCCAATAAATGTTATAGAAAAAAAAACACGATGTTTTCAATAAGTTGTGTAAGTGTACGATCGTATAACTACTAAAATATAAATATGAAGTTTTTCGAGAAATGAATTAATGTTTATATTTGCATGCAGAAACTAGTCGTCGGATTTTGATAAAACATTTCAAACTGCATTTAAACAACAGAATAGCACACAGATTTTACAGAAGCCGCTTTAGTAGTTTTAAGCTCGACCTTTAATAATAAAATTTTGTCCTAAGAATTGTAAGGAAATTAATTTGAAATAGAAAGTATTTGTGAAATTTCTAAGACAATTTAAAACGGTTACGGGTGCTATTAGTTACGCTTTGTTTTCAACCAGCACAATAACTTACCCAAAACAGAGTGATTACTGAGAAAATTAGGTTTGCCAATTAAATAACTGCCATTAATTTGTCGGCGTGCTGCGATATCTATGCGGGAACATGGCGCCCACGTTAATAATTATGACAGATATAATTGGCGGCAATCAACTGAAGGTTCATACAGTTGAATAAAGTTCAGCAAAAGAGAACAAAATGGTAAACGATTTTCATAAATGCAACCAGTAAGATATCATTCATATTTTTTTTATTAAAAGGATGTAACAACTGTTTTAGCAATTATCTGCCATCAATACAAACAAAGAAACATACATTATTATACATCACGTCATACCGAGACACGCAGTGACTGTTGCTATCGAAATCGTGAACACTGCGCTCTATTACCTAGCATTTGTAGCGTTAGGTATCTATCTAGGGGATCTACCTTACCTACCGTACCTTTTTAGGGGATTTGTGGGTAGTTTTTACCCGACTGCGCCGGAAGGAGGGTTATTAAATATAATATTATAACGGGACTATTCCCACCTCTCGTTCCCACCACTGCAACTCCTGTGTAGCCAGGATCTACAGCTTGACCGCCACAAAAACCCAACCAATGAAGGTCAAGTTTGTCCCGGTAATATAATATTATAGTGAAAAGTGACCACGAAATGAATTTCGGTTTGAAGCGACGATGATTCAGATAGCCACACGTCAGTAACTTATTAACAAACAGTCCCAGATGTCCTCCTATTGAACTTGACTATGGTAGAGTTTATTTGCATACACCGCGGAGAGCAACCGCTTTATCACTAACTACTTTGTTGACTTAGTTGTATCGTTTGTGTTCCTATAATTTGGGCGACCCTTTGCCCTACACGTCTCTATTGAAACCGGTTTAGTGAGGTATTTGAATGAAGGTTGGGACGCACATTACTTGAGATTTATGTGTTTCGATAAAGGTATTGTATGGTTAAGCAATAAATTGTTTGTAGCTCTAACAAATTGAGAGCGATTGTATTCGTGGAATATCAAAGTTGTGATCGTTAAATCGAAAGTGACTCATTATCTATCACAGAAGTAATAGGTCTCCACATTTCTCATGATATAGAAGAAAGGATGCTTATATGTACCTAAAAATCTTTTTTCTTCCCGAAATGCTAGAGACAGATCCACGATCCTTCAGTTCAGCTCAAAATGTAGTGGATCTTTGTAATTCAGGCAGCATAGCCAATCTGGTTTTCGTCAGCGTAATGCTAACAGCAATATTGTTAGCATTTCCGTCCCGTGGTGTTATCAGCAGCCTCCGGACGTGAGGAGGATCGCGATCCGGCGCGCTGCGGAGCGCTGCGGCGATTGTGAGTGGCGGCACGTCGCGCCCGCCGGCACAGCGCGATTAAACATGACAGATTTTAAGCAAAAATGAAAGATACGATTATGATTAAAACGGCAAATGTGAAGAAGCACTTTACATGCGTTTACAGATTCGTATGGTTGTTTTTACATGATATTGCCACAACGGGAATTGTGTTTTCTTTATGTCCTGTTTAAGATAGAGACACCGGTAAATAGAAATGGCTACTTTATTCTTTTAAGGCGAAAAAGTATTTACTACATTAAAAAGCCTATGATTAATAGCTGTTCTCAAAACACCTTGTTGGTAGTTTATAAACAAACCAATCGAAAACACTGTTAATTGCATGCGCTTGTAAGGTTGATGCAGTCGCGATAGAAACGTCAACGTTGCGCGTTGATGAGAGAAAATTTTGTTTCTTTGATCAAATTGCTATTTAATTTAACAGCAGTTGAGCACGATGGCCATTAAAATTATTTCTTCAATTAATTGATTTATAATTGGTTCGGGGAGTTTTTAAAGTTGATTATATATTTTCTTAAGTAAATTGTCTTATATAAAGGTTTCTTTCGCACACAACATAACTTTACATGAGCGCTGTCACTGCTTTGGGACAATAATGAGTTTTCTTATAATAAAACTTTCTTGGAAAAGCGAAGTGTTGAAATCGTATAAGCTCGATATTTTCTAAATTGGTTTGCACGTGGTGCTGAAAATGAAAGTGCCCCGGGTAAATATCATAATTGAGAAAGAACTCTTTATCTGACAAAGGTTGTTTTGTATCATACACACGAATAAGTATTGTTACTTTTAAGTAAAGGTTTTATCTTGGCGACACTATTCAGTTTCCATTTAGTTTAAAAAGCTTTTTAGCTTTGAAAAGTCTCTCACGAAACCAATCATACTCGCACAAATACTTCAATCCCTACATGTCGCCGGCAAACTGCAAGATTTGTCATTGCGCAAAAGGCGACTGAGGTACTTAAATTGTAGATGGACTGAAACACGTTGATTCCCAATATCATTTATGTTAATAGTTTCCTATTACATCAAGGAGAAAAGGCGATGTTATATGGGACTTAACTGTTTATTATTCGTATAATATAAAAAGTTAGTTAAAGAGTAAGTACAGCTAATTAGATTTCTTTGTAATTAGCTACTTAATTTAGTCCCGATGAAAAAACTATTTTTGCTGTCGTAAACTAGTAATTATTTTACTGTCCGGCCATTTTGTAATTAGCCCCGGAATAATATGGGTTTCGTGGACTTAATTCAATTAAAATAGGTGTATTACCATTTATTTCCGACAGTTATTTGTGGAATAACAAATTATTTAGTTTGTCGACGACATACGAGTACATCATGCCCCACGTCGCGTCTCGATCGCGTTACAGTTTACACTCACGCATCGTGCATAGTCAATAAAGTTCAAATGGACTCAGCAGGCTTGCTGG
This sequence comes from Ostrinia furnacalis, assembly GCF_004193835.3. Lineage (NCBI taxonomy): Eukaryota > Metazoa > Arthropoda > Insecta > Lepidoptera > Crambidae > Ostrinia > Ostrinia furnacalis. The sequence goes on along the minus strand of NW_021132286.1, from coordinate 1,326,004 downwards.
GAAAAGTGGACTGCTTTTGCAAGCACCGTGCCATTAAAACAGCGTTATAAGTGTAGTAAAAGTAGGTATTAATAGCATAACTTAGGCTGGGTTGCACCACCTTACTTTAGCTTGACAAGCGTCAAAAATCTGTCAAACTTCATACAAAAACACCGGTTATCGTTAAAGTTACTGTTAAAGTTAGGTGTTGCAACTCAGCCTTAATATAGAGCGTGTCAAGAAAGATTTAATGTGTATTTGGCACAATATGAAAACATAATTTTATCACTGATTTTGTGTTTTGACCTTTTAAATGGACCTACTGTCTGTACCTACACTGTGGTCGGTGCATTTGTGACGTGACTCGACTGCGCTGCTTTGGCTCTGCTTCTATTCTGTGCGCGAAGGGAGATTCGTTCAAAGTAAATAACACTGGTGTTTCAAACGAAATACGAGCACACTGTGTTTATCTTGGGAATAGCTTAACAAAATCGTCTACGTTGGAATGACTTGCTTCAAGCGAACGTTGTCTGTAAAGAGTTTAAGAGAAAGATGGAGCAAAGAACAAAATTATATTATGAAAGTTATTTGCTACTCTAGCAAATTTAAAAAAAAAAGTTGGTAATTAATTTGAAGACCAGGCCTGTTTAAAACCAGAACTGCCGCTATATGCAAGCAAAGAGGGTTTAACCGTCAACAAACACTGTAAAACAAGTACTTAATACTCGTCCTAAAAGTCGCAAATTGTGGTAGTTTTTCTCTTCATCAAGCTCTAATGACGGTGCGTTTACCAAAAACATTATCTGGCATTTAACCTGTACTTTGGTGTCCGTACAATTAACCCAAGTACAGGTCCAAAATCCAGAAAAACAGCCACAAAAATTATCACGAAACTGCCTGCTGCTGCTATTGTAAATCATTTTGTAAAATGTTTACTCGTTTTAGTGAAACACTAGATTCCTAATAGCATTATGCTCAAAATAACCAAGTCTTGCGTTATTACCTAAGCATACAAAATGGATACTTAAGCTTAATCGCTAATTGCCGATCGATACTAGCGCCGCCTGAGGCGCGTGTCGCGGGAACTAATTGGGTGCTTTGTTGATGAAGTCTATGTATCTAAGATGAAATGCAACTGCAAATTGCAATGTACCTACACGATCTGATAGCATCGATGGAGCGCACGTTATGAGTCGCGGTAATAAGGTAGGTGTGTTGCCAGTGATGGTGTATGGCTCTGAGACGTGGTCGCTTACTATAGGTCTCATAAGAAGGCTCAAGGTCACCCAAAGAGCGATGGAGCGTGCTATGCTCGGAGTTTCCCTGCGTGATCGAATCAGAAATGAGGAGATCCGTAGGAGAACCAGAGTAAATGACATAGCCCGCAGAATCGCTAAAATCAAGTGGCAGTGGGCGGGGCACATAGCTCGAAGAGCTGATGGCCGCTGGGGCAGGAAAGTTCTTGAGTGGCGACCACGAGCTGGAAGACGTAGCGTGGGCAGGCCTCCCACTATGTGGACCGACGATCTGGTGAAGGTCGCGGGAAGTACCTGGATGCAAGCGGCGCAGGACCGGTCTTTGTAGAAATCCTTTGGGGGAGGCCTTTATCCAGCAGTGGACGTCTTTCGGCTGAAACGACGACGACGAACGACGAATAAGGTAGGAGTAGGTAGATAGAGATGAGATGTTTGATCTCCAAGTAGGTAGGTAGGAATGATATCTTTCAATCTTATCTGTGTCATTAGGTTCAAGAAAATATTTCAAGAAAATCTGTATTACACTGGGGGTTAAAAGTATCTAAAGGTAGGTTAAAATTAGCTAACCTGAACTAACTAACCTATCCTCCTTTTCGAATGTGCAACGAATGTTGCTGTGTGCAATGAGCAATTTTTTAATTTTTAATTTATTTTTAATTTCGGACATGTTCTTATTTTTAATGATACACAAGTATGATGAATAACGGTAAAATGTTAAGCTACATAACACCTTAACAGAACGGTCCAGGGCAATAGTTAGGATTTCCTTTTCCTTCCTTTTTCTTATCGAAACTCCAGACATTAGTATTCTGCTTTGAATATAAAATCAGAGATTGAAATCGTCCAAGTCCCTCTGGCGCCGTTATAAAATCTGAAATTTAAAATATCCGCTAGAGGCGCTGCCGTCGCGAGCCACTCAGGCAGCACGGGGACTGCAATATTATGTATCTGCGAACTTTCGGCTGGATATTGCACTTCGCCGATATTGCCTGAGACATGAGAATATTCTTCAAAGGGTTTTTATTATAAGGCGACGTGTCGCTTAATGGAAATGAGTTGTCTTGAAGTTTTTTGCATAGTCGTTTACTCGTTTTGTTAGGTTAGGTACCAATTATTACTAATATTACTATCCATATCCCTATTTGTACTATCCCTAAATAATTAAATAAATAATTTAACTTTTATGTGATAGTTATTACTTACTTGTTGAACTTTTAAGGAGCACTATAGTAAGATTCTAAAAGTAGGTACACTTTTCATGCTGAGGCGAAGTTACGTAAGGCTGTGTAAATATTTTTTGAAACTTGCGTGGAACGAATGGTATTTATCTGATAATAAACCGTAAAGTTTTTTTTAATAAAACTACCCAACAGTTTTTGAATGGTTAACTGAAGCTTTCATTCTCGCAATCAAGATGTTTTCTCGATGAAAATATTTTAAACATTTAAAGCAAAAAACATAAACATCCGGATTGTACTTCGTAAAAACTGAGCAATAAAACTTATTTATAATAAAATATTATGAAGAGATGAAAGAAGCGCGCGCGCAACAAATTCTTCATGAAGCATTTAAAATATCGTGAAACTATGAACTATTAATTTGTTCAGAATTTTTATCGAACATTATCATAGACTTTGAAAAATAAAGCTATTTCTGAAAATAGACACCAGCTACTAAACGTAAGGTCAAAAAGATAAAATATATTTACCTAAATAGCTCTGTAGTTAAAAACAAATGTTTAAAATTCACTATGCCTAATGTCAAACAAGTTAATACTAATATTACAGTAAATAATGAACGCATTGAACTGATAAACTCTACTGTCTTTCTAGGTATTACCCTAGACTGTAAATTACAATGGGGCCCCCATATTGCTGCCTTGGCGGGAAGACTTAGTTCAGCTGCCTTTGCGGTGAGAAAGATCAGAAACTTGACTGATGTTGAAACAGCAAGGCTTGTATATTTTAGTTATTTTCATAGTATTATGTCTTATGGTCTTTTACTGTGGGGCTCAGCAGCAGACATAGAATCAATTTTCATTTTACAGAAAAGAGCTGTTCGGGCAATATACGGTCTTAAACCACGTGACTCGCTTAGAGAAGTTTTTAAAGAAATCAATATATTGACTGTGGCTTCGCAATACATATTTGATAACATTATGTATGTCCGTAAACATATACATTTATTTACTAAGAAAAGTGACGTCCACTCATTTAACACGAGACATAAGAATAAACTTGCTGTTCCATCATTTAGGTTGCATAAGATAGGTAATTCATTCTTGGGGAAATGTATTACCATATTTAACAAAATACCACACAACCTTGTCGAATTGCCAATAAACAAATTTAAGATACATATAAAAAATACCCTTATGTCCAAAGGGTACTACAAGGTTCGAGACTATATTGATGACAAGGATGCGTGGTCAGTTCAGTCTGCACATATTTGATGTACTTAAATTTGACTATTCTTACCGTTAGATAATTCCTGGCAATAAGTGGTGACTGAGTTTGTTCCGGCGTTTCTTCTCAGCACTTGCCATATGTTCGTCTCGAAGCGCTGGTAGGGCCCAAAAGATAAGGAGACATGTAAAGTGCCCCATAAGGGCTACCTTTTTCTTTTTTTATTATTTTCTATTGACGTTCATAAGTGCCACTTGTGGTCTAAACTGAATAAATATTTTTGATTTTGATTTTTTGATTTTAGTGCATTGAAGTTCCGCGCGATGTCATAAAGTGCTGCACTTTTACGCACTCACTGACGTCACGGGCCTTTTCTTTAGAACTTTGGCACGCTTTATCTCCTTACATTTTCATTAGTTTTAAAAAGTGAAAAATACGTGTCGAGTAGTTTTTGATAAGCTAACTGACGGACTAATTAAAACTCTTGCTTTTTTACCCAGGAAACATCACTATTATAAGCAACGCGAAAGTTTAAAATTAATAAAACAAGTAGGTTAACACACAAAGATAGTAAAAAAGCGTTAATTGGGTTAAAACGAACAACGAGTAAATTAATTCTTAGATTATAATTTTAAAATTTTTAGTAAAATTCTTTACTTTCACATTTTATTTTTTCGACACTTGATCATGAAAAACAATGTAAGCGGAATTTTTTTTCGCTTTTTGCAGACCGCAATTAGTGTTTTGGTTGTTTGGGCTCCAATTACTGGCCGATCGGACCCCGCTGCAATAACGAGGTCATTAGAAGACTTCTTCCATCGAACCCGACCTATACAACGCCCCCATAATCCCATACCAACGGCACCTTGGGCATCAACGCGTTAGGCCTGGTTTCCATGAAGGCGGAGCAGCGCGTAGCGGAGAAATGTTTTATTTTATTGTAATTTTATTTTTCTTTATTCAGAAAACCACAGCTCTTTATAATAATAATACAAACAGGTATTTTTGTTCTTACAGCCATTATTGGATTCTATTACAATCTCGTAAAAAACAGTCAAAGGGGAAAATAGAAACATAGGCTTGCATCACACTTGCATGCAGGTTGTGTGTGTGTGTGCGTGCGTGTGTGTATGTTTTTTTAATAACCAATCAGATGTCATTTCAGATTGAATGAAATTGACAGAATGTAATCTGATTGGTTATTCAAAATATTTCTCCGTTCCGCTCCGCCTTCGTGAATATTAGCACAGAATAATAATAAGAACTACGTACAGAAGTTTTACTTCGCGAAGGTATTTAAAAAAATGTATGCTCAATGTTATTAACAATATGGTGTAATTTAGCCTGTCTCAAGAGTCAAGTACCATTTTGTTGACAAACGTCAGTGATCGGTACTGCGCTGAAGCTATAGGGCTGACTTCGGTAAAATGATGTGACGTGAGGTGCCAAACTGCGGAAAATGGCGGAGGAAATACATGATTTAGCATAGGGTTGCCAGGCGTCCGGATAAAGCCGGACATAGTTAGGCTTTTAAAAATAACCGATGTCCGGCCTGTCCGGCTTTTGTTAGGCTTTTTATTTGGCTGGCGCGCCAGGCGATAGCCACAGAATAAGGCACGCACGCATCAGGACGTTAGGCAACCGATGATGATAGTACTCACTCGTGAGCTCACTAATTGCACCCCCCACCGTCGCATGTCCGGCTTTTAGGTTAAAATGTCCGGCCAAATGAAGCACATAGTCAGGCTTTTGTGTTTTTGGACCTGGCAACCCTAATTTAGCATGAATTATCATGAATAATATTAACTACTTATTTACCTTTCAGTGTCTTGAGGCAACTTAAAAATGTACATTCTGTGTTTTTATTATTATTTAGGCAGTTAAATACTGCACAGTATTTAGTACACCATTTTCTTTATTTTCTTCCATCATACACAAGAAGAATACGCGTGCGTGCGTCAATGTTCGCTCGTATGTGAGGCCTTGTCGAATAGTATCCTGTAGGTGGGCCATCGTGCGTGTTTTGTTTTCGATGTAAACTCGCGGAGATGAACAGGCCTGATATTAGGCCTAACACTTGGTTTTAGGATTATTATTATTTTATACCTTGGAACTACATGACCATGCATGCATGGTGCCTATCACGAAATTTCTTAATTCAATACTAAAAGATTAATCCAATCTTTTAAATTATTATTTAGGTATGTCTAAGATTCCATTCGCATTTCTTTTACTTAGTTTTGACTGTGCAAGCCTAATTTGACAAATTCACTTCTAAAGGATTTTAATCTTTATTAGATATTTTCTTTTTAATTTATGTAAGTAAAATATATTTATTTTTATCCATCTTCATTTCAGTCCCTTGAATTTTGTTTATTTATTCCAACAAAACCACGGAAGCAATTGTGCGCGATTGAACCTACATATTTATTAGGGTACTTATTTTACCGTACAAAAAGCTTTACATTTACAATATTACAAAGTAAGGTTCTTGAGAAGCTCGCGCTTTCCCGCCGTGATCCTTTACTTCCGTTTTCTTACATAAGGTTCTACCAATTGTGGTAATGAGAAGATTTGTAATAATAATACGAGTAATTATTTCATTACTTGTAGTGAGAGAGTTTATACCTACTTGGTCAATGGTCACGTCTACCTAAGTATTTTATAGTGCAGTTAATACTAAAACCACAGTTTTCTTTTACATTTAAGTGCGTTTTAGCGTCAATATCCCTAGAGGTTACCCTTAACGTTTAACTTTACTCCTACATACAAAACTTACAAATAACCGGTCAATGGGATACTACCCGCATCATCCATTCAGCCAATATGTCAAGTAGGCATGTTTACCTCTATCTTATAAATGGCTAGTTGTAACCTTTACAAATGATCGCCTGTCTATCGGGTTAAATGCTGTATTATAATGGTGTTTGATCTCGTCTTTAAATCATCACAAACATTACCGAAGTTATACAATACCCAGAAAAATGTTTACCTAGAAGCATGCGTCTGGACATAGACACACATATTTGCCCAGATAGTCCAGTCAATGAATGCCTTAACGACGGTGTAGAGAGAAAACCGTGGAACACAATTTCTGACCTCGGGACTTTATTTAGCCTAGTTAGGTGGTGAACATAGCAAAAGTCCCCGCCCTTAGCCCTTGAGCCGGCGGGGAGAGGGGGGTTTAAAGGTACCACTTTTCGGTTTTTCGCTTAATCCTCGGAAACTGTGCGTCCTAGTGACACGACAACTATGAACCAAAAAAAGCTTATTCAATTTGCTNGCATCCCCCGGGGATTCTTCGCACCCCTATTTGTACTATCCCTAAATAATTAAATAAATAATTTAACTTTTATGTGATAGTTATTACTTACTTGTTGAACTTTTCAGGAGCACTAGTAAGATTCTAAAAGTACACTTTTCATGCTGAGGCGAAGTTACGTAAGGCTGTGTAAATATTTTTTGAAACTTGCGTGGGACGAATGGTATTTATCTGATAATAAACCGTAAAGTTTTTTTTAATAAAACTACCCAACAGTTTTTGAATGGTTAACTGAAGCTTTCATTCTCGCAATCAAGATGTTTTCTCGATGAAAATATTTTAAACATTTAAAGCAAAAAACATAAACATCCGGATTGTACTTCGTAAAAACTGAGCAATAAAACTTATTTATAATAAAATATTATGAAGAGATGAAAGAAGCGCGTGCGCAGCAAACTCTTCATGAAGCATTCAAAATATCATGAAACTATGAACTATTAATTTGTTCAGAATTTTTATCGAACATTATCATAGACTTTGAAAAATAAACCTATTTCTGAAAATAGACACCAGCTACTAAACGTAAGGTCAAAAAGATAAAATATATTTACCTCAATAACTCTGTAGTTAACGTTTGATCAAATTGATCATCCTCTTTAAAGTAAATATAAAACAAGTAAGTTTTAACGCGATACGCGGATAGGTAACATTGAAATATTCCCTGTATTTGCCTGACGTTTCTTCGACCGAGTTGCAATTTTCAACCGACTTCAAAAAAAGGAGGAGGTTCTCAATTCGACCCGTATGTTTTTTATTATTATTATGCAACGCGAAAGTTTAAAATTAATTAAAACAAGTAGGTCTTCTTAACACACAAAGAAAGTAAAAAGCATTAATTGGGTTAAAATGAACAACGAGTAAATTAATTCTTATAATTTTAAAATTTTTAGTAAAATTCTTTACTTTCATATTTTATTTTTTCGACACTTAATCGTGAAAAACTAAGTAAGCCGAATTTTTGTTCGCTTTTTGCAGACCGCAATTAGTGTTTTGGTTGTTTGGGCTCCAATTACTGGCCGATCGGACCCCGCTGCAATAACGAGGTCATTAGAAGACTTCTTCCATCGAACCCGACCTATACAACGCCCCCATAATTCCATAACAACGTCACTTACTTGTCTGGGCATCAACGCGAGACTCGGTTTTCACAAAGGCGGAACAGAGCGGAGAAATATTTTGAATAAACAATCAGATTAAATTCTGTCAATTTCATTCAACCTGAATGACATCTGATTGGTTAATCAAACACATACACACACGCACACACACACAACTTGTACATGACCATGGTTCCTATTACGAGATTCCTTAATTCAATTTTGAAAGATTCATCCAATTTTTTAAATTATTAATCATGTCTCAAGATTCCATTGGCATTTCTTTTATTTATTTTTGACTGTGCAAGACAAACTTTTCACATTCAATTCGAATCGAAATAATTAATATTAACTAGGTAGATATTTTCTTTTTAATTTATTTATAATGTTCATTGTTATCCATCTTCATTTCAGTCCACTTGAAGTTAATTTATTTATTCCAACAAAACCACGGAAGCAATTGTGCGCGATTGAACCTACATATTTATTAGGGTACTTACTCGTATTTAACCGTACAAAAAGCTTTAATTACAAAGTAAGGTTCTTGAGAAGCTCGGGATTTCCCGTTTTCTTACATAAGGTTTTACCAATTGTGGTAATGAGAAGATTTGCAATAATAATATTTCATTACTTGTTGTGATAGAATTTATACCTAATTGGCCACGTCTACCTAAGTAGGTAAAACACCATAGTTTAGTTTTACATTTAAGTGCGTTTTAGTGTCAATATCCCTAGAGGTTACCCTTAACGTTTAACTTTACTCCTACATACAAAACTTACAAATAACCGGTCAATGGGATACTACCCGCATCATCCATTCAGCCAATATGTCAAGTAGGCATGTTTACCTCTATCTTATAAATGGCTAGTTGTAACCTTTACAAATGATCGCCTGTCTATCGGGTTAAATGCTGTATTAATTAAAGATCTTGTCTTTAAATCATCAAAAACATTACCGAAGTTATACAATACCCAGAAAAATGTTTACCTAGAAGCATGCGTCTGGACATAGACACACATATTTGCCCAGAGGCGACACGTGTCGTGTGGGGTAATGACGATGCGTTATTTGTTTGGGCCATCAGGTATGTGCGGCGCGCAATACAATAGTACTGCTGCCGTACGGGGCACAGCCTAAAAGGATACGAAACTACTATAATTTCAAGGTTTAGGGATTACAATACAGAAGCTCAAAGTTGCACAGCGTGCTATGGAGAGGGCTATGCTTGGTGTTTCTTTGCGAGATCGAATCAGAAATTAGGAAATCCGTAAACGAACTAAAGTCGCTGACATAGCCCGACGGATTAGCAAGCTGAAGTGGCAATGGGCAGGGCACATAGTACGCAGAACTGACGGCGGATGGGGCAGCAAGGTTCTGGAATGGAGGCCGCGTACCGGAAGGCGCAGCGTGGGACGTCCACCTACAAGGTGGACCGATGACATCGTAAAGGTAGCAGGGAAACGCTGGACGCAGGCCGCTACCAATCGATCAACGTGGAAAGCATTAGGGGAGGCCTATGTTCAGCAGTGGACGTCCTATGGCTGACATGATGATGATGATGATGATGAGGGATTACAAGAGATAAAACATTTGTTCTTAAATATTTGTGAACGATCAATTCGTTGCAATTAATTATTTAACGGATTCGTGTAACAATTGTTTATGCGGGTTGAAACTCTCTCATGCAGAGGTCTATCCAACACAAAAGTCAATTAGGACTGACGTGATAATATTATCTTTATCATCTTTGGTGCCCTTTTATTTCGTCGGGAAACCCGACGGTGTCTCAATACTCAATAGTTTATTTTGCATAACCACATTAGCATTCACATTTTAGGTCTTACAATTTAGGCAGTTATACAATGTCTTCCGGAGCCATTGAAACGGAGCCGCGAGTTATTGTCCTAAAAGACATTCGTCCGCGGCTCCGTCTTTGGTGTGCCTAGCTGACATTGTTTAGCTGTGCCACGTCTAGCTGTGTCAGCTAAATAATGAATGCTACCTTATTACATCCCGGCCATCCCTCTCCTTCACGAGCGAGCATCAACGTCGCGAAATGAACGCGCGCCGGACATCGCACACGACCTGATGTGGTGGTCTACGGTCAAAGAAAGCGTAGAGACTTTTTGTCTGACGCGCCTCTTCATGAAACACAAAGACTTCAGGCTATCAATCAGCAGCAAGTAGCAATCAATCCTTGACATCTAGGTACCAAATTGACATTCACTAAGTGAATTTTTTGACCTACGTCGGTTCAACTAATCCGTTTAACTGGTCATGAATGTCCTACTTTTTTACTTCAAAATCAATAAATCATTACAGTTAATTTAGAAGAGTGGTATTTAATGACGTCAAATATGAGGAAAGATACATAAATAACTTCACAAACATAGTTTGTATATGTACCATGTGACGTTAAATTCAATGTTCTGCATTTGAAATTGAAATTTCAAATTCAAAACAAGAACGAAACCACATTATGGAGCCGCTCGAACGGGCCCTGTCGGAAAACATGCAGTTTGAATTTAGGACGCGTGATGGCAGACGCCGTATATTGTGAAAAATCGCTAGAAACATTTACTGTGCGCAGTTTTTGGAAACTCTCAGGTGAGTTTTATTACTTTGTCCTTTTACTTTGCATTGTGTAAAATGGTACGATTCTTGAATTGAACAATTCCGTTACAATTCACTAAGCCCTCTCTTCAATGGGTTTGGATTTACGCTTAAATCCAACGATTTAAAAACGTGATTTGAAATCTGAAGGTAATTACTTGGGTACTTCACAACACAAACCGCTGAATCTCGATACAAAGAACACTTTAGAAATGAATGAATAATGTACACGAGCATAGTCTATTAAAGTAAATTTTGTTAGAGGTTAATTAAATTTCTTAAAGATTTTGTAAATAATTAAGAGCGGTATTTGATATTTCCAAAGCTTTGAACATACGTCTTAAATTACTTTGGAGCTTTGGAGAATCCTTTGTTTTATCCATTATTAATTGATTAACGATTCCTTACAATCCTACTGTGGATTTCAAAATACTAATATTTGAAAAGTAATATCAGGGTAGTTACACAAACCAATTATTATTAGGTACTCCACTATAGTTACTGAGACAGGCGCGCAAATAAACACGGTTATCCAAATAAAATAACATAGGAAGCATTCGGAAACAATACATTACATTACCTTTTTAATTGTAGTCTATTTTATTGTTTTAAATATTATTATAAAGATCATATTATAGGAAGTAAGTCTTTAAAACTCTTATATCAAGTGATAATTTTACACATATTGCCATTAAAATGTGGAACAAAACTTCTGTATCATTGTTATAGCGTGTGTGTGTACCTAACTGAGGGACCTTTTAGTACCCTTTTTTCCTTTAATTTAACTAATTTATTTATACGACTTAGGATTGGTATCTAATTATGCCTCTGGTCGTGTCGCTACAGCTTAAACGTAGAAGCTACGACAGAAACCTTTTCTAGAAGTTTAATTAACAACCTAATCATGGAAAGTGCCCTGAAAAACTTTGGTAATTACTTATCTTAGTAACACGCGTTTCCCGCCTGGCTACGCCTTTCGTTTCATTTTCAGATTCCGCTGCGTTGTTCTTAGATCTTTTATTGTTAAAACAATGGTGATGAAAACGGTTTGAATGCCCATGACCATCAGCGAGCCGCCATGCCGCGCGCCATGGGCCAGTCCGCCACCGCTCGCCGCCCGCGCCGGCCGCGCTCGTGCCGTGCTTATCGCTGGATGTGTTTCGTTATCAAGTGTGTGAAAATTATAAACTCAGCATTTGTTATTGAATTCAATCATCTGTGGCGGCGATAGCAAGTAAGTTTTAAAGATCTTATCCTAACTTACCTCGTTTCCATGTTCCAATTTGTGAAGTTAATTTGAAAATAGTTCTTGCGTTACTTTTGACGACTTGTCCTGGTAATTTGCTTTTCTTTAGGTTAACCATCATTTAAAACTTGGTCAGAAACTTTGGTAATTTTTCGTTAACGTTCATTAAGGCGGTGTCTAAACGAAATTTTGGACTAAACATTATAATGTACTAGTGTAAAGTGTTAGGCGTTTTAGTAATACGAGTTTAGTCCTTAGTGGATTAACAGGTTGTTTTTAAATTACTTAAGGGTAGATTTCTGGGTACTTTCCATTACTTGCATTTCATTAAAAGTATGATAATTTTACTAAACACCACTAAAATCTTCTTCTATATTATATAAGAAAGTCGTGTTAGTTACTCCACTTATAACTCAAGAACGGCTGAACCGATTTAGCTGAAAATTGTCAGGGAGGTAGTTTAGAGCCAGTAGAAGAACATAGGATACTTTTTATCCCGTTCGAAATTAAAAAAAAGTCTGCTTATTTATTGCCATTAAGGCGGAACAAAGTTCGCCGGGTCAGCTAGTCTATAATAAACAAAAAACTTAAAGCAAAACGAACAAGACTGAAATTATTTTTCAATTTTGCTTATTGCTTACAAGTTTTAAGAGAGATTTGAGAGTGAGTTTTCATCTCTCTCAGTAACGATTCATCGAGATTTTGTAATAACTTTTAGATTTTGCTTTTTCTCTAATGAAGCATTGCTCTCAGTTTGTTTGAGCACTATAAAAGTTCGATTGATGTATTATTAATATGAAGGGCGTATTAAAATTGGAGCTTAAATGAGTTTCGAATAGGTAGGTAATTGATGCGGAGAAGAAATATAAATGGAATATCAGATGCAAATGCAATGCATATAATCTCTATCATGAATTTGAATTTATACAGGGTGGAATTATTCCACCCTGTATATAATAGTCATTGTTAAAACTTTAAATTGTTGCAAAATGAAAATAATGTAGGTACACGCTAAATACAATTAGCGAGAAGTGTGTACATTTAGTGATTTCCCGGAGGGTCGCACTCGCGGGCGGCTCCAGACTTCAGCAGCGCGTTTTAATTAAACCTGCCATTAGCGGCGTCACTCTTCAACAGTAGGAAATGTAGTTAAAGTTGTCTGCTTCCAACATGAGTATCTTGCATGTAGCTAAAAGACATAAAACCTGTAATAGTTTATTAAAGTATTGGCTTAGCCCGCGGCATCACATACATGGCTTGTGCGTCCCGTCATCACAATCCCGACCGCAAACTCTATATTCACTGCAACGCTCTTTACATTCCCTCACATATTTTTCTATTTTTGGTTTGATTGAGTTAACTTATTTCTATTTATTTACATCAGAAATTATGGTGAGGTGAAAAATATAAAGCATGTGAGCAAACATCTATTACTCGCACCTAGCCCGTTTATTTTTGGAAAACACGAGTATTAGCCATAACCCATACCTAAGTACTTACTTCTCATATTTTTTTAAATATATGTTACGGTCAAAGTGATAAATGTGAAAATTATGAATAATCGCCGGTTATTATGAATAATTACCGCATGATTTGGTAAATGTGATTAATATGAGGTCATTTATGTGTGTATAAAACTAAATAGGCGGCTTAGGGGTGGCCCAACGGCCACCCCCGCCGCACCTTAACCTATTTTTTACTTTAAATCAAAACATTATGTTATAGGCATCATGGAAAAGTAATATTATGCAAGAAACATTCCAAACTCATTATGCCAAATTATATTAATATATGATATCAAAACGTTCAAAAGTTTGGCTGTACACGAACATGTACACAAGATGTTGTTCTCTTTTATGAAATTTGTTAGTACCTACTAAGGTTGTTAAATGTGATTAATTTATCACTTTCACCGCGACTGTCGGGAATTATTCATAATAACCGGTTATTATTAATAATTTTCAATTTATCACATTACCCGTAACATTTGGCTGAAACGAACCCGTAACATATACATATGTATACGTACCTACTTACCTATTTAAATACTTGTTTTGTTTTTGTATTTTATGATATATTTAAAGACTAATCTATCAAGGTCGTTATAATCCAGGCGATAACCAGCAAGTAGCAATGCAAAGGTTAAATATTGACCTATCTGCGACACCGACTGCAATAAATGTGTCTCGTTAAACGGTTGATGTCAGTTTTCATTAGAAATCCTTGCGTTCTAGGACTTCACTCGACGACCGACTTGAATCAGTACCTACGTACGTAGTTAGCAGTAGCGTTTGATTTAAAGATCGCTTTGATCAATTTTGAAGGTTTCAATAGTTTGGAGAGGTGCTCCCTACTTAGGTACCTAGTCTGTGTTGCGAAAAGTTTAAGTTTTGTTTCGATGTTTACCGGCGCTAGATTTGTCGAAATCATGTCTAATCGTGAATGCTATAATTAAACGATTAATTAGATGCTAATGTTAACTAAATTATTATATCAAATAATTTCGGTCGGATTTCTCGAATTTCCTTTGTTTTTCACCTACCTATATCCGGCAGGTAAATGAAGGATTGATTTTATTCCGCCGAGTATCACGAGCTCAGTAACGAGTGAACTCCTCGGAGGTTTGGAGCCTTTATTTATTTTACCCGCCATTTACCTACTCCAAAAACAACAATTACAAGGAGTAATTGATAAAATTCCCCGAAGAGTCCCAGGTTCGATTGCGGGGAAACTACCCGCAACTTGTTGATTGGCTCGGCCGTCGGGGATGTGCCAGAGAATGGGGTCCCTGAGGGATGGAAAAGGTTGAGAAGAAGGCATTAGTTAAGTTTGCTACCACTAATTTAAGAATATTAATAAGTTAGTATGAAATTACATTTTAGCATATGGGTTCCAATAAGGTACAAGGGTTTATAAACCCTCAAGTATAATTATTAATATTACAAAAAGTAGGTACCTATTAAGTAAAAAGTAATTAAATTAAATGAAACATTTTGTTTATCACAAGTAAAACTGTCCTGATGGATGATACCTAAAGCCGAAACATTGTAGATAGAAGTCAAAATCTTTGTTAATCAAGTTTAGAAAGTTTCAGGAGGTTCTTGATTTAAAATCTGGAACTTTTCTTACCTTTAACTTAAGAACTTGCCTTGTATTGAGAGAGTAACTTATTTTGCTAACGATACTAAGCCCTTTCTTAGAATTAAAGACGAAACATTGCAAGAAACCCGTAAACTTTCTGAATTTCAGTAAACCTTGAAACCGTTGAAGTACAAGCGTAGAGTTGTAAGTACAACCGCAGCGAATTTAAACTTGCACTACGAAAGGATCAGAACTTGTGCATAACTTCGATCCCGTCCTCTTCCACTTTCACAATGAGGCCTAATGTAGCGATGGACGGAATTCAGCAATTGTACAAATAGTGATTCGTCACTGTCAAGTAATGGCATCTCCGAGATAACATTAAGGAACTGCTCAGCATATTTCAAACGAACGCCCACGCGGCTAATGTTCAATCTCGATTGAGACGAAAGAATAATCGGCTATTCTGCATCGATTTGGAAACATAGGCGGCTAAGCAGAACCAAATACTAAGTACTAACAGCACATTTAAGAGCTCTTTTTGGTAGTCTAACATCTTTCTGACGTCAAAGGCGATGCGTCTCTGTTCACCACAAGGCCATTCTTTTCTAATAATGTTCACCAAAAACTATTGTATTTTGATAGTAAGAGGCAGCAGATCTTATTATTTTTTACAGACCAATAAAAATCAGTTTTCTGCAAACAGTCTTTCGTCAACAATAAACTTCTTATAAAAAGCTAGCTGCAAACTTTATGAAAGTGAGCAGCGAGTCGACGGTAATATTGCGTTGGAAACACTTTTTCAGTTTTTCATTTAAGATTTGTTACTTAGTTTGTCGCGATGGACGGTGCTTGAAGCTCACAGTGGGAGATCGNGGAGATCGCCGCTCTTTTTATTGCACCGGGCAATCCGTTAACAATGTTCAAGAAATGACACAAGAGTTATAAATGCAGATATCAAAAGCACCTTAATGAAAAAGGGCTACTATAAAGTTGATGATTATATAAAAGATAAAAATGTTTGGAATGTTTAACTACCTAGCTCGCATCAATACTTATGACTATAATATTTTGTATATTTTAAAGACTGTAAACCCTTGAAAAGGAGGCTGACAATAATGACTGAGTTTCTTGCGCTGCTTCTTCTCAGCACTGGCCCATTTATTGTCCCGAAGCAGTGGTAGGGTTAATATTGGGACGTATAAAAGTACTTTCTAAAAGCCTATTTGCAAAAATAAATGAATTTTATGAATTTTATTTCATGAATTTTAATGCTCGCTTATTAAATACACCCGTACAAGTATTACAAGTACAGTCTGAATATTCTATCTAAATTCAGTATGAAACATTTTCTAATTGTAGGTTTAAACTTAGTCCAGATTTTCTATAAATAATGTAGGTAGATTTAATTGTTTTCATAATAAAATGGAAATTGTAAAAACTGAAAAGATTTAAACAACACAAAGAGAGTTCATTTGTCTAGAATTCTATTAGGCAATATTGAATCTGCTTGAACAATTTGAACCCATAAACATTTCTAGAATGGTCCCCATAAAAAGATATACATTATGTTATTCATAGTATCTACTTACGAGTACATACTGACATTATTTACATACATCATATCTTTACAGCACCTTTTATGACAGTGGGGTCGTAGTGTCGAAGCATTTATAATGACAAAAATCTTTTAAAATATTAATACGAAGTCAAAACTCGTGTATGCGTGTTAAGCTAAGCCTTAATGGTAAATCAATAGTCAAAAGTGTACAAACTAACCACTATGATAAAGTTTTTATGTATTTTTACTACAAATACATAAAAACTTTATCATAGTGGTTAATAGGTTAATAACCTCTAAAAGCCTGTACAAACGAATACTTAATGTACCTTCTACGACATTATGTGCTAAGGTTTCTATTTAATCCTACTACTCGTAATATTATAAATGCGAAAGTTTGGATGTCTGGATGTTTGTTACTCTTTCACGCAAAAAATACAGAACGGATTTTGATGAAACTTCACAGTATTATTGTTTATAACCCAGAATAACATATAGGCTATAATTTATGACGATTTGTGACAAACTAAATTTCACGCGGGTGAAGCCGCGGGCAAAAGCTAGTATTACATATTTTGTTGAGTCTAGCAACTAACATGGACAATGGGTATGTGTACTTTATACACATCATTTATTAACATCACGTCAAGCACATTGGACACGTCATTACTCGTAGAAGTTAGATCGTAAAGGTAGGTACTTATTTATAATTCAAAGTACCTACCAATAAAAAATAATCAGTGAATAGTCACGTCATTTTGTCGGCAGTCGTTGCGATGAAAATGAGTGGGCTTGGTTGATAACATAAGAAAAAATACTCTTCAATAATATTATTGATAACTCGGATTGATAACATTTCATGTAAATAACAATTGTTTCCTAGGACTATGTAGGAGTCTAGAAAGACTCATCTGATCCGCGTGACAGCTAGACGTCATTACAATGTTTATATCTGGGGTCAACAGCCAACAGCTATGTTGCCGTGTGTTTATGTAGGTACTATTTCGTACAATAACAGCCTTTTTGAAAATTACCGTCTTTTTGAAAGCTTTTCACAGAAATGGAGTTTAATTATTTCTTAGAAAACAATGAAACCAGTAGTTTACAAATTCCTAGTTTGGTTCGCATGGCAAGCGCTAATCAGCATGGGAAGTCCCGTCGATGCAATCAAGTAATAGAACTAAGGTGCCTAAACCAATACGCAATATCGTAGAATCCTGCCTAAATCTAAGCTGTCTATCTAGACGTCAAGTCGAACACATTGATAAATATAGACAGGCCACAGTCAGCCGGTCTTCGGCCATTAATAATTCGAATTGCGGTCTAAATCGACCAATCGGACCACTCGGCTCTAGACCTGCGGGCTCCGGGCTCTATGCATTTAGATTTGACTCTGACGTTAACACTTCAGATGTAAATTAGGAGATTTGAGATTTTAGAAGAGCCAGTTGAAATTTAAATGTAGGTAAGGTATGCTATTAGAATTTGTTTTTAAGAACAGTCGTTGGAATAAAAAGTCAGAATTAAACGCGTTTTATAAAATGCCTTTAGTTTGGTGAATGTTGACTCTGATTTATTACCTTTCTATTAATATTATAGGTTTAAATTATTCTTAGAGTCTTTCTAAGTTGAAAACTTCCATTGCGTGATTTATATCAATTAGATAAACATGTTTAATGTTCCTCATGAAATATTGTTATTGATTGTTTTTGTTGATATTTAGGAGTTAGGTAAATCATAAATACTGAATCAGTGTTTACTATCTTATGGATCATAAAAATGGACGTTAAGGCCCAGATTGCTGACGTTCTTAGTTCATTTTGCCATTCCCTCTAAATATTGACTTTGTATTTTATCTGAATGAAGGTGAACAATACTGTGTGATCTCAGCGCCGCGGCGGGGTCCGACCGCGCTTAATTCGCAACATAATTGAAAACCGCTTCAAACGCGCCGCGAATTATTTCGGGTACAGTCGAGGCATGATCCGGCTCAATATTCGCGGCTTGCCCGCTGGGGCAGCGAGCCAATGAATACACAACATGCTGGGAGTAGATAGGCGCCTTCAGACAGGTTGTGTGGTCAAACATCGTCCAATTTTTTGAGTTGTTAACTTGTCGATATCGGCGAATCCTGCCATGCATGAAATTGTGTGTTCTCTCCATTTCTTCCTGGCTCTTGCTTTTGTGGCCTATCTCTGGAAAGCTACGATACAACCTGTTCAGTAATTTGTACTCTAGTCTCTCTCTCAATAATTTTTGTCAACTGAGTAAAGTACGAGATGATAGTTTACTTATGACTTGAACATAAATGAAAGTCGTTAAATCTTGGTGTCTCTACCTCTCCGAATAAAGAGGTCTTGCCGGGCTATCATGCGCGTCGTGATATTATAATCTTATCGATGATTTTAGACGACAAATGTATGGGCTTATCGCGAAAATGGATAAAATTACATTCTAGGCCTACTAGAAACTATTTCCAACGATCTTCTTATTAAACACGAATAAAACATAATACTTATTGACCAACGTTTAAATTACGAGAACCAAACAAACGATTAATTATAGGAAGTTCTAAAAGCCATAAATAGTTACAACAATTAGGAATGTTTGGAAGTTGAAATCCACCAATTATTTGTGTGAGGCTTCTGTAGTTAGCTCAATGGAAGCAAACAGGGGGCGCTGCGGTCGGCAAACATGCGCCAAGTTATCGCTGATACTTGACGGAAGGATTCAGTCTTTACTTTAGTTTAATTAACTGATAATTCGATGGAGAGCTTAAATATCTGTGAATGTTATAATTTGACAATGAAACTACTTCTAAACGATGTAGGGTTAATTTTAACAACTACAAGTACAAAATCCAAGAGCTCGTTTAAGTTGACCATCGCTTATTGAATATTGCCATTTTGCTTTGCCTATTGTTGTACCTACCTACTCATTTGTAACGATGTCAAGTTAATTACGTTTTTTCCAAATAGCAACAGCTTTAGTTTACATTAGTCAAATAATGATTTTCTGTTTCCATTCAAATACTTACCAAATTCGAGGATACCAGAATGTACTCGTCAATGTATCGAGCAAATATATTTCCTCCTATATTTAAGCCACGATAGCCGAACGGTGAAGGGGTCGGACTGGCCGACTCGTGATCCGGGGAACGCGGGTTCGGTCCGCTCGACTATTGTGGTGAGCTCACTCGTGACACAAGCATATTTAGCTTAGTACGAGGGGCTAACGGGAGTATTAGTAATTTGTGTAATAACAAATTACTAATAATCTTTAAAAAAAAATATATCAACAAGATTAACTAAGAACGAGAACGGTCTAATACGTAAACAAATATTTAAAAAGCGTTATTTTAAATCACGCCGAACGGTGCCTAAGTAAAGTAGGTAGGCTAATTTATATCTGCGCTTTCTTTAGTAAAAGTTTTGAATTTTGTCATAGTATCTTATAGGTACATACATATTAAACAATGAATTATTACATCTTCGCATTAATTTAACATGAACAATCTATCTATACTTCTATACTAATATTATAAATGCGAAAGTAACTCTGTCTTGCTTTCACGCCTAAACCACTGAACCGATTTTGATGAAATTTGGCATAGAGATAGTTTGAGTCCCGGGAAAGGACTTAGGATAGTTTTTATCCCGGTTTTTGAAACAGGGACGTGCGCGATAAAGTTTTTCTATGACAGACAAAATTCCACGCGGACGAAGCCGCGGGCGGAAAGCTTGTAAGTAACATTTGTATTGTCGTCATGATGTTACATGTGTAGTGTACCTCGCCAATATCATTACAGGGTACAATACTTCAATAAACGGAAAATGGCGCCGAACAAGCATCCCGCAGGTAATAGATGTAAACCAAAATGATTGCTCGTCATTATTCCCGAGATCTGCTAGCCTCATTATTTCCGAACAACGCGAGATTAAACAATTATATTGCTTTCCTTGCTAAAGTGGCTTTGTTATTCTCAAACAAGAAATGCTCGGATTAAGTAAGTAGAAGAATGAACACTAAATTTGCCTCATAATAAATTACTTTTGTTATTTTTAGGCGTTAAAATTAATGAATTAGGCAAGAAATTAAAAGATATGGATATATTTTCAAGCTAGTACAAAGTTACGCGATTATTGACATAAAATGACACTTCGACACGAATCACACTCAAGAATTGACGCATTTCTAATTACCTAGTTCATGAAAAACAAACATCATCCTTGGTTTTTAGCGGAGTTTCAGAATTATATTATCTGTATATTTACTGCTTCATAACATTGTTGAGGTGAGAACCGCAACATTTCTGTTTGTTTCGCTTCAAGTTCTCGTAATACCCAATCTTGGTCTCCTCCGGGAGCGCATCATTTCTAAAACCAACAATTGTAATGTTGATCCGACTCGCCCTGGGTCTGGGATAGTGTTGTAGAGTGCAATGCACTGTGGCACTGTCCCATTTTAAGAGCGCCAACAAGATCGTTATTTCCTAAGTTTTCCTTTGTATTATTATTATAACATGGAGGTTGGAGGTGAGTCACAATGTTTATTGTTAGGGCATGTTCTGTAACTCTTACTTTTAGGAACAAATCTATTTATGGTTTTTTAAGAGGTAGTATTTTATTTAGGGTTTAAAAATAAATATAAATATATAAAAAGGGATATATAATGATTGAGTGCGTATTGTGTAGGATAAGAAATTAAGAATTTAGAGAAGAGATTTAATTAGGGAAAACGCACAAAAAATGATGCATTTTTAATATATTTAATTATCTGTGCACCAATTACTTTTTTTTGGCCCCTTGTGGTAAGCTAAATAAAGCTTGACGTGTTACGAGTGGGCTCACCACAATAGTTGAGCGGCAGTGGGATCCGAACCCGCGTTCCTCGGATCTCGAGTCGGCCACTCCAACCCCTTCACCGTTCGGCTATCGTGGCTATGACTTGGCTATGAATTACATAGTCACGATAGAGTTATTCCTACCATAAATCTGAATAATCTAGTATTATCTACTGTGGCAACATGAACAAGACATGATGTCTTCCAATGTCCACACAGTGTCCACAACAGTCTCGATCAGTCTTCCTTAGCCGGCACTAGTCTGCCCGCGGTGGCGCCCCCGGGGCATCGTGCAGACTGCGGCGGCCATTGTGCGGGAATGAGCAGATTACTCAGCATTCCGAATGGTCTGCCGTCGCTGGTGTACTCTGTGAAGAACGTCGAGATGTGCATTATGAAGTTAAGAGTCGGAAAAATTTTACGAGTATTTTTCTTTTGCTGAATTTTTTACTATCGCTACTATGTAATCAATTTAAGATTACATCCATGTCAGCCATGCGCTGGTAACCATTGAAGTTTCAAAATTTTAATTGCGTAATCGTCACCGTAACTGAAAACTGTAATAACTTAATTATAGCTGCGTAAGTACTAAGTACGAGTATTGTGAGACCTAACCATTAACTGTATCCATCTTCTGTACCACATTTAAAACAAATAAATGATGATTTTGATTATGAGTACCTACCCACCGACATCTACCTACTTACATTCTAAAAAATGTAACTAAAAAAATCTTTATGAAACATAAATTGAATAGAATAGAATTTATTTAGCACTAGCTTTCCGCCCGCGGCTTCGCCCGCGTGGAATTTTGTCTGTCACAGAAAAACTTTATCGCGCGCGTCCCTGTTTCAAAAACCGGGATAAAAACTATCCTATGTTCTTTCCCGGGACTCAAACTATCTCTATGCCAAATTTCATCAAAATCGGTTGCGAGGTTTAAGCGGGAAAGCGTAACAGACAGACAGACAGACAGAGTTACTTTCGCATTTATAATATTAGTTGGGATACGACACTTACAAAATCAACATTTAGAAATGAACAACAAAAAAAAAGACAGAAAACCATAGAAAACAATTAAAAATAAAAATGCTTTCGAGTGTCCCGTGCGCGTGCCAAAAAAGGCCCTTGGTTCAGCATTAGTCGTGAATTTTAAAATGTCTGAAACTTTAAAACATCTCGGAATTTAATATAAAAACGTCTATTTACTATTCACGAGCCTTATTCTTCGCACCTAAGTAAATTGTTAACAGTTTAAAATAAACCTAATCAAATGAGAACCAATTGGAAGGCAAATTGCCATCAATTTGTACCAGTGAACCACGTCGGACTACTCGGGCACAGCCGCTCAAGTTACCGCTCCTTGAGTTAGCGCGGAATGTTCGCGAACTTTCCAGCGCGTACCAATTTTATTACCATGCGAGCATTTAATGCCTATTTGGAAGTACTCGTGTAGCTACGTACTCGTATGTGGTTGCTTTAAGTAGGAATTAGGGCGAAATTTACACCGTGACTCCACACTGACGTGGAATCTTATGGTGCTTGGGATTGTTAGGTATATGAGAGAGTCGAAATCTTAGTAGGTACAATTTTATTTTCTGTACATTTTATATTTTTGAAACAAAAGAGTTCAGCACAGCTTTAAACTTTGTTCAAAACATAGGAATTAACAATTTGAACTAAGTAGTAATTGGAATAGTTTGCGGCGTACCCGGCCGGTTGGGCCGTGGCCGCTCGTCTCGCGTTTGAGGGTTAAATATGACGAAGTGATTTGTTCTTAGCTCGAGGGACGGATAACTTGAGGCAGATAATTAGCCTTGGTAATGGTTTCATTACTAAGTTTCTAAGGAAACTTGTAGTTTGACCAGATGAGAGAAAAGGCTGGAAATTGCTTTCTTTGTACCTTGAACTGTTTTAACATTTTTTCTTAATTAGTTTGGGTGAAATTGATTTTGTGTGTGTGTCATTGTTTTTTTTTTTAATTTTTAATGGACATATTATTAATATGGTTGGTCGTGATCACGCAGTAAATATACATTAATTTATTAATAATTAATTATTGTAGAAAATATTATCATTACCTAATAAAAATCCTCTTGGTTTTTAACGTGATAAAAAGTTAACAATTTTAATTTCTGATCTTTCGTAATAAAATATTCTAGCTACAAATACTCAGGTTGGAATGAGAAAGAAGCTCAGTCAATACATCTTTTTTAATAATAAAAATTAGGAGCTGGCAAAGTAGCCTGCGACTCCCAGCGGCGAAGACAGAAGCAAAATTAAAAATCCGTTCAATTTAGATTGATCGCGTAAATACGGACTATCGTCGGTCCAATCGGATTTAATTAAAATGCTTTACGCATTCCGCACTTTTCTTTATTGCTGTGTGCAGACAACTCGCCTCGATAGACTGACGGTAGTAAGAGTATGACATGGAACTCTACATACATAATAAGTCTGAAAATAATACGTAGTTACATCCTCGACACTCACCATTAACAAATAAATCAATAACCTCTACTTACTGGGAAGGATAAAGTAACACTTCATTGTCATGTTTATTTTTCTAGCAAACTCGAGCTTGTTATGACAGTAGATACCTACTGTTAGCTGTTGTTATTTAATCTTAAGGGTAAGCTGATTAACATAATAGTTAATCAAGAAATGCCTATTACACATGTGCTATTATTGCTTATGATACAAATCCATAGAAAAACATGTTGAGCTGCCGAATAACGTTCACGGACTAATAATAGTAGACTTATATTCGTTTTCAGTTTTCACCATCAATCCCTAATTTTTAAGTGACTCCTATAAACAAAATTCCTGTTATTTGTTACCATAGGGGTTACTTAAAAATTAGGGATTGATGGTGAAAGATGAAAACTTACCGCAGCCTTTATCACCCGCCTTGTCTATGACACCACCAACGGACCTTCGTCCAGGCGTCCGCAGTCCGACAACAGTCTCTGGACACCTGCTTGTCTCTGAAATGTAATTAAAAGTATCGAAGAAGTAGTAACTTCTGTTCAGGGGGAGAAATTTAACATCCGAGTATGATTTAGGTATGAAAATATTAAACGCTTCTTATCTTAGATTGAAATGTACCTAAGTTTGATTCAAGTCAAGAAAGTACGAGTAAGGCCCAGAACAGACGGTGAAACGCAACTGCAATGAAACTGCAACTGCTACTTACTTTTGAGTTGCATCTTAGTTTCTGTCATAGCGTCCGTTGAGAGACCACACATGACGCGACCAGTTTGAAACTTTCAGTTTCAGTTTCATTCATAAGAATCATCAGAATGTTGCAGTTTCGTTGCAGTTGCTTTTCACCGTCTGTTCTGGGCCTCAGTGTTCGAGTTCTCATCTCGTCATAGCTCAATACTACCTACAATGTTGGAGCCAGAATCACCCGAATTTGTAATTCCAAAAATACAAAATAAAGTTAAGTCAGTATAAAGGAGAGAAGCCTTACTACAAGTAATACCTTATTAAGTACCGTAACTACCGTTTTGGTAACAATACAAGGGGCGAAACTTTGGAACATGCTCACGTGTTTTTGTAAACATTCTGCGGCGTGCTCCGCGCAAAGTTCGCGTGTTCCGCGAACAAGCCAACTGGAACACCAATTATAAGTTCGCAAGTACACTCCGAGCAAGTGCTTGTGCAACAACATTATTTTATTAGGTACTTACTGTTTAATGTTCACAATTTTGCCACCGTTTATTTATTTGGTAGGTACGTCACTATTGTTTCTTCACATACGAGTATTACCTAAAACCGGAAATTAGAATCTGAACTGTACAATTGTTTGTTATCCTAAATAAAATAAAATGTATGTTAATTTTTTGAAGAGAATTTCTGTAGACAGCATATTTAAGAAGGTATTGATAAATGATACTTTTGCTGTTGATAAATTTAATTAAAAACTTACTTAATATAGAACATAATGTTAAAAAAACACAATATTTGAAATTAGGCTTTGATTGCAATATTACATTATGTTAATCCATGTAAACTTTAATCATAGTTACTTATGGTAGAGTCAACTTCTGTGATAATTAGTGACGGTAGAGTGGGCATATTCGTAGTAAAGTTTAACTCGGCAGCTTTCATGTTTGCGACTGGTAACTGAGCCGCCAAGGCGAGGGGACAATCGTGCGCCGGCTAATTGTGTTATGGCTAATCTACGAGCCGGCTGATAATTATGTCTTTCGGGTGCCAATATTGCAAATAAAACACATAAAATTTCACCTAAGGACAGTGAAGCCGCCGACGAGAGCTAATATAAAATATAATAGAATATTACTTTTTATGTCAACTCTGCTACATTTTGGGAAGATGTGATATCCAGATAAGGGTTCCGTAAATATCCCGTGTTTGCAGAGGACGGGTTCCACCGGCGCTGAGCTGGTGACAGATGAGCCAAGCGAGTTGTGTACTACGTCGCAATAAAACTTGATACGGCACTCGTTATGACCCGAAAACGATGAAAAGATAGTAGCATAATAATAACAAAGAATTATTTTTTCTTTTTTTATTTGCATCCATGCTGTCGATCAAGTGCACCAGCTGCACCGAACTCAGCCTGCTAGCGACCTCACCAGCGTATCTAGTTAGTGGGTCAATTTTTCAAAAATATCCAGTAATGTAATTATTATTACTGACGGGATTGCTACCATGTACCTCAATTTTGAGTTTCCGATATTTCGGCACTGTTGCAAGCGCCATGGTCACGGAGTATGGTAGCAATCCCGTCAGTAATAATAATTATGTAAGTGACCATGAAAGTTTAAAACAATATTTCAGTAATGTGTTACCGCTAGAGATTGCAAAATCCGGATTTTTCTTGAATCCGGTTTTCCGGATTTGTGTTACGTACAAATCCGGATTATCCGGATTTTTCGAATATTGGGTAATTTTTTTAAACCATCAATTTAATTTAAATAAAACGTAGTTTTTTTCAAAAAGATGTAAGTATTTGAAAAAAAGCGTTTAATTTTATTATCGCGCATGGAATTTATTCCTCTTTTTTTCGGTTTGCGCTACAAGCTTTCGAAATTATTTGAACTTTGCATTATTTTTTTCGTTTTAGTACAACTGCATTTCAGAATAAAAACTTGCTTGTACCTATAAAATATTTTTTTTANTGTCAATATCTTTTTAGCTTTTAACGCAAATCTAGTCTTCAAAGCAGTTTAATCGATTTATTTTATTTTCAAAATCGATATTTTATTGTCTATGATGGCCGCAGGAACATCACTATACATGGACTCCCAGCAATAAAGTACGGTAATGCCTCGTACAGATTTTATCGGCAAAAATTATGGAACTTGATAGGTTTTAGACCATGCCACGCACCAAAACGTCCGGAAGTTGTAATAGTATTATAGAATAAACGTTAAAAGACTTATTTATTTAATTTTTCAATGCTTAAGTGTCCATTAGAATGAAAGGGTGCTTAATGTATTAAAAAAATTAGAAAATAATTATGATGGGTTAATGTTTTTGGGCGGTTTTTAGGCGATTTCTGACAATGTCCTTTGGCATGCAGGTAGATGTTATGACGTAGGCATCCGCTAAGAAAGGATTTTACGAAACTCCATCCATAAGGGGGTAAAACGGGATCCACGCGTACGAAGTTGCGGGCGGCCGCTAGTTACAAATAAAAACATAAAATTTCATCTAAGGACAGTGAAGCCGCCGACAAGAGCTAATATAAAATATAATAAAAAAATTACTTTTTACGTCAACTCTGCTACATTTTGGGATGATGTGATATCCAGATAAGGGTTCCGTAAATATCCCGTGTTTGCAGAGGACGGGTTCCACCGGCGCTGAGCTGGTGACAGATGAGCCAAGCGAGTTGTGTACTACGTCGCAATAAAACTTGATACGGCACTCGTTATGACCCGAAAACGATGAAAAGATAGTAGCATAATAATAACAAAGAATTATTTTTTCTTTTTTTATTTGCATCCATGCTGTCGATCAAGTGCAGCTACACCGAACTCAGCCTGCTTGCGACCTCACCAGCGTATCTAGTTGGTGGGTCAATTTTTCAAAAATATCCAGTAATGTAATTATTATTACTGACGGGATTGCTACCATGAACCTCAATTTTGAGTTTCCGATATTTCGGCACTGTTACAAGCGCCATGGTCACGGAGTATGGTAGCAATCCCGTCAGTAATAATAATTATGTAAGTGACCATGAAAGTTTAAAACAATATTTCAGTAATGTGTTACCGCTTTACAACGTTCTTTCAACTGGAAGAAAAATAGCAAACAGTTTTAGACACAGTATAAAAATACAAGTAGGTATAATGTTCAACTAGGATATTATAAAATTATCTCGAATATTCTAAGAATATTATTTCCCAAAACAACGCACCACATGATTTTTCTGAAATTGCGTTTCCTCGAATTCCCTGTTTGGAAAATTAAATCTTTTTTCCGGTTCAAAGTTGCCCTGATACATTAAACGTTCAAACTGCTAAGTGATTACATTAATCAACCGAAATAATCCAAAACATATTCCGGGCAGAGCGCATTACTATTATTAGTAACCGTTATTTCGGGCAAGCCCATGTGTTAGTATGTAACCTTTAACCCTAAATATGGTGTTAGTAGTCACGGGCTCATTAATTCGTAAACATGGCGTCCAGCCCTTACAAAATGGCGTTGTAATTTAATTAATAATTTAATTTAAGTTTGAATTTCAATTTAAGAATTGGTTAATAATCTCACGTATTATATTATTAACTGGCTGAGTTTATTACTCTAAGGTGACATTACAATTCCTATGGTCATTGGACAACGCAGTGCAATGGAGTGGAATAATTAAAAAAGATTATCCCAATAAGTATTACCAACCGATAATAGGTTTAATTCCTTTAACTGATCCTTTTGCTGTTATTTGCAAAAACCAAAGGTAAATCGAACCAGGTTTCCAATTCCTAGTAGAGTTAGCGAATCCGCGCGGAGTGGATTTAATTAACATCAGTCGAAACCGGCACCGACGAATTAATTTCCGGGAAACCGATTTAGGTAAAACGATCGGTTTTAGGCCTCACTACTTAGTCAGGTTTCATAAAAACATGAGTCTGGTGACTCTTTCATAATGTTGCTCAGTAGGTATGTAGGTAGATATTAACATCTCTAAAATTATTACATTAATTTCGTACACACACTGAAAAATCATTTACTACCTAATCGAAACTCGTTCGATATTTTAAGTACAACCTTGGAAACAGTTGTGCTGAGGCAAGTTCATATTTTCAAATATTCATATTTTAAGAATTTTTTCTTACAAACAAAGTTGTTATAAAAATATTATAAGCAGGCACATTGTTTTGCAAATCAAATGAAAGGTTAATTTGAGAACAGTTTTTGGTTAAATTTGATGAGCTTGATTAAATATTAATAAAATAACAAGCAGAGAATATCTTTTTCGCTAAATCTTTCATAATTTCATTCTAATTAGAGATTGAAGATAGAATTTTTTTTTTTATTTATGCATAACAAGGCAGGTATTTGACCACAATCGCACCTGATGTTAAGTGGGATGCGGTCTAGGATGGTATATCTGCCCTGTAAGTGCCTATTCACTCTCGCCTTGAAAAGGCCCGGATTATAGTTTTCGGGAAAGACAGCAGCAGGCAATGAATTCCAGTCCCTAACTGTTCGCATTATAAAAGATTATTATTATTTATTATTGTATTCAAATTATAAACGGCAGCTTGACTGAAATAATGAGAGAATTTAGGTTACAAGTATTTAAACCTGGCTGAATACAGCCGAATATAGATCAATCATGAATACTTGTGATTACGCGAAGATAATATTTTCTTTCGGTATTTACACCAATAACATAATATTTCTTTGTTCGTTTCACCAGAGTTCTGTTCACACACATTTCTTTTGAGATTGAAAGACAAGAGAAGCTCAGTTCAAATATAACCATTACGCATCCGCAATACGATCTCCTCGATGTACGGTTTAATACTGTTGAAAACGATAACTTTTCTTTTGTGTATTTTTATTTAACCGAGATGTCTGAAGACACTGGCTAGCGAAAACGAGGCTCGAGATTTATCGTTCCGTATTTATATTTGTGGAAACGAAGGTAATTTTCCTTTTGTTATACGCAACAATACGGTTTATATCTTGTTGTCATGGTTCCAATAATTTGGAAGCTCCTGAAATACGGTAATTTGTGGAAATGTTTCAGTGTAACACGAAAATGTGGTCGGCTTTTAAATTTCTTATGTGATGGTTTTATCATGATGGGGCATCGAACCTCTCGTGAAGGATTTGGGTTTTGTAATTACTTGGTCGGGCGCGCTGATAGCCTATCGATTGTGCGCAAACGAACCCTCTAATTGAGACGTCTTGTATCGCGCCGCTCACGCGGGTCACTGGTTCGAGCCCGCTCGAGCCGCGCTCATTACTATCTACCGGCAAGGCGATGGAGATTGAGTAGACACTACCATAAATTGTTAAAACTTTTGTAAAAATCATCGGATGATACTAATATTATAAATGTGAAATCTCTATCTCTCTGTGTCGCTTTTACGCCTAAACAACAGAACCGATTTTGTTTGGCATAGGGATAGTTTGAGTCCCGGGAAAGGACATAAGATAGTTTTTATCCCGGTTTTTGAAACAGGGACGCGCGCAATAAAGTTTTTCTGTGACAGACAAAATTTCTCGCGGGCCAAGCCGCAGGCCGACGCGGAAATGGCACTCAATACATGCAGCTTAATAAACTCCTTCCTCCTCTCTAAAATAAATGAAAAATAGGTAAGAATAAGAATAANATCTGTGTCAGTGTCAACTTTCTAACTTGTTAAAAGAAATGGTGGCCATCAAAAAAATGGTGGACATCAATTTTTTCGTATCAATTTTCTCGTTAATTATTCGTCGCATTTGGTTTATATCATAATATATTTGTGAGGTACATTTGAGGTACTAAATAATGGTAAATATAAGAAAACCATAACTTACCTGTTTCGTCCAATTTCAGCATACACCCGCCAACCTGATATCAGGTTGGCGGCTCATTTAGTAATTTAAATTGTTCCCGTATTAGGGAAGTACAAAATTAATAACTAAAGGTACATAAAGGTACACCTCAGGTATTAAAAATTCATATTTATATTATTCATTTCTGTGACCATACACCCGCCATTCTGACGTTCACGTCTATCCCACTTTTTAGAGGTCAATTAAAATGGTATTTACTCAGAATCGGTATAACTTAAAGTAAAATAATTATAGTAATATCATAGACGAAAGACCAAAGTTTATAGGTACTAAGGTCAAATTGTTGATAAAAACTTACTGACTGAGTTACAGAGCTGTTTCAAAAAGTGGGGCATCTATCCTGGACTTACCCTAGTTTTTATCCCGGTTTTTGAAACAGGGATGCGCCCAATAAAGTTTTTCTGTGACAGACAAAATTTCTCGCGGGCCAAGCCGCAGGCGGACGCGGAAATGGCACTCAATACATGCAGCTTAATAAACTCCTTCCTCCTCCCTAAAATAAATGAAAAATAGGTACATAATACTCTGGTTAAAGTTTTTACAATAAAAAAAAATTGTTACATACTTACCTAATAATACTTTCCATGCTTGACCAAAAATAAAGGCTTGGGATAGCAACAGCGTGAAGGCGAATGGAGATCAAGAGACGTATTCGCCCGCGGACCTCCACTCAAGCAGACATCATCTCATTTCCAATCGGAATAATTAGGGTCCTATTTCATGTCCGCATCGATTAAGGTACCCGATTGCTTTTGGATTTTGCAGATAAACAAGAATTACTTACATGAGAATGAGAAATTACACTCTTGTAGCGGAGTTTTATTATTTGTAAGTGGTGCATTCGTCAAAACAAAAGAAAGTCTGGAAAAATGGCTTCCAAGTTGGAATGCTCGCTGACTTATTTTGTGTTAGCATGGGCTTGAGTTAAACCTCACCCAAGACGGAAGATCTAAGAAATATATTGACAATGATGGAACGTTTTTGCCTAAAAAGACGAGTCTTCTTTTAAAGATTTTCGCATCATAAAAATATAACTTTTGTACTTACACGAAAATTACCCACAGTAAAAGCAATCAATTTCAGGCTTCCGTCCCCATATCAACGGCCTTCAAAGGCCTAATAAAGCTTTAAGTTTCACAAAGGCAGTTTAGTTGTCCGAGTAACCGAATGAAGGAGCCACGGCCCTTGAGCGATAAAACTGCGAAATTGGACCGCGCTGTTGACACGCAGTCGCTTAGCTGTTATTGGGCTTTAAAAGGTTACGTAGAGTAGATAACAATAATAATATTATTCAAATTGTTTGTAAAATCCATAATTCTAGCTATCCAGAGGAGTATAATGAGACAAGAGCAAGAGAGCAAGAGCTTTGGGAGGTAATATACATAAATGAGTATGAATAAAGTATTTTTGGGAATTCCAAACAGAAAGAAAGAAAGAAATTACTTTTATCTATTATTGGCTCTTACGTCCCCAAAACGTTTTTTTTTTAATAATTTAACTTTTAAGATATCATGAAAATGTATTGAAATAAAATAGTAGGTATGTAGTTAATTATTATGTAGTCCCTTTTCAGGGTAATTATCATTGCAATAGTCAGTTTATAGCTCGGGGTTCACTACAATCTGCTGCGACACTGGCGGCATATTTCATGAGCCACACCGCAACAGGTGGCCGCGACGTCTCACCATCCAACGGTTTTCGTGTTTATGCTATGGATTTCATGAACTAGACTATTTTATTATTATTTTATTTGTTTAACCACGATCACCACGAGTCAGAAAATAATGTCAGATTTTCTCGAGTGAAAATCTATTCTGGAGATACATTGGATAGGTACATATTTTTTCTGGCTAGAGTGTTATTTTTCTTTTACAAGCGCGTTAATAACAGAAAACTATTTGTAAAATGGTCCACATTTATTAAATTGAGAGTGATAAATGACACACTCTTCTGCCGCTGTCTTGGCTAATTAAGATTTAACGAGAAACAATTAGTCAAGTTAAAATGGGACAAACAGTTTTGATGTTGAAAAATATCTTTACATATTTTTTATGCCGTTGAGAGCTTCAATAACCACTTATTCTTATTAAAATTTACACTTTGCACACAATTCTAGCAACAATAAAATGATAAGCATCAAGTATTGATTATTGGACATTAAGAAATCCAATGTAGGTAAGTACCATTTCAAACTAGCACTTTCAACACTTTTAGTTAGGAACGACCACGACCACCTTTTCGCTGTCGCGACGAGTGCTGCTCGCATCGTGGAAATTCTCAGCGTGCCATGCATCGTCCGCCGTCGCAGGACCTTGGTAAAGCGAGTATTTTTCACTTCGCAAGGAATTTCTGAAAAATGCGATTTTATCTAAGACAAACTTTTAATTTGTCAGCAGCAGAGCGTTGCACCAACGTCAAATAAAAGTTAGTTGATGTATTTCATTGTGGAATACAAATTGTAAAACTTTTAGAAGTCGTTTATTTACAGCGAAGGGAAACCAAGTTTAAAATAATGGAGATAAATGTGCTTGTTTATTATAATTTTAGGGAGCCATTATGTGGAGATAATTTTGTAATTACAAGATATAAAAACATCGTCATGCTTTGGAAGGTCGCTAATGTTTGGGTTTTGTTCTTTAGAAATAATATGAAACAAAAAGGACAGGGAAAAGAGAGCGCTCTATTTTTGTTTATTATTTCATTATATTACTATTTTTGTTCCGACCCCGAACGAAACCTCTAAGGTTCCGTGCCTCAAAAGGAAAACAGAAACCCTTCTAGGATTCTTTCAGTGTTGTTCGCAACTGTCTGTCAAGACCCTTTTTTAGGAGTGTATGAATGTGACCGTATGTTTTTGTAAATAAAAGGGCTAAGTACCTTTATCTTGCATCATGAGATAAGATAAAGAATAAGATAATAGAGATAAGATTTCGCAATAATAAATCTGTACATTGCAATAATAAAGTGAATCGTGTCATTCAAAATTGTAATGTTTACTTTGTGTTTGAATCCAACATTAATATTCTAGGCGAGGATTTACGGAACTTTCAGTGTGCAAGGCCCGCTCGCGCTTGACCGGGGTTTTCCTTGAAAGCTCTATCCTCCTCATTCACGAGTTCAAAAATTTACCTAATCCCTTTATAATTGCCGCGTGCTCGTTAAGCCAAGCAACGTGACGGTGACGCTCCTGAAAAATAACGGTAAAATAACGGTGCTTCGAATATAACGAACCGTAGCCACCAACAATGTGGCGGTTAAAGTTTCAGGGTTCCATGTAAAAATTGACAATAAGAGACTAGATTTTTCATCTAGTCAATTTCCAACTGTCTTAAGTAAAGCTACATTTTTGCAATTTAATAGGTAGGTACTTATTTTTATAGTCGGTACAGTTCTAACTATACGAGTAAGTACATATCTTACCTATCGTTGAAAAACAGCAGGAAGGAAAACTCAAATATTATAAAGATGAAAAATAACGTTTACCTAAAGATGTTACGGCAGGACCCTTGATGGAAAGCGACTCGATCTCGAAGGACAATTTGCAGCGTAGAGGAAATGCGTCGGCGACGTCGGCGTCCATTCAGCGGCCGCTCTCTGATGGCCCACAGGGAAACATTTCGGTCGGGAAATTACCCCATTTACCGTGCACGTGCAAGTTTTTCAACACCTTGAATTTCGTTCCCTTTGGACGTATACAGAATGTATTGATATTTTTTCCTTCTTTTTGCACTTGTTCTGGGATTTTTATCAACATTATAAATGGAAGTGGGCTTTCTTTTTCAAAGATCAATATCTCGTTTACCATTATACAGAACCGTCATTTCATTTTGCTCGCACGTAGCCTAATTTTTACGTTCTGAAACGGCCACGAGGCGTCAAGCGTCGAGTACCTTTACAGTTAATTTGTTTACGGCCGCGGTGGAATGCTTTGTGCGCTCCAGTGTAGCTCAATTATGCATGCTACTTTGAAATGAGCGGAAAAAGTACCGTTTAAAAGGACCTTTTCTGTAATGGGTATTCCGACATTGTAATGCTAAAACGTTAATGAACAAAGAATACCTATGCAGGGTTGTAACACGACGTGTCAGTTTCTGACTGCTGTTTTTATACGAGTACATGTCTCGTATCTATACTATAATATTATAAAGCTGAAGAGTTTGTTTGTTTGTTTACTTGAACGCGCTAATCTCCGGAACTATTGGTCCGATTTGAAAAATTCTTTCAGTGTTAGATAGCGCATTTATCGAGGAAGGCTATAGGCTATACAACATCACGCTACGATCAATAGGAGCAGAGCAATAATGAAAAGTGTTGCGAAAACGGGTTTTCACGCGTACGAAGTCGCGGGCACAGCTAGTAAGTTATATGTATAACTAGCTTTCCGCCCGCGGCTTCGCCCGCGTGGAATTTTGTCTGTCACAGAAAAACTTTATCGCGCGCGTCCCTGTTTCAAAAACCGGGATAAAAACTATCCTATGTTCTTTCCCGGGACTCAAACTATCTCTATGCCAAATTTCATCAAAATCGGTTGCGAGGTTTAAGCGGGAAAGCGTAACAGACAGACAGACAGACAGACAGACAGACAGACAGAGTTACTTTCGCATTTATAATATTAAAAATTGGGATGGTTTGTTTGGAGTTGTGGAAACTGTTGAGCTGTGCATTGTTATATTAATGAAATGGCCTGTATAGAAGACTTTCTAGATTAGGCTACACATATCGTGAAAAGACACGAAGAAAAATTCTCAACCTTGAGCTGTCTGGACATGGTGATCTATCTCAGACCGCGCGTCCTACATCAATGTCACGTGATAAGTTTTTTAAACGAAATTGAAAAGCTCCCTCATCATAAAACATGATATCCTCGTAATTCACGATCGTTTAATCCACCCGCGTATTGTGTCCAGGGCTGCCACGCAGTGTTTGAGGGTAGAGTAACATCGAGTAGAGTAGAGCCAGAGTAAATACAAATGAGTAGGTCATCTTCATAGAAACGCACGGGCGCGGTTTGCATGTGAGCGCGCCAATACGTACATGCGGCGCGCACGCACACACTGACAAAATTTAGCGGGAATTAGCGGGGAGCCAGTCGTGGTTGTGCCGAATTTTGTCAGTGTGTGCATACTGTGCATGCGCGCCGCATACGTATATTGGCGCGCTCACATACAAACCGCGCTCGGTGCGTTTCTATGAAGATGACCTACTCATTTGTATTTACTCTGGTAGAGCGCAGCAGCATCGTGTGCAGAAAAGCGCTGAAAAGACCGAGTGTACCTAGTGCTGATTCATGATGCCAACGACAAAGATTTGGAGGATTACTTTCTTGATTAGCAGCAAAATCACCGAGTCTTTATCGCATGGGCGCATATACAAGTATTGTTTTATTATCGTTTTTGGATTTTAAGACAAAAAAGGTTAAAAATCATTGTCGCTATGCTATTTAAAGGGTTGTAGCCCTCACCGGGACTAATAAAGTATTACAATGAAGTGCTCTTACAAAAAGTTAAATAAACTTTACGATAGTAGCAGCCCTGTCGTGGCCTGAAAGCCGCATCCATCACGGTGACGCGGCCAAACACGCCAAGTTCATTTCATTAGCCAAGCTTAGGTCCGGAGAAGTTCATATTTTTAACCATTTGAGCAAATTACTCGGGTGACCATGACTAATCTCCAAAAAGTCCATAAAATGTTTCATGAATTACTCTTCTGTTTTTTGCTGTCCCATATTATGTCGTGTCAGCCAACCTTGTTTTTGTTTAAAGACGAATTCAGGGCTGGCTAGTCTGGTAGAGGCCTGTTATAAATCATTCTTAAAGACTGATTAAATAATATACCCATTATAAATCGGGAAATACCATTCAACTTTTCATTGCGCGACACGACAGCATTGTTTTAATTGACCACCTGCAGATATAAGTTTAATGTATACCTAAATCGATAAAGCTTTAAAGCTACATCTGTTCCTGAGTAATTTAATTTAACCAATACTAACTAAACAGATTTTATTCGCTCGTTAATCGAGCAGCTAGCGTCCGCCATGAAACGGTTTACGGGCGCCAGCGTTCGTCAGCTTCAATCACTTAGCCCGTAACCGCTGCTTTACTCGCGAATAAATCACTGGAACACACGAGCTAGAGATTGAAAGACTATTTTTGCACCTTGAAATATGTACGAGTATGTACCTACCATTTTCTTTTATCTTTACGTATGCCTGCTGCCTCGGGGCAGTCGTCGAGTGGCAGGAAGTTCGGCACAAATATCCTACTAAAATCTTGAGGAGAACCTTCCATCAGTGTTTTGTATTGATGAAGAGATTTCCGCTAGATTCTACTTAAATCGCGCCACGCATTAGGCATGTAATTACCTGAGTAAGGATAAGATTTTTATTTATTTTTTACAACAAAACGAATCCGATAGGAAGGACTATGTCAGTAGGGTGGCGGGATAAAACTACTCGTAGAAGGGTTTAACAAGGGTCTGAAGTACGCTCTTAGAATCAGATGAGGCCTGAAGTGCCCTTCAGTGTGTGCAAATTGTGGCTCGATCACGTCACCGTTAACAAAGTATCTTCGTTGAACTAACAGGTAATTATGCAAATGTGTGCAGAACTAAGTAACGTGCATAATAGAGTAATTAAAGCAAGCGTCGTCATTAATTACGCAGATTACACGATACCTTTGAACTACCTTTACTTTGCCAGCTGTGTTATTATTAACCTTAACTAAGCATGTACAGTCGCGGAATGAAAAGGTTCGTCACCTTAGTGTCGGTTTTCGCTTGCACTAGGTAGGTACCTACTGTAAGAGTCAAACCTGCCAACATAACAGTGCATGAAACAGTGCTGCTAACATTTAAATAAATATGACGTTTGCTAACGAATGCTTTTGCTTGTTTATTTTTCTATCCCATCAGTGCAATGCAATGATGACATTGACCAATTGACAATAGTTTTTTTTTATTTAATAGAAATAATAATGGCAGGTTGAACCAACAAGAAGGTTTTAGTTTATCAATCTTAATTATTTATTATTATTAATAATCTTCTTGACAATATAAATCGTCAAACAACTTCGATCTGAATAATTTTGAACTTTACTGACAAACAGTTAAAGTTAAAACTCGAGATTATTCTGTAACATAGTTTCAAAGGTCGTTGAAAGAATCAATTTGAAAACTGACGAACCTTTTCATTCCGTGACTGTACAACGTTTAGGTGGCATAATAAACCACAATATAAAAAAGTAAAATTCATGTTCGCTTCTTAGACCTATTTAGTTCACTACTACTTGTGTTTTAAGCTCCTGAAACTTCCGCACTGAAAAAACCGGTTATAGACGTTTACAAAACCAGCAGCAAGTAATAAATGGGTCGTAAAAGTGAAACATTTATTTACCATACACCTGTCGGCCAAGTAAATAGCATCTGTTCGTCTAATTGAGGAAGTATCTTTCGACTTGTTCGTCCACGCCACTCAATGTTTCCTCGCCGCTATAAGCGTAATGGCACTTCGGAAACGTAAACGACCGAACGGCAACAGGCGTGACTCATGGCAAATCTTAGGTATACTGAAACCGTTTTAAGCCTGTGATTGGTCTAAATATTGAGTTCAATCAACCCTACTATGATACTCGTATTTCTGTAGATTCCAAGATTCATGAAAAGCTGAACGCGTAGGTAGGTTTTATAATACATACATAGGTACATCAATAAAAAATGAAAATAATTATGATAAATAATTTTGTAGGTTTGCAAAAAACAAGAATATCAAAATAATGAAAAGTAAGTCCGACTGACATGGTTGTTCCTTACAACCTTTGCGAATAAAAGGACTTTGCTGTATTCAGCGTCTGCATGAATACGTAATAATAACAAGCACAGCCCGTCTCTCTGTACACTCCTCGTTCGTCACCTGTTGCTTTATCGTAGCTCTTTATTTTTGCCTTGTTTCTCTGCGCTTTAACAGCCTAGTTAATAACATGATCAAGCAAGGCCATGCTCTGAAATCTGTGAAAAAAAACGCTAAAAAAAGAATGAGATTTTTTGGTGAGGTTGTGATCTATCAACAATAAAAATACTTCCTACTAATATTATAAATGCGAAAGTTTGGATGTCTGGATGTTTGTTACTCTTTCACGCAAAAACTACTGAACGGATATTGATCAAACTTTACAGTATTATTGTTTATAACCCAGAATAACATATAGGCTATAATTTATAACGATCTGTGACAAAGGAAATTTCACGCGGGTGAAGCCGCGGGCAAAAGCTAGTATAGTATAAGCTCTTCTCGTAAGCTGTGATTGGAATATTCCATCCATTAATTTCTTTCATACACTTTCATACGCTTATGTTTTTTCTTCGAAGAGCGTGGAAGAAGCGATCGCATTTTTTGCTCAGTCGCATGAGAATTTTTCCTTACGTGCCAATGGTTTTCCTGTGTGGAGAGCCAATAAAGTCCCATTTACCTGTCCCGAGACCGGGGAGTTTGTCCCGGTACGTGCCGCTCTCGCGCGGATTACCCGCAGGAAGTGTCGTCGATACAGCTCACCGCAATAAACGTCGGCTGTGTTTTATGTTGTAGGGTGACCACGCAATTTTTGAAATCTTGTAACGCACTGACTGACTGCACTGACCTTATGAGCTTTATGTGTTTTTTATTTATTATGTCTTATGTGTGGGAAAGCTCTTGCGGGATCGTTTGTTACGCGTAACAATTAATTGAGGAATATATAAAGCAATTGCATACGGTTTAGATGATATTATGTAAACTTTAAATACAACATGCAATAGGTATAAACGTAACACAATAATTATTCACAGGTATCTTTTTAACACACGTACACAGTAACGTTTGTATCCTTTTAATCTCAAATCATGGTGTCACGAGTCATGATGGCCCGGTGGAATCGGCGATAGTTTTCACTCGCGCGGTGCGGGGAGGGGCGGGCGTCTGTCAATCAAGTTTTATTGGCGAAATCGCCACTCAGGCTCCGGTTGATATGTCACTCAATATTTGAGCAAATTGGCTTTTCCACGTGTTGTACTACGGATCTTACACAGAATTAATGACTTGTTTTAGAAAATGTTTGATAACAGTAAACTCATAAATTACAGATTTTATTAGCGAATGGGCTTACTGACACCTCTAAACAAAAACTAGAACTTTGCTTAAATGAGCGGACAAATAGGTACCTACATCCATTGTAATCTATTACAAAGCTATAATTCATTCTGTCACTAGAATTATTGAGATAGAAAAAACATTTTAATCCATTATCTCCTGAACTGGTATAATTTATCACTCTACGATAATCTTCAAAAGTCAGAGGTGTGTTGATTTAGAGTAGAAAAAGTCTACCATCTTTGCGCAAAAGATTTCAAAGAACATTTTTGATTAAATGCCTTTGAAGTTGCCAGATAAATAAATTAGGGGAAGTGCGAGTAAGATACATCTCTCCATATTTTCACTTTTCCCCTCTTAACTCGGGGTCATAATCTTTGCACTTCGACCGGCCTTTTGTCAGATGAATGAGGCCATCAAATTGAGTCTGCCACGACTTGACGCGGGTCTGGAAGACTGATGCTAGCATTTACTGCGGGTTTAAAAGCTGTCTCTTGCCTGATGTATCGATACTCGATATTTCGTATTGCAATAAAATTTACCTACGTAGGATTTGCCTTACCTCACTAACATGTACATAACTACACGCAGTGAACACCTTTAATCTTTGTTGAGGTTGATGTTACAAATTAACAACTGTATGAATTATTTGATTAATGTCGGCTAGACTCGGTTAAAGATAAAGATAAATATATTTTTATTTATCAGAACATGTGTGGATAATATTGCAATACAGAAATATATTTATGGTGTTAGTAGGTTTTGTTAGTA
Organism: Ostrinia furnacalis; assembly: GCF_004193835.3. Classification (NCBI taxonomy): domain Eukaryota; kingdom Metazoa; phylum Arthropoda; class Insecta; order Lepidoptera; family Crambidae; genus Ostrinia; species Ostrinia furnacalis. Next base: position 1,285,660 of record NW_021132286.1, on the reverse strand, counting down.
TCAACATGTCTTACCGATATTCGTCTCGTCGTTTTGTCTCAATGTCTACCTAATACTTTAGATTAAGTTTAAAATACAGATTTTATTTTTTGATGCGATACCCATAGTAATTACATTAAAGTGTCAACCACTTTCTCAAACATAATTTCTCATTTGTTCCAGATATATCTATCGTCTTTCTACAGTCTGCAACTGAGGTACGTTTCCTTCGTTACTCTAAAAAGTAAAACCCATTTCCTGGTTATTTATTACCATATGCAGCGATTTATTGCCCAAATTTCCGGGGAGTTTTATTCCGTTTTTGACGCCCCCGAAAAAGGGGGACTCCCTTATTTATGGCGAAAACCAGAATCACTGATAAGCACGCAAAACTTTGCTGCTCCTGATTTTAATCTATGTGATGGGGTACGAACATCTCGTCATCATCTTTTGAAATGAATAAAAGAATTTTTTTTTCATGTTAACTTGCATTTTATACGAAAAGCTGAACCTGTAATTTGTTATTCCAAGAGCATAAACCTACTTTAAGTGGCGAGTAATGTTGTGCGCCGTTTACGAGTTAATTTACTATGATTGCCCTAGTCCGAATAATTAACCTAAGTAATCTTTGCCATTCCGCCGCTGCTCATTGAAATGGAGTCGTCGTACGCTCTTTTTACTATCCGATCGCACAGTCGGGGCGGGGGCGGTAGGGACTGGGCTACTCATTGTATAGGCATTACCTCGTTTCAGCCAAATGATGTCTACTGTTGGACAAAGGCCTACCCCAAGGATTTCCATAACGACCCGTTCTGCGCTCCTCGCATCCAGGTTCTTCCAGAGACCTTCACCAGATCGTCGGTTCACCTAGTGGGGGGCCTGCCCGCGCTACGTCTTCCGTCGCCACTCGAGAATTTTTCTGCCCCAAAGGCCATCAGCTCTACGAGCTATGCGCCCCGCCCACTGCCACTAGGTATTACCTATACGAGTATATTCGAGTAGTGCATATTAGGCGTCTCTACATTATATTTCTTTTGGTGTAAAAATAAATGTCTATAGCTTTATTAGTCAAAATATTTAATTGGTTCCATAGGCTGGTTAAAATTGGTCTCATGATCTTCTAAGAGATTTCACCATGGCAACTCAGGCCCACTGTATGGACTGTGGATTCTGTCATCCCAGGTTTACATAAATGCGTCCGATCGGCGAACGGCCGCATAAACCGACAAACAGCTCTGCTTTATTGCGTTCATTGTACAGGGTGTTGGTTTTCAATGCGCGCGGTATTTGCGGACCGAGAGCGCTCGTTATAGGTATATTCCCATCACATAGGCGTGTCCCGTACAAGTCATGTTCAGAAAACTACTACTTTAGTCAGACATCAGGGCTTGGTGTTCTACGTCAAGGAGTGGGTTATCATTGAAGGATATCCACGCGACATTCTACGTTCTTCGTCTACGTCAAAATGTGCTGTAACTTTGTATAGTACTAGTCCTAAGATCATGGTAAAACTGTTCTTTTTTCACAACTGCCATGAGTTGCCATCGAAAACTTGTATTCGTATAGCTATTACAGTCAATAGCGTACTTACCTACGAACTACCGCTTGCTGAACACATTGAAAACTTAATTAACTAGTAGAATGTGCGTCAGATTATGCTTATTGTAGTAAAATTTAACTAGCAACACTGTTCCGTCATTAGCTATGATCAAAGCCCCCTAAAAATAACTCGCATAAGTATATTCATACAGGAGTTCCATGCAAAGTCCACAAAGGGCCCAAATTAAAACGGCAACATTCGTACGCGGGTAATCCGGCGCATTCATGTTTAAACTTTTCGCCGGAATTATTTATGTGTTGCGGGGAAACATTCGGTAAGGCTGGGATAATTATCTAGTTAGAAAATAAGATAAAATGAAACTCTGTGGGAAATAACAAAACTAACCTAGCTTTTCCACCATGTAGTAAGCCAACAAATTACAATAATTGTTCTAAAATCAGTTGTTTTTGTTAAGCCAACACAGCGGGGGCTCTTTAACTAGTTCTAAATCATGACTTATCGAGTAGCTAATATACAAGTAAATAATTTTGACTGACATTGAATTATTGTCTTTGAGGAATGCAATTTGTTTATACTTTTTATACCTAAAAATGTATGTAGTAAACTTTGGACCTGTCTTAGTTTAAAGTCTACCCGCGACATTATTTTGGATGCCGTGTGAGCTCGGGCGGGATAATGAATTTGTTGTTTCANGCGGCGGGATCGTAAAACAAAAACGGGCACATGCATTTTGCACACGCTGGATAGATTGCTTGGTGCGCGACAGCAGTCGAGGGCCGTATACCACATCCATGTAATTGAATTTAGAAAGAACTAAGGAGTCACATAACTTAATCCGATTTTCAGTGGAGAGATATTTACGTATTTGGTATAATACTTTCAATCTATAAAAACAGTTTCCTATTATTTTATTAATATGTTTTTCAAAACGCAATTCCTCATCCATCAGTAGTCCTAAATTTTTCGCCTCTGTTACCCTTTCTATTGACTCCCCCTTAATCAAGATTCCAACTCCTCTGTTTGTGATCTTTCTCACCTGATCTTTTGAACCCAATACCATATATTTGGACTTATTTCCATTTAGTACCAGGGAATTGCACTTAGCCCAATTAGCTATTCGTTCAAGATCCTCATTCAGAAGCGCAACGGCATCGTATACATCTTTTGGCTTACTTGTCTGGTCGCCATCGCCATCGTCATCGTGCACGCCGCCTGCACGCGTTGGTCTGGTCTAACCTTAACGCGGCTGTCCGTCTGATGCGGACGCGGAGGAAAGGACTGTGGTCCTCTCGCTTCAGTAGGGTTGACAGAAACCAGATAATTTTCAATCAGAGTAACAATGTAATTGTGAAAAAAAAATGGTAACAAAAACAGTTAACGTTGTGATTTTATCACAGCTATGTTAAAATATTCATGGGCACCGTTAATAATTTACTAATAGATAAACAAAAATATTTCGTAATGTGGTTTATATCGTTCGTTCGTTTCAGCCAAATGACGTCCACTGCTGGACAAAGGCCTCCCCCAAGGTTTTCCACAATGAATCTGGTAAAGGTCGCGGGAAGAGCCTGGATGCGGGCAGCGAAGGACCGTGGTTTATTTACCTTTATTTAAATTGAAAATCATTTACAATCAGTTTTAAGGGTTAAACCTAACCTATAATATAACCACCAGGAAGCATATTTAGGGTTTTTAAAGTGAGGAGGTTTTCCACTATAAGAGTGTACTAAATGTAGTAACCCTAAACTGTAGTACCTACTAAGAGGATAGTGCTCGCAAACACGGGAACGGTGTCCAAACAGATTAGTCGCAAGCGTGCGCCTACAACCTCCGCAGCTTCAGCGCCCAAACGGCCCGATCCCCGCGAGATTAGCCAAATGAGCGCTGCCGGATAATTCGCTTGTACCGCCGCATCCACTCCGCGCGATTAGTGCCGGTTACATAGTACTTAATTTCGTGATAAGCTTTCGGCAAGTGCATCATGGGAATTAACACCCATTAAAACTATCAACGGATTCAACCGACCTATTCGTAGGATTGAAATGGGTAATTTGAAGATATTATTGCTCTAACATTTATTTACAGATTTACGATTTGGATTTTGTTAGTTTAATTGGTTTAATTACTTCAAACTATACAGTGTGTCCGGCCTTGTAGTGATCAAACTTTAAGGGCGTAATCTATGGACAATTTTATCGATGAAAATACTTCAAATTTTTCGCGTCGGAATAGGTTTTGTGATTCTTTCAGGCAGTGCATTTTCGCATGTTAGCAGCGCTATGGGACCAGCTGGGAAGGGGTATATATTTTGTTCAACAATTTCGTCGAAACTAATAGACGTAGACTAATAAATTTACATTCGTTTTGTAGAATAGCTCAAACACTAATAATATAATGAATTACAATGCAAACAAAACATACTTTAACGACCTGGTTTTTCTTGTGTTGGAAAATAACTGAAAAAGAAGTGAAAAAAGAATCATGTATATTTCTAATTAAATCCATTCTCACTCCCATAAAATGTATGAAACTTGTGTCTGTTTACTACTTCTACTAAAAGATAATTTTATTGGCTATCACATGATACTTAAAAATATATGCTTATTAATGTTAAGCTACCCACGCTTTCACTTGTTTTTGAAGGAAGAGGTGAAAACTAAAAATTAAAAACTTAAATACTTGTAATTTTGTGATAAATGGGTCAAGCTCCAAATTTGAAGTATTTTTATCGATAAAATTGTCCCTAGATTTCGCCCTTAAGGTTTGATCACTACATGCCCGGACACACTGTATATCTGTGGTCTGATGTTGTTTCTGCAATTAATAACTGACTGAAAATTATGACTCGTGGCCGAGAAAGCGCGAGCGCGTGCGCTCGAGACAATTTATGTCACACTCATCAATTTCTGTCTCGTAATAGAGATAAACATCTTGAAGTATTTATTAGTTATATTAAATTTTGTCATTATGTACAATATTGGAAACTTGTTGCTTTATTGCCGAGGTCTAATATTTAATTAAAGTAGTTGGATGAAGTACTAATGGCACAAGTGACAGTGGGTCTAGACAAAGTGCAAATTATAATCGCAAACCAGTCGAAAAGTGGTCGAAAAGCCCCTTTTTTGTATGGAGTTTTGACGGATTCGATTTTCGATTTGATCAAAAAGTGCGTTTTGTCTAGGGGGGCAGTTACTTCAATAAATGATAGTCAATACATAGGCATTAATAAAAAACGGGGGCATTAATTATGCGATTTTTGTGTTAATACAGAAACCCTGTTTCTATTCTAAATGCAATCTCAACATGAGCTCCGAATTAGAATATTATCGCAAGCGAAACATTCCCCGGCGAAACAACAAGCTGTAATAAACATAATAATACGTTATTATAAGTAATAACAGAAGCGGCCGATATTCGCCGCGAGCTATTATTACAGCCGCGCTCACCAGTCATTCGTTATTAAACACTTCGTCTCCGCTCTACAGATTGATCGAGTGTTAGGAGATTATAATTTGCCATCCAAACACACAAGGACAAGATTCGATTAAGCTGAACTTCAAAATTAATTGAAACGAAGGCTTCAGCATATTTCGATTGATTGATCAACATGAATGGAGTACATACCTATGCTTAGTTAATCTGAATGAGGTAAAACATTTAAATTGTGGAATAACCAATTTTGCTGCCAATTGAGGCGAGAGATAGGTAGCGTAGCTCGCGTTTTTATATGAATTATTTTTATGACGAATTGACTACCGTTACATTTAAGTATCTAAAATAATTATTTTGTAAGAGTAGTGACATCTCTAACTCTGTAATCCCTTTTGTTCCCACTTTCATTTTTACCTCTGTAACTTCTTGCCAGCCAGCTTTACTATGATAAATTCCATCAACTTGCGGGACTGTCTGTTATTAACGTTATAATATTACATCTAATAAAGGTCACCAAACCTAACGTATTCCAAAATGTACCCTCAAACATTGAAATGAGTCTCCAGTCGTAATCTCCCTCTGATCGCCGATTGAAAGCTTAGTGTCCGCGGCCTGGCGCGGCGCCAGAGCGGTTACCATCAAGACTGAGGGGCTCGTTACGGCGCGCATTGAATGCATATCGCAGTGAAACGGTGCATTTATATTCATGTATGATTTATGTTGTCTTCGAGCTATGTGAGTATCTTGTTATGATGTCAGAACATTGTTTACGACTGATTTAACAGCTATTTGCTAAGCAATAGATGCACAGATCAGTGTTAGCCACCCCCGATTAGATTTAGAGAGGTAGTAATTAATTTAGAGTTACTCCGTGACCATGGCGCTAGCAACAGTGCCGAAATATCGGAAAATCAAAATTAAGGTACTCGTACATGGTAGCAATCCCGTCAGTAATAATAATTATGTTAGTGACCATGTTAATGAAAGTTTAAAACAATAAATTTAGAGAGGATTACACAGATGCGTGAACTTACCTTTACCTACACCATGTAGGGAATTTGCTTCTTCTTCTTCTTCTTGTTGTGTCGACGACAAACGTATACAGTGTCAGCCAAAAACTCCGCTACAAGAGCTTTTATATTTATTTTACAATGAAGCTAGTTATTGTAACTAACCACATGGTTGGCTCACAAAGCATTTGTCACGCATTGTCCGGTGACGGACTGGCGGCGGCGGTGCGGACCGCTGCGGCGCGGCGCGGGTTTACACTGAAAATTACCATTTCATTCTGTTTACACGCCGTTAGATCGGCTAATTATCTAGGCACTGTTTCTATTTGCTGTCGTTGCGTAAAATTATGGATGAGTTAATACTTCACAATTCGTGTGCATTCATTGCAGACACAAACGAATCAATCACGCGGCGGTCTGCTCTGTTGCTCCGGAGTGTTGAATGCCGTTAATGAATGACACTTATTTGACTACAATTAAAATACAGCGTTTGGTACATTATTATACCAAATGAAATTAGTATTACTACTGCTCAGAGGTTCCCTCCAACGCCTTGAATAATCAACACCTACCTACTCGTATTTATAGCAAAGGAGACATAATTGCTACCAATATAACAATTACTAAGCTTTTAGTGTCTAAAGAGGTATAAGCTTTCAGCCACATTTGTCATTCACAAATTCACAATGCTAGTTAGTATAAATCGCAACAAAGTAAATACATACCACTAAATTATTGTTAATGTTTGCTCTGTGAACTATTAATTAATTAATGTTTTTGTTGCTCCAACGAAACATGTTAAATTAATAATGTATGCTAAATCGCAAAATGTCAGCAACACAAATGAATGTGTTATTATTTATTGCGTTTATACATTTGCTTGTGCTACACGAACCTTTTATTTAAATGGTACATACGATGTGAACAATTACAATCATTTTTCATTGCCACGGGCATTCAACAGAAACCTGCACAATATACCATTATACATTGTAGACTAATAGGTATGTTAAAAATTATGTAATATACAACTTGTAGAGTTGTACATTGCAAAATATACAACTCTACATTGTAAGAGCAGAGTGACACACTTTGGATTCGTTACAAGCCAGCCATAACTGAGTTTTCTGTTAATACTTAGACCATTTTTGAGTCACTGAAGTAAGAGTCTACGAGTATTTATTTGAAGCCATGAAGAACATCTACCTAGTAGTTTACTTTGTAGTTTCTCATACCTATCTGCCGGTTCTTTGATCTTAAATAAGGTTTATCCTAGATTGGCAGTAAGTGGACTTGATAAATTGAGACGAGCGTATGGCGTCATTGGGCATCGATAGGGCCGTAACGTAACGCGCCACTAACGCGCACTAATCCCGGGTTAGTGCGAGTTTAGTGCGCCGTGCCATGCGTATCGCATCGCCTTGAATTATAATTATTTGCTTACAACATTGTGACATAAATGGATTTAGGAACACAAACAAAACATGTCATTGCTTAGTAAAATGCTCTTAATTTTGCTAGGTACCCAAAATATTTTATGAATATGGAAAAAATTACGACATGAATTCAGGTCGTTTGATCACCAGGCAGAAATAATGCTATGGATATGGATCCTGAAATAAAGTAACATTAAAGAAAAATCCTGAAATAAAGTAACATTAAAGATCACCGNGTGTAGGCTAGGGGCGTGTAGGCTAGGGGCCGCGTGACGTCACCTGCACGTGCAGCAGCGCGGTGTGGTCGGCGGAGTCGAGGCGCGAGTGCGCGCGGCAGGTGTAGGCTAGGGGCGTGTAGGCTAGGGGCCGCGTGACGTCACCTGCACGTGCAGCAGCGCGGTGTGGTCGGCGGAGTCGAGGCGCGAGTGCGCGCGGCAGGTGTAGGCGCCGGCGTCGAGCGCGCGCGCCGACTGCACGCGCAGTGAGCCGCAGCCCCAGCGGTAGAAGCGGGAATCCAGGTCGCTGTAAAGAGAAACAACTAGTTAGGCATGATTTACACGAGACATGTGTCCGCACGATCTAAAGCCTGGTCCTTGAGCACGTAGAATCCCGTCCAATGACCAATCCTTGTCGCTCGCACGTAATTATGTTGCTGTCGCGCTCGCACACTCACTGCGGGCGCGCGTCGCACAGTCGCGACAGCAACATAATTACACGCGAGCGATAAGGATGAGCAGCTTGGGGTCATTGGACGGGATTCTACGTGCTCACGGACCAGGCTTTAGACGCTTTATGCGAACGACGGTCTGGCATAGGCCTCCCATTTGCCAGTGACATTTACGCGCATGGACACTAGCGCGCATGGTGTCTTTTTATGCGCGCAAATGGTTTTTCACGCTTGTGTCTTCGCGCAAATGTGTTTCGCGCTAGTGTCCTGATACGCCCCACACTTGCGTCACAACTGGCGTCTTTCGAGCGTAAGCGCCTGCGCATCCTACGACGTTGAGCCAACGCTGCGACGCCAGCGCAAGATGACGACACTTGAAAAACTATAGTATGGGGGCTCAGCATATTCGGTTGCATAAAAAATATTGTCATAGGTATTATAAAGTGTATAAAGTTTTTTGGCATTCTCATCGTTTCGCATAACGTTCATACAGAATAAATTAGAGAAAGTTATTATTATGCCTAAGAAACCATTATGCATCTAAAAAACATTGCATATCAAAGTTTATGCGAAAATACTTTATGCCAATACTGTTATGCCAAACTACACTCGCGAGCAAAAGTATGGAATCACTTACATGAAGTTGTTTCCATGCGATCTTGTGTACTAACGAATTTGTTAGGAACAAAAAAAGTGGCACCATTTTAAAGATTAAACTTTTATCTTTAAATTGATACCAAATTCATTTAAATCACACCAGTATTTAAAAAGATATCCCGGCTGATGTGGAGAAGTAACGAAAAAGACATGTATGAACTGTTTGATACGTCGCGATTTGCGGCCTATTTACCCCCTATAAAAGCACGCGTTTTCGGATTTTTGCTTTCACACGTTGATTCATACACATCTCCGCTTCTTTTGACATTTTACCTGGGATTTTACACCTTCAGAAGCAGCACAAATCGTTGCACTATTGCAAGAAGGGCTCAGCCAGCGGGCTGTCGAACGTCAGCGCCACATAAGCCAGTCCTGGGTTTCGAAAGTTTTAAGACGCTTTCGGGAGACTGGTGGCTTTATCCCGAGACTAAGTTCTGAACAGCGCCGGCGCACATCGCAGAGGGAAGACCGTTTTTTCATGTCAACCTCTCTATGAAATCGTCATTTGACTGGAATCGACGTCCAGTAAGAGCTCAGGAATGTTCGTAGGATAGCTGTTAGCGAGTAGACAGTTTGTCTAAGACATAAGCAATAGAATTTAACTCCAAAAAGGCCTGCCACAGGCTCGAAACTGACGGCAGGTCACCGATAAGCACGCTTTCAATTTGCTCGTACACATCTCGATGTTAAGTCGAGCAAGCCACCCCCATAAGCCACTGTTTCAGCGAACCAGCACTGCACAAATCGCTCCTCAGGCCGCCTATAAACCCGACCTCTTCGACTGCTGCCCTGCAAACACAGTTTGCATTCATCGGAGAACAGAACTCGCCTCCATTACTCGCCTTCCCATCGAGATGTGTACGAGCAAATTGAAAGGGTGCTTATCGGTGACCTGCCGTCAGTTTCGAGCCTGTGGCAGGCCTTTTTGGAGTCAAATTCTATTGCTTATATCTTAGACGAACTGTCCACTCGCTAACAGCTATCTTACGAACATTTCTGAGCTCTTGATGGACATCGATTCCAGTCAAATGACGATTTCATAGAGAGGTTGACATGAAAAAACGGTCTTCCCTCTGCGATGTGCACCGGCGCTGTTCAGAACTTGGTCTCGGGATAAAGCCACCAGTCTCCTGAAAGCGTCTTAAAACTTTCGAAACCCAGGACTGGCTTATGTGGCGCTGACGTGCGACAGCCCGCTGGCTGAGCCTTTCTTGCAATAGTGCAACGATTTGTGCTGCTTCTGAAGGTGTAGAATCCCAGGTAAAATGTCAAAAGAAGCCGAGATGTGTATGGATCAACCTGTGAACGCAAAAATCCGAAAACACGTGCTTTTATAGGGGTAAATAGGCCGCAACTCGCGACGTATCAAACAGTTGGTACATGTCTTTTTTCTTACTTCTTCACATCAGCCGGGATATCTTTTTAAATACTAGTGTGATTTAAATGAATTTGGTATCAATTTAAAGATAAAAGTTTAATCTTTAAAATGGTGCCACTTTTTTTGTTACTAACAAATTCGTTAGTACACAAGTTCGCGTGGAAACAACTTCATGTAAGTGATTCCATAGTTTTGCTCGCAAGTGTATATTATGATGAAAAATGTTATGCGTCTGAGAGGGTACCCATATGAACCACATTTATGGGCCATTAACACGAAGACAATACAAGAGATTATTCATTCGATGAGCGCTGTCATGTTAGCACACGATAGAGTAAGGTCCTGTCTCTCATTATTGGCTAAGATAGTGTCACCAACTAGTGAAGAATACAATTATATGATTAGCATTATGAAACATATAAATAAAATGACACAGCAGTACCTGAGATCAATTTCCACTCCGTTGTTGAGCCACGTCATCTCGGGCTTGGGGCTGCCTACCGCCGCGCAGTCGAATGTTACTGACGAACCTGTATGTCAAGCATTATTATAATTAGCCCGCACGTTTTATCAAAAAAAAAAAAAAAACTCGAAACGTATTTTACACTTTTTTAAACTAATGTTGATTTGATTTTTGTTTAAATATTTTTTCATAATTTATTTGACGGACTAAAATATTTTTTCAGAAAACTAGCATATCTATAGTCTGGTCGCTGAGCACGTAGAATTTCGTCCAATGACCCCAAGCTACCCATCCTTATCGCTCGCGCGTAATTATATTGCTGTCGCGACTGCGCGACGGGCGCCCGCAGTGAGTGTGCGAGTGCGACAGCAATATATTTACGCGCGAGCGATAAAGCTGGGTACTCATCTAGCTGTGTAGCATGTAATGTATCAGATACTGTAACAAGTAAGTACATAGGCACGAGCCCGCTGCGAGCTGCACGCGCGTGGTTCGCAGGGAGATCGCAGCGACCCGCCGACTGGCGGTATCACTGCGAGCACAAAGGCGGCTCGCAGTAGGATCCAGAAGCTCGCAGCTAGATACGCGATGACCGTGGACGAGCCGTACTTGATAGTTGGACACGTTACATGCTACATGGCAGGTGAGTGCCCTGCTTAAGGATGGGTAGCTTGGGGTCATTGGACGAAATTCTATCTGCTCGGCGACCGGACTTTAGTCGGTATGCTGACCCTCGAGCACGGTGAGCTCGCGCGGCGTGGCCACGAAGCGCGGCGGCTGCTCGCTGCCCGCCTCCGCCTCCACGCGCACCTCCAGCTCCGGCCCCGTGCTGCAATACAGGCTGGTCATATGCGGGGCGTACGCGGGGAATACGTGGGGCATAAGAGTATGAGCACAGAATAATAATAAGTACTAAGTACAGTAGATATTCTTCGCGATGGTATTTAAGAAAATGTATGCTCAATGTCGTTAACAATATGGTGTAATTTAGCTTGTCTCAAGAGTCGAGCACAATTTTGTTGACAAACGTCAGTGATCGGCACTGCGCCGAAGCCATAGGGCTGACTTCGCTAAAATGATGTGTGACGTGAGGTGCCAAACTGCGGAAAATGGCGGAGGAAATACATGATTATGCATGATTTATATTTTGTGTTTCTATTATTATTATTCGGGCAGTTAAAAAATACTGCACAGTTTTAATTACACCACCGTTTTTTTTATAGTTTATTATATTTATTCATTATAGTTTATTGTCTTTACAATGCAAATGGGTGAAGAATACACGTACGTGCGTCAATACTCGCTCGTGATTGTCCTGTCGATTAGGTATCTCAGGAGGTGTAGTCGCGCGTGTTTTGTTTTCGATGCAAACTCGCGGAGATGAACAGGCTGATATGAGGAGTGAAGCCGACACTGTCGGTGTCGACGTACAATGCGGACCGAGCGCGAACGTAAGCAAGGCACTTGGACATTACACAAAAGGTCTTAATGTTCAATAATAGACTAGAGAAGATAAGCTCGGATATGCACTGGGACTTTAAAAAAATATAGGACATGTTAAGCAATATATAGCCTGACCAGGAACATAAAAACCCTCGCCATGTTGCGGAAAACTAATGGTACTAATTTCTTTTAATGGCAACAGTAACTGAAAACTTCATTGACATGTCACCTTGCATGTCAGTCTATTGCTGTCAAAGTGTAAACAAACTTTATTTTAAATGTGCGCAATTGGTTTTATGAATTAAATTGCTAAAATATTTTTATAGTCGTGAAAGAAAAGTGGTTCACAATGTGTTAAAGTATTTGTCGAAGAGAAATACTAAGGGTTCGGACAATATTTTCATTGAATAATGTTTCCGACAAAGGTTGTCAAATTGACTGACATGTTTATCGTATAGTACAGTCCACTATGAAAATTAGCTGTGGTTTGTTTCAACTACCTATTTTAAAAATTTCGTCACTTTCTAAGTGTTGAATTTTATGGGATTGGGAAAGAAGTACCGAGTTTGAAGCGTTCATGAGCAGACATTGCAGTTGAATATTCAAGTTCTGAATTTGATTATTGATGAATAATAAAATAAATCTACTAGCTCGATTGATGGTTTCATTTAATTTATTTAAACCAGGTTACCTATAATAATATTTTTTCGTTAATTTATGAAAATATCAAATTAGCCCGTAATCCTGAATCCTGATACATAAAGTTAGCCTATTAATTTAACACAGGTACGACTGTACTCAGTGTTGCACTATCAAATGCAATTGACGCGCCTCTATGTCAGGGTTTTTATGTTCCTGGTCAGGCTATAAAGATATTTTGTAACCCTAAAAACATAGTAAACATAGGTCAGGTTTTACCATTGTTGAAATTATTAAAGACGTGAAATAGACCAATACAGTAAGTGATCTTCCACATCACGTAGACAGAGAAGTTTAAAGCACCAGTTGTTGTGGAAATCTACTCCCGGGAGTCCCTTGCTCCACCTTTAGCCGTTGGCATCTAGCCTGTGACGTGTGACCTGGCCAGTTGGATGCTCTCACACTCTAGCCATATGCGCGTGTCCCCTGGCCAGCTATGTACCCACTTCCCCTGGGCAGCCGTGTAGTCACGTCCCCTGATCAACCGTGTAGTCACTTTCACTGGGCAACTGAGTAGTTACGTCCCCTAGCCAGCTGAGTAACCTCGTCTCCTGGCCACCCTCGTCCAGTGTACTCACACATCGTGGTGCGGACGACGCGCGAGGCTAACGCGACAACGATAAGTGGCGGCGTCGCGCGGTCGTAGCGGGTGCAACTCTAACGCCCCGCTGCCTGACACGGCCACGCGACCTGCTTCAAGGACCACTGAATCATCGTTGAAGAGCTACGTCACAGGGACAGCTGTGTACACTCCTCTGCATGTGTACCCACGTCCCCTGGCCAGGCTACGTACCCTCGTCCCCTGTACTCACACGTAGTGGTGCGGACGGCGCGCGAGGCTAACGCGACAACGGTAGGTGGCCGCGTCGCGCGGTCGTAATGGATCCAACTCTAACGCCCCGCTGCCTGACACGGCCACGCGACCTGCTTCAAGCACTACTGGAGCACCGTTTCGGAGCCATGTAACCTGCAACGGACAAGCAATGCTCTTAAGGCCTGCGCAGACGATGGACTTATGTCCAAGGACGATACAACTTTTTGTGCGAAGACTTAGTCTTCTATGTACGATAAGGGATCAGTATGAACAAAAAGTTAATTGTAGAGCAGCTTTAAGTGTAGGCGCACATATGGGGCAGTTTCAATCCCCTGCCCATCTCCTGAAATTCCGCCCATTGGGCCCGACACTTAGACAATGCAACCACTCTCAGGCCTAATTGCTCCCCAGAATTCCCCCCGGCTAGAATGTTCCCCATAGACCAAAATGTCCCCCCCACAGCCAGAATGCTCCACCAGGACAAAATGCTCCCCCTCACAAAATGCTTCTCAAGGTTCATCAGACAACAGTAGCTCACGTTCAAAAGAAGCGTGGGCGGCTGATGTTGCAGCCTAGCAGCGCCATACACTCTTCTATCAGGCGGTTCAGCAGCCGGCTGGATCCTTAGAGCGAGTCTCGGCGGGGCGCTGACTGCGCACGCCAGCAGTAAGGCGCCGCCAGCCGGGCCCGACACCCAGCGCGGACCTGGCGCGATAGTTGGCAGTTCTGGAAGTAGACACCGAAGTAGTTGTAGTCATTGTTATGTAAATTGTTCTTAGGTAAGTAAGTACATCGTCCAGAAGCACGACGTGACAACGTACAACGTAGGTACCGATAAGTTGCGCCTAACTACATGTGGAACTACTAGCAGAGAATTATGTTCCTTGATTCGATCGTCCCGCAGACCACCTTTCATCGTGACGAGTTTACCGATGACGTAGGAGATCACGTTCTGTGATACTTACAATTTGAAGGTAGGCTAGATATTCAACCAGTAAGACTATCATCATACGCATAATATCAAGACTTCTCTCATAAGTATCCTTGAAGATATTACTTCAAGAATACTGGTCCTGCTATCTTATTATGGTACTCACCGGCTAGGAACACGGTGGCCGTCTTGGACACGATGGTGCCGACGCCGTCCACGGCCGCCACGCACTGGTACTGCCCCGCCAGGGAAGCGGACATCTTTTCGATCACTAACGACCCGTTCGCTAGCTGCCTCCTGGAATGTAAACATGTTTCAACGTTAAAATTTACTTTTCAATAGAGAACTTGATGATTACATAGTTATTATAAGCACGAAATCATGTAATTTTAGTTTTTTGAACGCCATAAAATGGGTAGCTAGTCTTGACGGTTATGTTGTGTCACGATGTGACTCTGAAGTGGTGTCACAGCATTTTAACGCTGACGCATGAAATAATTTCCAGAGATCGTCTAGCTTCGGAATAGTCATTCTAAAAGGCCAGTTGAATCGTGACGCTATTGTTATTTTTCAGCATCTTAACTCTGCTGTAGTTACACAGTAGCCGCCAAGAGAGGCGCACGGCGCGTGGCTTTTGGACTCCATGATTTTATTTTATTTTATTTTATTTAGGAACCAACGGCGTTACAATGAATAAATCTTAAAGTAACTTAACTATAAGTATGGCTAATTATAGGTATCCCTGGAATATCCTTAAAGTAAATCTAATGATGGTAATGTTAAAGCACTCTACGGCTGTGTGGCTGTGTTGTCGTGACGCTAATGTTGTGTCATATCTTGACTCCGCTGTAGTGTCACAGGCTCACAACGTCCTACCTGTACAGGCGGCTGTCGGCGCCGGTTGTACCTACCTGTACAGGTCGCTGATGGTGATGGTGTGGTCGCGCGTGAGCACGCCGCGCGCGCTGTGCCGCCAGGAGAGGCGCACGGCGCGCGCGGCGGCGGCGGCGCACGGCAGCAGCGCCGGCTCCCCCTCCAGCGCCACCAGGTCCGCCGGCTCCGTCGTGAACCGCACGCCCGGGTCCGGTTTGAGCTCATCGCCACCTGGGGACAAAAAGAAAAGGTAAATATTTAAGGTTTAGAATTGATTTATAGAAATGGCTGGATGAAAAAATCCGGATCCGGATAAGGCTCGATGTACAAGGCAGAGCGGAGAAGTGTTTTGAATAGCCAATCAGATTTCATTATTTTCACTTCCCTTCTCCGCTCCACACAGCTCCGCTCCGCGCCGCGCTGCCGCGGGTCACTGTGTGACAATACGCGAAAAATACAGTGTCGGCCTATTCGTAAATATAGCTCTAATTTGATATAATTGTACAATAGAACATAGGTGCTTTAGTTCTATTGCTTTTCGTGGATTCCATAAAGACAAGTGTTCCCGTAAGGTTTCAATTCAAGATCAAGACGCCAACGGCCCAAAGCGGGATGTTCATACGACAATCCACTCGCCACTCGGTGCGCGCTCAAATTCGAAGTATTTTATTAATGTTTACATATTTATCACTTTACTGCACTTTAAAACACAAAATAACACCAGATTTGTACACTAAAGGCCATTAAATAATAAATTAAAACCACTAAAACAGATCGACCATGCTTGCCGCTGAACTACCCTCCACGGAATCTTTTTTTTTCTTTTAACTTTACAAGGCGGCAAAATCTGACATCAGAACTACCCGCGAAATTCGAGGCAGTGGCCTAACAGCTAACTTAGCAAAGCACAAATTAAGATCCCAATGGGTCGCCGTGCACTGCGCCCATGCGCGGCCCTAAATAAGATGAGAACAGCTAACTTACCGACTTAACTCTTCCTACGAAACCCGAAATATCTTATTAGGTCGATTAGGTTAGCTCCATAGCTCAATGCGCGCACACTGGGGATCACAACATTTACGGCCTATACTATTGTATATGACGTTACAAATCGACTACGCGGCCCGCGTACACATTAGGGATGTTATGGATATGTAGTTTCGGTTATGGATACGGTTACGGATATAGGAATAATATTATACCGGTTTTGGTTACGGTTACGGATATTTTTTTATTTCGGATATCCGAAACTTTCGGTTACGGTAACTGATATCTGTGCTTTAGAATGCAATTTGCAATAGTTGTCCAACGCGGTTCATTCATGGCCGCACACTTTACATCGAATAAAGAGATAAAAAATAAAAATTGATACTAGATGGCATTATAAAGGTAAATCAGGCTGTTATGCCTTTAAATAATATAACGCTATACATAAAACAATTTAAACTGCCTACATCCGAAACTATCCGAAACTTTTGAATCGGTTATGGTTATGGTTTCGGATATTTTTTTACTTCGGATATTTCGGTTACGGTTACGGATATTCCATAACATCCCTGGTACACATCCCATGCCGAACAAATCACGTGATATCTCGCGCGCTTTGTTCCGACATAATTAACTCCACTTTCGGGACTGGCCGGTGATTTATCACGTGAAAATCGCCACAACTTAACAAGAAACGGTGGGTTTGTGGTTTTACTTACATTGAATGTTTTGAAAGAACAAGGCAGGTGGGTATTTTACCGTAATCACCACCACACCTGTTGTTAAGTATGCAGTCTAGGATGGTAATGATGGTACCTTCCCTGTAAGTGTCATTTCATTCTCCCCTTGAAAAGGCTCGGATTATGGTATTCAGGATGATCTCTTAGAAATTAATCTGTATTTTTATGTGAATATGAAATTTGATGTTCTATCATCCAGAAATAGGTGTGACTCATTTTGTCCACATCCGTAGATGTAAACACGGCTTAATTTCATACTGAATGTGTCTAATGTGTCTATGCCTTATTTTTATGGTTAATGTTGGCAACACTGGGGATTATAGCTCTCTTCCTCATCACGCTCTCACCAACTCGTACTGGTTTTTGTAAATATTGTGTTTTTATAAATAAAAGTCAAGATTAAAGTACAAAATCTTGTTATTTGTATGTTCCACGAACACATTTACCAAGAGCCTCTCAGATTACTTTTCAAGACATGTATCATCGAAAGATTGAATGCTCATCAAACTAACATGAATATTGTAAAACAGCTGTTGAGTTTCTGAATAAATAAATAGATAAAGAGGGTACTCTTCCCCTTTCATTTGTGGTTTCGCGCTATCCTAAGGGAGAGCGCTATTGCAATAAACATTAAACGCTGAAGTTTTATCAGGTTTAGTTTTGGAGAGTTGCTCATAAAAAGTGGGATGGTTCTGTGTCAAGCACCACTTCAATACTGGAATGCAAAGTTAAAACCTGTGAATTACAGTTTCAACTAAAATTACGACTGCTATTAAGTACTTTAGTTCTCTGCAAGACTCCTCCAATAACTTGGCACGTAGTCTCAATTTTGCTATCCATAAATCGTACAACTTTTTAGGCGTGAGTGTGACAACAAACCGACAAAGTTACTGCCAAGATGTTCGGTAAAGATTAGTAGCATAATTTGATAACGTTTTAAGATTAATAGCGCCGTTTCAGTTTTCGTGATGACAAGTACCAACTTTCCTGACAAAAGCTGGCATAAACAAAACGATACCTTTTAAAATACATAAATGTATGGCGTACTAAACCCTTTTAATTTTACAAAGAGCAATAGCGCCGTTTCAATTTTCGTGATGACCAGTACCAACTTTCCTGACAAAAGCTGGCATAAAACTCATAAAATTCATTTATTTATGCAAGTAAGTAGGCTTTAAAAAAGCACTTTTACACGTCCCAGTATTAACCCTACCACTGCTTCAGGACAATAAATGGGCCAGTGCCGAGAAGAAGCAGCGCAAGAAACTCAGTCACTATTGTCAGCCTCCTATATAAATAAAACGTAACTTTTTAAAATACATAAGGTGTAAGTATGAATATGGCGTACAAAACTTTTTTTTTACAAGATTTGAGCTCATAAAATCATTATTATTGCCGAACATTATTTCCAAATTCGTAAATACGGGAAGTATTTACGAATTTGGAAATAATGTTCAATCATGTTAATCAAAATGTAAATAGGTTTTATCGAGTCCGTGCTCAGAATTCCAATAGATTACACCCTTTATCCTTTTTGCTCGTGAAATAAAATTGTAATTTCCTCCTTTTGACTGACACCCGCAATCCGGCTTATTGTGAATCTAATGAGAATTCTTAAATAACTTCGCGATGGAACATTTTGTAGGTTTCTGGGACGATTCCGAATTTTAAATTGAAGAAATACGCTGTTAAACTTTGTATTTCAAGCTAGCAATCAACTGTAAATTTCTGTGAAGTTTATAAACTGTGACATCAAAATAGGTTTACTTTATTATACACTTGGGTATTTGCCACCACTCCCCATTAATTCTAAAGCACAACTTTTTTAAGGCATTTCATTCTGGTCTTAAAAACATACTTACTTACCTGTAAATTAAGAATTTTTTGGTTGCATCACGACAGCACATCAGGCTACCCATTTTTGTTGCAAACTCGCCCCTATTACAACTTCACAAGAACCCACAGTGGATACGTGGACGTGCCGTCGTCAGTACCTAATTGAAAAAAAAAATTAAGCCAGGGCAATACTAATTGCCATACAAAATCTATGGGAAAGCCCCGTTTTGACAGTTTTAAAAAGTACGTCAATTGATTGGTGGTGGCAAATCCCCTATATAAGCGAAATAAAAGCTTGTAAAAACATTTTTGTAGGCGGCAGTCTCATCTCTAAAGAACACACGGCTTGTCTTCAATTAAACCTTTTCATCAAACAGCAGCGACCTTAATCCTTTATCATAATCTTGTTTCGGCAAAAATAAACATCATACGGCACCTGGTCCTTATCCTGTTGCTTCCTTTTTACTCCTTTGAGGATCGTCTTATGAATGAAAGGGATGGAATTAAAAGGTTGCTTTTCCTTTTACAAAATCGAAGGTTATGCACTCGTATAAAGGGAAAAAGAGGCGATTTTGAACTCGCACGTGTCTGAGCTGAATGTTCGGCAACAAAAGGTATTGTGGGCGTGTAGTGGATATTGTGATCATCCCACGACCGTGCATACTAAATAAAATAGATATTTATTTGTACAGGGAACAGTCCGGGATTGCTTATCCGATTATGAAGGGAAATATTTGCTGTCCGATAGACGATCCTGTTATTGGGGATATGGCATTTATAACGCTAGAACATAATTTTTCACTGGAATTAATATTTACTGGAAAATAATTTTGGTTAAAAAAAACGAGTCTATTAGACTCGGTTAAGCTTGTAGTACTATTGATATTCCGCACTACCCTTACCTTTACAGTCTTTATTAGAGTTACTTGTCGGAGATAGATCGAAGCAGCGGCTTCTGACACTACTAATCACTACACAACGGTTACTGTTTCGTCCATGTTTCATCTTCAATTGCCTACTTTATGAAACTTGTGACTAAAGTACGGCCAACGAGAAGCGATACCAAATGTAAACAAAACCCAATGTCATTGTCATTTGGAATAGTAGGGGTGGGTTGCACCACCTATCTTTAACGGTAACTATGACAATAACCGGTGCTTTTTGTATGGAATTTGACAGATTTTTGACGTTTGTCAAAGTTCAAGTAAGATGGTGCAACCCAACCTAAGGGTTTGACTTTGACATATTTTGGCGGGAGAACGAGACATTACGACAAATACACAAGATCGGAAGAGACAGAATAGATTGTCAGTTCGACAGTCGAATCGACCTTTTGTATGGATTCTCATTGGCAGTACTTTAGATTTATTATTACCCCCTTTCCGAATTATGGTTACCTGAGTGCACGTAACTTGCAATGTTTTCTAAGCAATTTATTCAACTAACAACGATTCACTTCATCTAGCAGGCTCACTAGCGCCGTGACGCGTCAAAAACTCGCAATTAGGTCAATCACTAGTTAGCGGCGCTTTAATTAATATTTATTGGCGTTGTGAAGGTTCGAGTATCGGGACTGATCAAATGAAACTACCTACAGGTACGTACTTACCTACGCCGAAAACTTTATATTAATAAAGTTTTAAATTACTTTTAATCAAGTCGATGTCAAGATATAAGAGTTCGGATGTTACATCGCTAGATGAGACATTGAGGAGGATCATGGTATCATTAATACCTATTACATAATTAAATACCTATCGTCTTCTGACGGAATCAGCAGAGGTCTCGTCTGGTTTGAGTAAGTAGAACTATTTAAAAAAAGACATAACCCCTGGCTTTCCGCGGCACAGAAATACCTATTGGTAATTTGTTGAAATTAATAGTAAAGCTAGAAGATATCATAAAGGTAGCAGGATGGCGCTGGACGTAGGCCGCTACCAACCGGTCAACATGGAAAACATAGGCCATGTTCAGCAGTGGACATCCTATGGCTAAAATGATGATGATGATCATGATGAAAGCTAGAAGGTCTGTTATTGTTGTCAATGTGTTCCACGAAGGATCTGTGTACGCACAAGCCGCCTACCGCAGTAGCGAGCTATGTAATTCAATGAATCCTTTATTCCTATGTGACGTAAAGCTCTAGCTCTCACGTTATGTTACGTCACTTTACACACGCGGAGTGACGCGACATGACGCGGCACAAGTCGCCGCCAATCAGGTCAATTGCTAATCCGCTGCCGAGTGCCGCTGGATGGGGCTTGACACCACCCTGCCTGATACATGTTTGTTGGCACAATTATTTCTATAACACAGCTTCCGTATTTAGCAACACATAGACTGAAGGTAGTTTTAATTGTAGACTGATTTGATATAAAACCTGCTGACCCAGCTTGTCTAGCGTCACTTAACTTCACGCGGAGTGACGCGGTACAAGTCACCGCCAATCAGGTCAATTGCTAATCCGCTGCCGAGTGCCGCTGGATGGGGCTTGACACCAACCTGCCTGATACATGTTTGTTGGCACAATTATTTCTATAACACAGCTTCCGTATCTAGCAACACGACTGAAGGTAGCTTTAATTTTAGACTGATTTGATATAAAGCCTGCTGCTCCAGCTTGTCTAGCGTCACTTCACTTCACGCGTCATGACGCGGCACAAGTCACCGCCAATCAGGTCAATTGCTAATCCGCTGCCGAGTGCCGCTGGATGGGGCTTGACACCAGCCTGCCTGATACATGTTTGTTGGCACAATTATTTCTATAGCACAGCTTCCGTATCTAGCAACACATAGACTGAAGGTAGCTTTAATGAGGGCTATCGTTTTAGCGCTCACCAGTTAGCGCCACTGTAGAGTAAGGTCCTGTCACTTGCTAGTATCGAAGACAGTGGCGCCAACTTGTGAGCGCTAAAGTGTTAGGAGGACTATCGTATTTGCACTTATCAAGATGGCGCCACTGTAGAGTAAGGTCCTGTCAATCGCCAGGGGTGCCAACTGTTAAGTATAAAAACGATAGCCCTCATTGTAGACTGATTTGATATAAAGCCTGCTAATCCAGCTTGTCCAGCGTCACTTCACGCGGAGGGACGCGGCACAAGTCGCCGCCAATCAGGTCAATTGCTAATCCGCTGCCGAGTGCCGCTGGATGGGCCTTGACACCACCCTGCCCGATGCATGCGGCGAATACAGCATCAACATGTTTTGTTATTTACAGCTCGTTAACGATCGACGAAAAGACTAGTAGCACTTGGTTTCTATTATTTTAAAATGTTTCAACTTGAACATTTTAAAATACATAATAGAAAATTTATTCAGCCGACGATTTGACGACTTTCTTCTCTTAACCATTAGTGTTTGATTTTTTGAAAACAAAATTATACTGTAAAATGTGGGAATGTAATACGGAGCAGCACACCAGAGTAACCGCCATAAAGTGGCAGTGCGCGGGGCACATATCTTATAGAGCTGATGGCCATTGGGGCAGAAAAGTTCTCGAGTGGCGACCACGGACCGGAAGACGTAACGTGGGCAGGCTCTCCACTAGGTGGACCGACGATCAGGCGCGGATCCACCGTTGTGGGCACTGTGGGCATGCCCACAACCCTAATTTGCTTGTTTTAATTATGATCTATTGATTAGTTCGATAGGCATGTAATGTCCGGGCATGTAGTGATCCAACTCTCACTTTGCTAATTTTTGGTGGCTGTGCCCACAACCTTTTTAGGGTTCCGTAGCCAAAATGGCAAAAACGGAACCCTTATAGTTTCGTCATGTCCGTCTGTCCGTCTGTCCGTCTGTCCGTCTGTCCGTCTGTCCGTCTGTCACAGCCGATTTACTCGGAAACTATAAGTACTACAGTGATGAAATTTGATGGGAATATGTGTTGTATGAACCGCTACAAAATTATGACACTAAATAGTAAAAAAAAGAATTGGGGGTGGGGCCCCCCATACATGTAACTGAGGGATGAAAATTTTTTTTCGATGTACATACCCGTGTGGGGTATCAATGGAAAGGTCTTTTAAAATGATATAAAGTTTTCTAAAAAACATTTTTCTTAAAGTGAACGGTTTTTGAGATATCAGCTCTCAAAGTCGTAAAAAGTATGTCCCCCCCCCTCTATTTTTATAACTACGGGGTATAAAATTCTAAAAAAAATAGAGGTGATGCATGCTAATTAACTCTTTCAACGATTTTTTTTGAGAGCTGGATCCGCGCCTGCCGACGATCTGTTCATCAGATCGCTGGATGAACCTAGATGCAGGCAGCGCAGGATCAGTCGCTATGGAAATCCTTGGGGGAGGCCTTTGTCCAGCAGTGTACGTCATTTGACTAAAACGAGCGAAAGAAATGAATCATGGCAGAGTAAAACCTTTTTAACGCCTTATTGAATTGTAATAGGTGCTACTTTGCAATCAAATTGTGTAGTTCCTGTTTTCATCTCACCTAAACACAACATTTATGTTTTTGCCACACACCCCGTATTATCGTAACAGCGTATTAACCCCGTCATGGCTCTTATAACTCCTTCACCCCATTAGGTTAGTTGTCTCGAACACTCGGCTCGAGCTAACCGCGTTAAGCAGAATGGACAAAGCAAGGGTTAACGATTTTAGTGTGTTTGTTTGCTACCGCTGGGATAGTGTACAGTGTACACAGTACACACGGCAGATCCGTATGGGCGTGGTGAACGAGATCATTTGCGAACGTATTGAGTAACTTGCTTCTGCACGCGGCTTTGACTGCAAGAACTTACAATATTTATTTCTAAGCTATTAGTTTTTAGAATTTTAGCCCTATTAGGAAAGTTGTGATTAGTAAAAGTTACACGTTTTAGTTCTGCAATTTATTTACGACCAGCCTGTATACCACGATTATAACTTGCGCCCTGTATCTTACTTCTTACCGAAATGTGTATAGTATAGGGGTAGAGTTTTCTGCAGTTGTGGCTTACCTGAAACAAGTAACAACTTATAAGTAACACATATAAATAAATCATATAAGTAAATCATAAAGGTAGCAGGAAGGAGCTGGACACCGGCCGCTACCAATAGATCAACATGGAAATCATTGGTGGAGGTCTATGTTCAGCAGTGGAATGGCTGAAATGATGATGATGATGCAGTAAAATATGAGTAAAACATACAAAAAATAGAGATGTACAAATTGTACAAGTTGGGAAAGAAAAATCTTTTGGTCTCTTATTTGTGCATGTATCATAAGGGTTCTCAAGAAGTTTAGGAAAAAACACCAATTAAATCACAGTCACGTGGTTTTATTGTTCATCAGGCGATTTTCTGACAAGCTTCTAGAAAACACTAGTACCAAGATCGAAAGACGTGTCACAGACACCCAGTATTTATTATTAACGTCATTTTAGTGTTTTACAATGTACTCGTACTCTCCCGAGGTGTCCCATATTCCTCGCTGCTCAAAGTTGCATGCGATCGCGCCGTGAATAACTAACTAGTTTAATGACACGTGCTGTATTTGTTTTTTTTTTTATGTGACAGGAGGCAAACGAGCAGACGGATCACCTGATGGTAAGTGATTGCCGTCGCCCATAGACACCCGCAGACCCAGGGGCGTTACAGGTGCGTTGCCGGCCTTTAAGGTGAAGATACGCTCTCCTCTTGAAAGCTTGCAGGTCGTATACGTGACCGTCCGGAAACACCGCAGACGACAGTCCATTCCACAGTTTGGTTGTACGGGGCAGGAAGTTTCTAGAGAAACGTACTGTTGTGGACTGCCAATCATCTTAAGTGATGGGGGTGGAAGTGCTGTCGGGTAGATCGGTGGCGAAAAGTGGCGGCAGGAATAAGTCCGGATAATTCTTCGGAGCATGCGATCTCGCGCGAGTTGTGCCGTGAATAACTATGTAGTTTAATGACACGTTCGACTGCTGTATTTGTTTATTCCAGTTGCACCATTTTCTTTATCTTATTACAAAGATCTGTTTAACGATCGACAAGAATGCTTTGTGCACGTGTCACAGACACCCTGTATTTATTATAGACGTCATTTTAAAGTTTTACAATCTACTCCTGAGGTGTCCCATATTCGTCGCTGCTCAAAGTTGCATGCGATCTCCCGCGAGTTACGCCGTGAATAACTAAATGGTTTAATGATACTTTCGACTGCTGTGTTCATTTATCGCTAGGCCAGATAGTAATGCAGCTGCCTTAGCCAAACAGAATATTCGAAAAACTCATGCGTGTAAGTGTTCTGAGCTACTACAGCCTATGAGTACATACAGAAAAAGAACTTGAATTTGAGAAAAGATTGCTACCAAAACAAGCAAGTCAAAATGATGTTAATAATTGTTTCTTCATTTCAATAAAAAAAAATGTCAAAAAGATACATCAGAGTAAATTGAATTTCATTATTTGAGTATCTTTATTGTGAACCTACCGTACCGTTACTATATCAAAGAATGGAAGTTAGGTACGAGTTTTTTACAGGGATAATGGCAATTGTTGTTTCTTGTCAAATCGCTCCCTAAAATAAAGTACACGTAAATATTGTTAGACAATAAGGAGCGTTCAGTCGTTCAGCCAGCTCAGCGGTAGACGTAGCCCATTACCGTCAAATTGTCTGGTCTAGACTGCCTCTTTTATTTTCTAGTCGCAGCGGAGCTACAACGATGTTGTAATGTAGGCAACAATTTGGCTACAAGTGTTCAGGGTTTTGCAGATAATATAGTCCATGTTCTTGTCTTTTATCTACCAAAAAAATAATCTATTGAGTCGAACTGCAGTTATTCATTGTAATTTTTTTCCTACATTAAAGAACTATGATGAAAACATGTTTCAGTCAGCACAAAGACTGCCTATAAATAAAATAAACAACACAGAGAAAGTCACTGAAAACAAAATTAAATTTTACCGAAATGAAATGAATGAAAATGATTTCAATAAATTCGTGGCTTCTGAACAAAGGGATGTACAAATTGTCTCTTACGGAGTTCATTTGAATCACATCCACTCTATGAACATTTCTACCGTCTGCTTATTGCCATCTATCTATAAAATAAAATAGATAGGTCACTGACTGACTGACTGACTCACTCACTCATCACGAAATCTCAGAAACTACAAGTCTTTCTTTTAGAACGTAGGTGCTCACAAAGACGGGATTTTGCAAAATTCATCTCCTAAGGGGGTAAAACGGGGTCCACGCGTACGAAGTCGCGGACGGCCGCTAGTACCATATAAAAACGAAATAAAAAATAAACGAGTAGAGCCCATAAAGAGAGGCTACTTACAAACGAAACGAACCTAAAAGCGAATGACCACATAACCTCTTGACACCATCAGAGGACCGATGGAATTGTATCGCCCGCGCCAAATCGTACGCAGGCAATTTCCGGGCAAGAAGCGCCACTTCCGGCCAGCGCTGTGACCAGTGCGGATGCACATGACCGACCCAGTGTCCAGCGCAATCGCTATCAAAGACATGGCGATTGTGGAACTGTGATAGCGATTATACCTTTCAAAATAATCAAAAAAGCTTTAAATTGACATTTTGATTTGAAATTTGATAATGATGATCACTTAATTGCACACATACCATTTTTGCTGTAGTCATCATCCTGACTGAATAATAGAAAAGAGAAAGATTTAGGGAACATAGTATGTGTCAAGTGTGCTTATAGTATAACGACATACAGTCAGTACTGCTATTACATTTTTGTATCGAGGAGCTTTCGATAAGTCTACAATATCGATACATTTTATTGGTCCACCAAGTCAACACTGCTTCCGATCTGAAGTGGGTGGAAGGGAGGGTCAAAGGTCGGAGGTGTAATAGCGCGTCTTAAGCCTCCGGGTTCAACGGACAGCGACAACTTTTGAACTGTCCTTTGGAAATTGCTTTACTTTAAGTTTCAAGTTGTGGAAGCAGGTCGAAAGCTCTGAGGGGTTGTCAGTTAGCATTCAATTTACAACTCTCACACAGTGTATGGTGTATTGCATCGATTAGGGTTTTTACTACGCCGCGCTTTTATTAACCACCTTGTTGCTTGAAGGTGAATTTAGCCGCCTTAAAATCAATATTGAAAGGTACAATTATTTGATGATGAAGTAGAAGCTTTAGCGTTAATGTTTTTCATTACTAATATATAAATCCTTTTTCAGAATATTTTATCACAGAATTAAAGAACCTTTGAACTATTTCTTATTGTGGAAGACATAAAACTTTTTGTTGATCTGTATTGTAATATCTTTGATACCAAATAAATATTTTTTCTTTCTTTCTTTCTTTCAAAACATAATATTAACCCACACGTGAAGTAGTATCAGGTTCTAACCTACTCCGGCCGAAAACATCGTAAAATCTAACTTTAGACTGAGGTCACGTATCGAAATTGGGTCAAAATCCGAGCATGAGTCGGCGGTACCTTTAAGGCATTTGACGTAACGTCACTCCATTCAGCGGCCACAGGAAGGCGTAAAGGTTGTAATTGCGTCCCTTCCTTGCGGAAATGCTGCGGACTGCCCTAATACTTTGCTCGATATTGGATCTGCAGTTTTGCAGCGACCGCACTTACTCCGAAACTATCACAAGGCTTCCGTCGGTTGATCTACGGTTTTATATTTTATCCTACTACCAATATTATAAATCTGTAAGTTTGTGAGGATAGATGGATGGATTTATCTTTCATGCTGATCATCACTAATATAAAGTTTTTTTTTTTAAAACAAATATTTTAGGAAACTCGCGCAATTGTCTTTCTATGACATACGGGCTAGAATTAATGCGGGCGAAGTCGCGGACAAAATCTGGTACCTATCTCATAAAGAATACACAATACACTTATTAGTGAGGAAAAACAAGACTACATAAGAACAAAGAAGTTAAAGACAATAGGAAAATAAAATATGATGCTAATTAAATATTAAATTGCTTTTTCAGTCCGATGAACCAGCCGAGAAAACTGCCAAAAGGAATGAAAACTTGTTTTGCTAGAACTTTTCATCAGAAAAACTGTCGTCAACTTCAATAATAAATAGTTACCCGGACGACTACAAAAGGCATTGTCCTTTCACAGGGAGATATTTTCAGCCCACTGTTTTATTATCAGATGCCAAAATTACATGCTTTTCTTAAAGCCAAAATGTTTTTGTAACATACAATATTGTAAGCCGGTGTTTAAATTAAATATTTTCCAGGTTATTTTTCCCACGGCTTCCAGTCTTCCCAATTTATGTTTCGGCGAAGGCTTACGAGCATGTAATACGTAATATGGCTGACGCCAAATTGATATATTTTGCGAGGAGCCGCGATATTGGCTATTATTGGGTTGAGGTGGCTGTTAAGTGTGTTTTGGTACTCTTGATAGCAACACATTGGCGAAATTCGATTTTTTAGCGTAAAATGTTTATATTCTACCTCATTGAACTTGATTTACTATCCACTCCAGGTAACTATGCGTCTCTCTATGCCAAAGAGTGTTATTTTCGATGGTCATCACAACTTATCTTACTAAATAAAATATAGCTCTGATAGCCAATGTAGGTTGGGTAGGTCCTTATAATAATCGTAAAGCACCCAGATAGGGTGCTTAAATATTCTATTGCTCGTGAACTTTACATGAATACCTAATAGATCTTGTTCCCTGGCAAACACTAACCCTGTAAATTACTTCATCGGTTTTGAGAGGGGCCTAAACGTAACAAATTTACGGCCTCCACCGGCCGCAGTGAACAGGAACCCGATGACCAATTTACAGCCTACGAGCCGATAGGTGTGTCGATGCGTCCCTCGCAAATCAGATTAGAGCCGTAATAAATTGCCGGAATGTCGCCGTTGAGGAGGGTCAGAAGACAGGGTCTACTCTAGACAACGATTTCGATTTGTTAAAGCTAGATGTCTCTGTTACTCCTTATAAAATCCCGGGTGGAGTGAGAGAAACTGATAAAAACATACGTGTCGAATTATTTTTGAGAGATACGGTCTCAGGGGTGCGATGGACAAATTGGGGTCAAGAATATGTCGTTAACTATTCATTGATAGTTACATTCTTCTGGATAAAGAATTTAACATCTTTCATCATCAAATATTATAATCTAAAACATAATTTACTTTCACTTACTTAAAAAGCTTAGTTATGCTTAGTGAATGATAAATTATTCATTTCTTAGAACACACTCTGTGCCAACTCTCAAGATCGTCTGGCTCAGTAAAGTTTATTTATTAATAGTTTTAATTAGCAAGAAAGAACTTTTTAATGCTCAATGAAGAAGTTTGTTAATTATAGTTTTTAATAAGAAATTATTTATTAAGGCTCCGTTCTGATCAAATTAGTAAAGTAGATTTAAATGCCTGAACGAGCAGTTTTCACAGATTAAGTACGGTCTCGCTTGCGTGTTTTATTATCACATACTCCATACTGACCTACTTACATTGAGTTAATAAATAATTTATCTAAGACGTAAACTCTTGGCCCGACCCGGAAAAATTGCAGCAAGTAAACATTATTCGATATCAATTCGCTCAGCCAAAATTTTTATGTGCAATAAAATGGCAACCCAGAGAGGGAGGGACGTCAGCACGTCTCGTCCCCTTTAATCCATTTGAAATTCTTCAAAATTCTTCAGAAACTGCTCCCTGTAGTCGCGTTTCGTGGAGATTTTACGAAGTGCTTAAAGCGCAAAGTTAATTTTAAAAGATGGATTTCATTTTTGTTCAATTAGTTCAGCTGTAAAAAAAGTTTTATTTTGTTCAGTGGAAAGAAGTTAAGTAAAACTGAGATCGCAGAAAGCCCAAGAGGTCTGTAGTGGTTTATAAATATCAATTTTGGAAATTGTATGTGACTCTCATAGTGGAAAGTCATGTTAAAAAACATTGAGTTATCAAGCCTAAAAAACTTGTTAATAAAATTACGTATAAACCCCTTTTTTACTGACATCAGGCAGGCAATCATCTCAACATTATTAACACTTTCTAACTTAATGATATTCACGACAGAGTCAAGCGTATACTTTGATTTACACAAGAGAAAACTAAATTAGCTACATGCGTTTACCAGTACGAATGTAAACGAGTCCTTTTCCAATCTAGATTCATTTTATGGGGCCCACATACATATGGATCGCCATATCATTATTAGAAATTACTCGATCTAGACGGGAGCTTTCATCAGCTCGCATATAAAGGAGTGCTCATGAATAATTCAAGACCTAATCACTTTACTGAGTTGACTCAACAATATTTTTGAGCCATTTGGTTTTATTCCTACGGAGTCGGTGGAGGATCGGTAGATATAAATAATACATGTTTATGGGTGTTGGAGCAAGTTGTGGAGTTATCTAGACGACATCGCGGCTAATCTATGGGCGTCGCTGAACATTAACCTAAATAGGATGAGAGTGGTCGTTATTTGATAACGTTATTTAAATGTAGCATTATTAACATCACAATTGAGGTGTACAGAATAGGCTTATTCAAATGCCAGAATGAATTACTGTTAAACAATTGAAGAGCCAAGACCAGTATTATTGGAATTTCTAACCACGTTTATCTTTAATACAAGCGGATAAAGTTGAAACTTTTATCTCGCATGATCCTGATATGCGGTAGGAATATCCATTTAACAATGAGTCTAGCCTACTATCTAATTCTGTTCACTGTTATTATGTATAATAACAATAATAATGCGATAATGTAAAATCAGTGTAATGAGCTTAGCTTGAACAAAGTATTTCAGTATCTGAATAGTATTTAATTAATCGAAAGTGGGTAAACAATTGTTATTGTTGTATCGCTATAGCATTAGTACATAAAGGGTGTGAATTTCAATGTGTGGAATAATTGTAGCCTAAGAAATTCATTTACCTAAATGAAATATTTAGCTACCAAAACATTGTTCCATCAGTTTAATAACTTGTTGTTTTACTTTTTATCTTTTGTAATTAAGGCGAATCTATCCAAATATGATATCTATTGTCGACAATTGAATGTGCGAGCACCTTTCTTGACGATTTGATTTAATCAAGCATCAGGATAGGAACAGATCCAATTACCACGAATCAGTTGATTACAGAGTGCGGTGAAGAGCTTAAGAAAACCAATTCGTTCTGATTAAACACAAATGTGTACCCACGTTCAAACACTCTAACAGTCATTAGGGCTTCTACGCACAATGAGATAAGTATGGCGGTAGGCTTACAACAATGGATGGCTATTTTTTGGTATAGAAATTTATGCCATGATTTTCTACAGGAGATAAAACATTTTGGACCATTTGCGAATACATGTTATCTGCTTTTGATAATAAATAAAGTTTAGGCCAAATCGTTTTCATTTTGCTATTGTGATTTTTTTCCGGTTAATTTTACCGCAGTAAAAATTTCCTTAAATTCTGAGACAGACTCCAATCCACCCAAACTAGTAGTACCTTTTTATCATACATGGTTAATCAACCTTAATCATGAATGACCTTACTGAATCTAACTGTATGTTCTTACATGGATATACGTTCTAAGAAAGCTTTGTTTACTTGATCCAGATTAAAGAATAACATCGTCCAAAATGTGATTAGAAACGAAAGCACCTGGTGTCCTTCCAAGAAGGTGAAAAGAATTCATAATTTGGAAAAACCGCGATTAAATATTCCAGTGGCGGAAAATTTTGTAACAGGAATTGCGCAAAGTATTCCTACCAGACGATTTTTAGGGTTCCATCCTAAACGTCCCATATTAATCAGTACCTAAACGTTTGTCTATAAATTAAAGCTGATTTAATAAGCCACTGTAAATGAGCTAATTTGGTAAGGCAATAAATGATTCAGATTCAAATTCAAATTCAAAACGTATTGATATTGAGAACGTACGATTGAGTATTGAGTTTTAATATCAGGCTTCTAAATACAACTACGAGGTATCACACCCGCTAGTGAATCAAAATCTATTGGGTCTTTGTCTTTCCCATTTACTTATCATGAATTTAGAAGAGAATTGAAAACGTTCGAGGGAGAGTACGGAATACTCACTTGAGCAGTATTTTACTTTTAGAAAAACACGCGACTACAAAGGAAATTGTCTACAAATAAATTCGCTAAGGAACAACTTTTCCAGAAATTATTATTTTTAAACGTGTTTCAACGGAAGTTGGAAGTGTAGGTGTACTCTATTCTTATAGCCAGAAATAGACTTATAATTACTTTTAAAAGAACCTTATAATTGGCCTCTTACTCAAGGCACTAACTCGGGTCTGAAAATAGCTTTAGCGATTCGATTTGTAACTATATGAGACTAATTTGTACGCCACTCATAATGCCAAACATAGAGCTCTACTCATTATGTACCACATTAATTCCACATGTTCACCTATGTTTTTACAAATAAATGATTTGATTGATTGATTCATTCGGCACATTTTAGGGTTGGTATCTTTCACTATCGCACATGCAAATATCTCTGTATGAATGAAAGACAAATCGAAATGAAAATTATAGATCCAGTAAACTTCATTCAAGAATAGACGAGAGGCTAACTGGTGTTTGGTGTGATTATTGAAATAATTTATTAAGCAAAGGTCCTTGAAAAAGTGCGCAATTTTAAATCTCAGCCACTTTTTCTTCTTAAAACCTCTATAATAGAGACTTCAGTAGCTCCCTGCTACTCGACGCAAACAA
The DNA here is from genome assembly GCF_004193835.3 of Ostrinia furnacalis. Lineage (NCBI taxonomy): Eukaryota > Metazoa > Arthropoda > Insecta > Lepidoptera > Crambidae > Ostrinia > Ostrinia furnacalis. The sequence goes on along the minus strand of NW_021132286.1, from coordinate 1,253,115 downwards.
TTCTCGTTCGCTCATCTAATTTGCTGAGCCATTTGTCAGCCGTCGTCTTGGGGAAAACATTTCAAAAGCACGTACCTTTTATTTGTCGGTAGAGTCAGCTGCGGGACTTTGTTACGTTTTTTGTTACTGAATAAATGGAGACGAGATCATTTTAGCGAAAATGCGAAAACAAGACATTATCGTTTCTTACATAAAAAGTTCAACAACTTTTTTCATATCTTGGATACTAAACTTGTAGGACCTCAGAAAATGAACTACTCCCTAAGAAAATTTTACTGTTCAGTATGTTGGGATGAAGAAAGTTTTCCAAGTCTTTCATGGTCACTGGTGAAAAAAATGAACGTTGATCTTATATTAGAACTATTAGAAGCTGCGTAGGAACAACAAGCTGTGTTGAACAATCTTTAGTCAGAAAATTGATATAGTACTTAAACTTATGCATGTGAAGGATTTAAAAGTAAAAAATAGCTCTGTATTGAATATCTATGGAGTAAGTCCAGAATTGGTGGTAGGGCAAGCTATTTGGGACGTGTATAGGCGCCCTGAAAGAGCCTACGCACTGAATAAAAAAAATTGACATGTACAGTGGTTTAAAAATTAAATATGTGAGGACGTGTATTCCAGACTGACTGTACATTACAAGTACTAGGGACAGCAGTCATAACATTGTGATTATGTAGAGTCGGTGAATAATCACGAATTTGATAGAGTTATAGGGACGTAGGAGTTTCCGAGATCTTATCTACTAAATGAAGCAAGCACATCAGCATCAGTAAAAGTCATGCCTCTCTGCTTTCCTGCACCCAATGGCGGCTTAATAGTTGTAATATGTACCTACATACCTAGTAGTAGTGGTTTTATTTCAGGGTAGGCAGTAGGTTTCAGTTTCAATTCTGTATTCACCTACTGAGGCCGAGCTTCTATCGCCAGCGAGGCCTATTCTCGACTACACTGCTTAATTTAAAGTTAGATTGAAACTATCATAGTGAATGTCATTATAAGATTAGCCTTTTTATAGAGGGGTCCATCTCAATGAACATACCTATTAAGTTGGAGTAGTACACCTGCTTACTGAAGTTTCTAAATTCAACAAATCGATTGAAAGCAGGCCTTTAATCTTACTTAAACCTTTTTAGAGCGAGAAATATTTAATTTGGGTAAAGTGTTCTCCCATGCCGATCCTCTTGGGTTTTTCAGCCTGTTTCTGCGTATTAAAGCTGTAAGTACAAGTATATTATTTAACATCTAATTACGTATTAATTTGATACCTTTTGCCAGGAGAAAATCAATTTTCTATTGTACCTTAATTACACATTTCGAAGTATTAAATAAATCAGTGATGGCAGTAGTGTAAACACGCTCCAAGTTATTCGCGACACGCTCAGAGTTATTCGCGGCTAGGATTACCATTTCATATTAATGTTTTAAGGAAATACCAAGACCAAAAAAAAAGGTTTATCAAATCCGTGAAAAACGCGTCCTCGCAATTCGATTAACAGACCAATGCAACGTCTTCACACTGGTTTTCAATTGGTAGCCTTCAAAGAAAGACGACGGAGAACGACTGCATGATATGCAAGGTTGTTCTTAGCATGAATACAAAAAGAAATAGAAAAAAGTGTGTCTTATAGATTCTACGCAGTTTCCTTTTAGCTTATTTACAATACTAGATTCAAAATGAACGTGACAATCCGAACGTATAGTCACCCTGTTCGCGGTTCGATCTCCTATTGACTCGCGTCGAAACTTGATGCCTTCAGGCAGCTGCTTTATGTTCGCGAAACTTACTTCAGTACCTGATTTGCTTGAAGTCTCTGGAGTTTCCATTTACTTTAAGTAACGTTGTACAGTCTAGATGTGTGTAGGAGGCAGACAGTTGTGACCGAGTTTGTTGCGGCGCTTCTTCGCGGTACTTGCGCTAACACCAAAAGTTCGTCTCTAAGCTCTGGTAGAACAAAATAATTAGTCGACGAAATGTATAGGAACTTGTAGGAGAACTTTTATACGCTAAAAAAAGATTAGGCATGTTACAAAGATGGAACATGTAACAGTTAATTGTACTTCCGTTAAAAGCACGATCGGCATAATTTCTGGGTATGCTCTTTCTATCACAGATCGCATCTGCACCAATCCGATATTTTGCTCAGAGGTTTCAGTGTCGGACTAGCCGACTCGAGGAACTCATAAAACTTATTTTATTTCTGTAAGTAGGTGTTAAAAACCACTTTCCACGTCCCAGTATTAACCCTACGACTGCTTCGGGGCAATCAATGGGTCAGTGCTGAGTAGAAGCAGAAAAAGAAACTCATCACTGATTTCCACAGAACGCTGATTCCCATTCTCCGCCGCTGGACTATGCCGTGAACCCACTCGTAACACAAGCTTTACCTTACCTCGAGAGGTTAACGGAAAAAAACAACTGTTAATATCCATCAGAGCATATCGTTTCCCCAACAAAGATGCCCCATTTTTCATCCGCAAACTGGACCGGCTGCCGCCCCAAATCCCTCCAATCACGGGCGTCCGCTCCGGCGAGCTTTGTTCCGAAGTGGGCCGCGCATCATCCTGATGATTGTTGCTGTTTTGTAGCAAGTGGAACGCTTTGGATTTGTTGATATCTTAGTGACCCAAAAAAAAATGTAACAAAGACTGAAGACAGATCCCAACAAAAACATTTTATTTATTAGGACAACCAACAAGACAAACACGCATACATGGAATTACTATAACTAAAACATCTGCAAACGAAATGTTGCCACGACGAGATCATAAGGCTCGCACTGTCAAGAAGTTATCAGAGCTTATGTAGAGCTAATGCCGGTTTTAGAATCGTGCTGACTGCTCACTGATCGTCGAAGCCGACAAATCAATATGTAAGTAATGGATCGTTCCTGAGTGTGACGCTGATCGCTTCATACATTTCGGCTGTCAGCGCTGATCACGTTTGTCAGTGTGATTCTAAAACCAGCCAACACTACAGGCATTCCTAATTTCAGAAAATTTCAAATTCGAAATTACCATTATCTTCTTTGTACCCTACTTAGGAACAGAACCGACACTTTGTTTACTTTGTTGTTCAGACATCCCAAACACCACACAGCCTTCAGCGCTCAAACCGATGTTCATTAAAGTATCACTGCAAACTGAAATCAAAGGCTTTGCGATCAAAACCAGGCCGTGGAGAATGAAATTCCCGGAGGAATGAAAGCTGCCCTCAAACGGCTGCAAAAACAGCTGAAACAAAGCCAGATTGAAACGCGCCGGAGCGCGATTGGAGCTGATAGTTTTTAGATTGGAAATAAGGCTAGTTTAATAATCGTAGACGTATTGTTTGTTGGGCACAAATTGTATGATCGACTCTATGACCCGGGTAGGGCATTACATTTACAACAATCTACGCAATATCATAAACGTTTTCATGGTTGACAGTTGAGTCGATTATGATGATTTGTGGTAATTGAACAAGGTTCATAGTCTTTCACCTATTTTGATATCATTATACGCTGCCTATTATACGTGGTGTGAAGGTTCAGATGGTGAAAAAGATCCAGAGGCTTAATATTCCTTAAAAGGTTCTTGGGTAATAAATATTACCTATGCAGCTATGATGAGTAAATAAGTGACAAAATACTGGTTAAAATAGAATAAACTTTTTTGATTTGATTTGACTTGAATGCATTATTTATTTATTATTACATTATTTAGCCGTAACATCTTTGATTTAAATAGTGTTTTAAATCCTCTTGAGGTTTGTCCAGACACACACACAAGTTCTCTATACAAATAAAATAAACGTTTAATCATTTAATCGCCTTTTAAAAAAGCTCTCGTTCGTACGTACGTTTCAGCCGAAAGACGTCCACTGCTGGACAAAGGCCTACCCCAAGGATTTCCACAAAGACCGGTCCTGCGCCGCTCGCATACAGGCACCTCCCGCGACCTTCACCAGATCGTCGGTTCACCTAGTGGGAGGCCTGCCCTCGCCACGTCTTCCGGTTCGTCGTCGCCACTCAAGAACTTTAAAAAAGCTCTACCAGCATTTAAGTACCACATAACTCTGAACACTACAAAATTGCTCAAACTTTCCACTCTGTTATTGGACCCATAGCCTCCACAAAGTTAAGGAATCCAACTGGACTTTAGTTGCTCTACCTAATATACAGACCACCCAGAACCCCTGCTCCAGTCCCACACCTGCCCAATGAATATGAAAGATCCATCTACATTCAAATCAGCCGATTTCAATTGTAGATGTAGAAACCTTGGAACTTTCGTCCTGCCTCATTTGCAGCTCATTAGTAGTCGCAGAGTAATTAAGATTTTCTGTTAGACAACGATATACAGGGCATCCGTTTTATGTCGAGGTAGGCCGTACTTGAAATGGAAATTACTGAATTATCAATACTACCACTAATACCAGTATCGAGTACATAAATGGTAAAGGTCATAGCAGCCTTATCAACTCTGAAAATTCAAAATTATTTATTGTGAAACATAGGTGTTTACAGATAAAAATATTACATTGTGATAGTCTCACTATGTTTCGCCTGGTTGGCATACAATAATATAAGTGATTAATAAATCAATGAATAAATTAATAATTCACATGCATTATTGACACAAAACACTTAATTGCTTATTAAGTAGTCAAAACTATAAGTCACTAGTCGTAACATTACAATGTCAATTCAATATTAAAAATTTAAAAATAGTAATTTAAATGACATAAAAAATTACTTATTATTTTAGTTTGTGTCAATATCATAATTTCAAATTTAAAGTTTATCTGTCATAAATTCATTAACACTATAATAGCTTTTCTCTCAACTGAAAGGTATCAACACCGTATAGTCTTTCGCGAGCTGTCATCGCCTTGAGCGCGCTGTCAACCGCGAGGCGAAGCGTTTACGTTACGGTGCGGATAAGTGTGCGTTGCAGTGTGGAGTTTCATATAAATAATACTGACCGCCTCGAGTTGATACGGTTACGAACGATCCCTTTCCGGGTTGATAAATGTGCTACGTCCTTAACTCGACGAAAAATGATAATTTTTGACATCAGGTGAGATGAAGTCATGCTATAGCTTCCCCATTGTTGGTTTCCCAGATATATTCCCAGATATATATACCTTTGCCATCTGTCATTCTTTTTGCACTCCACACAGTCGATCACCTTCGATTGTAAGTTTATTGTAGCAACTTTCCTGGCATACAAATTGGATGAGCTTATACTTACCTACCAAGATTTAGATGAAAAGTCTCTTAGCTTTAGGTGTTTTCTCACTGGATTGGAGCAGGCAAAGCCGCGTGCAGGACTATTATAGACTGAACCTTACACACGAACTAGAGTTTGTAAGAAAATGAAACAATAATTATCATATTTTATCTTGTTACCGAGCTTTTTCTTAAGAAAACATTCTCAATTACGAACAAAATGTAAAAACAGCCATTATTTTGGCAAATACAAAGGATTTTCCATGTTATTTAATTTGAGATACAGTCTATTTTTCTTTGAACTGTATAAGAATGGTATCGTCTGAACGAGATTCGGTCTTACAGGGATTACGTTAAAGTACATTAGCACTTTACATTACAATATTATAGGATTAGATCAAAGGAAATTTGAGCTTTCAGATCTTCTTTTAAAGTTGAATTTCGTTTGCGTAACGTTTCAAAGGCTCAGGGTTTTTGGTATCAAATAAGATTAGTTATTAAATGTTCCGAAATTAAAACAAAATATTAAGTAAGCAAGAGCTTAATGAGATTATGCTGTCTTATGATACTATTAGGCCCGATTTCAAATTTTGGGCAATTTACTTTTCTTCATAAAAATTATTAAAAATTCAACTAAATTGAGCAATGAAGCATCTTAGTTAGCTTCCAAGATGCTATAGAGATGTAAATTAACTTAGAAATTGGACCGAGAGACTCATTTGGTCTTTTGAGTCTATTCCTTACAAATGAATGTTTTAATAATAACTAGAGCAACTTTGTTCATCATTGATTTACATTTTGTCAAAGAGAAAGATAGTCCCAGACGCTTCTTTTGACGGGTGATGAAATAGCCATAACTAAGCAAAAAGACATTCCTTATTCCATTGAAAACCTCACAAACCAAAGCGCGAAAATCGCACCTATTTAAAAATACATTAAAATGTCACAACATTGACATGAATTTTATTTTTATGAGACAGGAGGCAAACGAGCAGACGGATCACCTGATGGTTAGTGATTACCGTCGCGGCGTCGCCCATAGACACCCGTAGTCCCTTCGAGTGTTATCTTATGCTAAACATTATTATTATTACCATTCGTAGCTTTAAGAGACGCATCTCAAACGAAATTATAAATAACTTAAAAAAATCAATTCCCGCCTCAGGTAGTACGATTTTTTCAAGTTATTTATAAACATTACTGTTGCTCTACCATGGCTTAAATACAAATTGATCAAAAGGATGAACCAACCAATTTCCTGATATCAAAAAATAAACCTCTACCGCAAGCCTTCCACTGCCAAGTTTTCCAATCGCGTGATATTTCATTGTATAATTAATTTTTCACCCGCGTGTCACTCGCAAGACGGATCGCGCCCTGTTGACATAATGGCGGATATTTTGCGCAAAAAACAACTTTGACATAGCACGAAGAGAACAGACAGATTGAAGCAAGATAAATTCATAATTTTAGAGCAAATTCCACTCATCTCTGGACTCTACCGCACCTTTAACTCTCTGTGTCCTGCCTGTCATTTTCTTTCACTTGCTCTATACAAAGTTCTTCGTGGCCTATCTGTTCCTTTTCTAGCTTACACTTTATTTTCTAGAATTGTTTTCAGTAATCTGTGACGTCACACAATATATCCATTGCCCTTTTCCTATTTCCACTATTTTCCCTCTTCTGTCAGAATTCAAAATATGGTAACAAGATTTCCCGTTAACCCCTCATACTAAGCTAAATATGCTTATTTTACAAATGGGTTCACCACAATTATAAACCAGTGGCGACAAGATTCAACCAGCAGCCTTGGATATTGAGCCAGTCTGACACCTTCACCGTTCCGGCTATTGTCGCCTCAATTGAACTATTTCCATCTATTATTCTAAACTTTCATTCAAAATGTAATGATCGACAGTCCGTGCAACGTAAAGGAAACTTTAATTAGTTTAACTTTCTCTCAACCGTGCCACTTTAAAGTAGAAGACTTTTCTTACTGGGTACTTAATCAAGACGTTGAGTATCTACAACAGCGAGACTATTAACATGCAAATAAGCTACAAACGTTTGTAAATGAGGAACGCGACCAGTCAGTTAAGCGAGATGGTAAAGTGTGCACTTTTTCTACTTGTTTATTATTTTATTTTTTCTTGGAAAAGCTCTTGGCTCTCTCATCTCATCTGATGAAAAGAGATGATCATGGCGAAGGTAGAAGCGAGCTTCACTCGTAATCCTCATACACAGAGGAACTTGCTTACTTCCAACTGCCGAAATGCTATTTTTGTTATGGCGATGGACAGGATCGCAGAGCTGATGGCTGCTGGGGTAGAAAAGTTCTCGAGTGGCGACCAAGGAAGACGTTGTGTAGGCAGGCCTCCACTAGGTGAACCGACAGTCTGGTGAAGGTCGCGGGAGGTTCCTGAATGCGGGCGGCGCAGGATCGGTCGGTATGGAAATCCTCGGGGGAGGCCTTTGTCTAGCAGTGGACGGCATTTGGCTGAAACGAATGATTCGACCTTCTTGCATTTGTACAAGCTGGAGTGTCTGAAGCACCTTAGCTATGTCCGTTCTAAAGGGTGATTAATTACCCGTCAGTAATGAGATGTTGACAAATGGCAGCCATCGAAGGGTATTGATGGCGATGGCGGAGGGCAAATATTTAGCCGATCGCGATCGCAAAGATCCAATTAGGAGGCCGTTTGTTTTACAAATGATGCCGGAAGAAATGCAGATGGAAGATTGTAATAAGAAAAAATGTGTGGATCAACATAAACGCGAGAACTCGAGAAAAGTGGCTGACAATAGAGACTGAGTTAACATAACTCGTTTCTTGCTATATTTTTTCTACATCATTGCTCTAAATAAATAGTAGCTCATATACCACAGAATAATATTATCTCATACGAGCAAATATATTTTGATAAATCTGAAGCAACAAAAAGAAGCACTACCTATCCTATATCCTTTTCTAATGTTCAATTTATATTCTTTCCTAAAATCAAAATTAGTTTAGAGCTCAAAATGTGCAAACACCTACAAAATAGCGAAACTTACACAAAGGAGTCCTGGGATAAGTTTTGATTACAAAAACTGCATCATTACATCTGTCTATTGTGCATTCATTTGCCCAACCAACCCCACGTCTGGACATTAATTTCAATCAATACAACGAAACAAGGGGTCCATACTGACAGCTCAATGCACCTTGCTTTGCTTTGTTCAGTCAAAAACAGTGCTTACCAACCCTACAGGTTAAACATTTTTTTAAACCAATAAGAATCCAAGGGTTAATTTATTTAAATTTTATCCAGCTTCCCAATCGCCTATTAGCCTGATATAATTATTTCTCGGCTAAATACGAACTTCAACCTTAATTCTTAAAAATTGCGTCTGGAATTCCTTTGACAGTGAAAGAGGAGGCAGATTCCCTCGGTCTTTTTTTAAGCAAATACTAATCCGCATTCGTGTTTATAACGCGCGTCTGCTGCGCGTGGCTTTGCTTGCTTTGGAAAAGTAATGAAGTGGAAAATGTAAAAAAAAAATGTAGTCAAAAACCAGTGATGAGTTAAAAATGTGGCATTGTAGACTAAACTCGGTCACAAGACTGAAAGATGAAGGGTTAATGGGCGGATTTTTTTGTTTAGACTAGTATTCAGAGTCCAAAAAGTTGAACACTTTGTAAAGGTTGGTTTTAGAATCGCGCTGACGCACGCTGACCTTCGAAATGTATGAAGCGTCGGCGCCGAGCGATCACCGTCACCCAAAATCGCATACTTATCTGTCAGCGCTGACGATCAGCGAGCGGTCACCGCGATTCTAAAACCCGCCTAAGTAACTTTGATCTGAATACGAGTCCTACTGAAAAAGACTTGTTTACTTGTACGTCATGCGTCTGAATTCGTAGTATGTAGTAACCTTGAACCCATCAGCCTTTGCCCTAAAATACCCGAGTTGGGGACAACGCGCGAGCCGTGGACGGGCTATTTTTGGAGTAAGTGACGTATTGCGAAAATCTACTGGTTCCATCAACTTTTTCTATTAGGGTTACTGTTACTACTTAGACTCTGATGGGCCCCCATTGGTGTCTTATGTCCTACTGGGCTTGGCGCAATCAGAATTTCTATCCGGAAAATCAGACAAATTACTTAAGGCGTACAATGTCCTCAAAATCAAAATCAAAATCAAAATCAAAATCAAAAATATTTATTCAGTTTAGACCACAAGTGGCACTTATGCACCTGATAAGTCTAAAAACAACAACAAGTGATTTTGAGTTCTTATGTTGATTCGTTTCAGACAATTGACGTTCACTGCTGGACAAAGGCCTCCTTCAAGGATTTCCAGAACGACCGGTCCTTCCATCCAGGTAGGTAATTCCCGAGACCTTCAATAGGTCGTCGGTTCACCTAGTAGGAGGCCTGCCCACACAACTTGTGTCCTATCGGGGAATCTAACTTAAACCTTAACCAGGCCAGGCTCTGGTTAAGGGTTAAGTAGGCCATTTAGAACCTACATCAATTTGAACATTATGCTGTGAAGAGACCGTTGAAAACCAATGACTTTTTTTATCCTGGTTAAGGGTTAAGAGTTCAGTTGAAGAGTCCTCCAACTGTAACCACTAGACAGTTGCCAGCTGTACAATTCTATTTGAAACTAGCACCTATTACAATTGCGATGCAATTAAGCGCAAACTTCTACGAGTCGTAAAAGGATAAGGGATAACGATAATAACGGACGACGATCGAAGCTAACGTAATCCAATCGCCCCTTACCGTAATGCCCTAGACCTCGTTACAATATCCTGGTAACACACTTGCACACTACCCTAACAATGCACCCCACTGCATAACATTACCCCGGGGCTCCTGATTAGAATTGTTCGCGTAATCGGGTTCGATTCCCCGTGAAGGCGGCGGGAAATTCATTTTATGGGAGTTGGATATTGGAAATGAAATCAATAGATTGTTTCTGTACGTTTGGATGGACAATCAAGTTGTGTGTCAACCGTCTGCGGTCAGATTGCAATTTGCACCATAAATCGACAGTTGGACAGTGGAATTTAGGATCAATGTAGGTAAAATAGCAGTGACTGCCAAGCCAAGGGAAAACCACAAATAAAGATAGGGAAAAAAGGCAACACATATTTCTGTGGTAAACGTATTTTCTAGTACATAAACTCAGTGCCAGACCGTACCCTTCGTTCGACAGAAGCGAAGAATTATTATTTGTTAGCATTTGCCGGCGCCTTCGACCACATGAATTTTATTGTCCCAGAAAAACTATTGCGCCCGTGTCCTCCTTTAGAAAACTCTGTATTTTTATTAACAAAAGCTAATAATGAATTCGAATGATTTATTCCTTGTATTAACTTGCTTCCCCTTTTTCACTGATTCACCCCCTTCCAAGTTTTATTTTAGCGAAGTCTAAAGTCGAAGTTGAGTTAAAAAATTATTTATTTGTAAAGATTGACTATTTTCAAATAGAGTGCTTACAAAAGGTAGCGTCACATGCTGCAGACAGATTGGTCCTTGGGAGACTGGACTCTCCCAAGGACCAATCTGTCTGTATCTCTACCAAAAATTAATAAAAACTGGTTCAGTAGCTAAGGTGCCCATAGATAACAGACAAGTCTAGCACAAGTTATTTCGGCCTATCATATTAGTTATGGATTAACTTGAATACAAAGATTAACTCTCAGTCCGTTACACTTTTATCCAATCAGCTCATTTCCATTAGTTAACCCTCCGCGTGCGGGCAATCAATATTGAATGCAATTTAATGGCTACAAAGCGCCCGAAACACGGCCGCCGCCGCCGGCCACGCATCTCCATATAGTGACGTGTGAAGTCGCGGAACTATATCGACTTTGGAACAAATACATGATAAAAAATACATACAGGAATAATGGGAGGCATTCATAGTTATTAGAGTAGGCGCACACCGTTGATTTTTAGTTGGCCGATAGTTGTGCCCGATTTTAAATTGTATGAAAAATCGGCCAAATCGAATCGGCGTAGTGTGCGCACTCCCATACATGCCAATACTGATCAACTGCCCGACTAAACTATCGGCCGACGAAAAATCAACGGTGTGCGCCTACTCTTAGGTAACCCTCCGCGTGCGGGAAATCAATAAGTATTGAATGCAATTTAATGGCAACAAAGCGTCCGAAACAACCCGCCGCCAGCCACGCATCTCCATCTCCAAGGATATTTATTTATTTATTTAAGAGCGTTTACGCGAAGCGCGGCGTTTCAAGGGGCATCATTGGAAATGATTCGCGCGCGGCGTTTTTTAATAGTTTTCAAATGTTTATAGCAAAACAATAACAATGAATTAAATATCGTTTCAAAGTAAATATTTTAAAGAAGATGTTGTTTTATTATATTAAGCTATTTTTATGTTGAATAAAGGAAGAATATTGGTGAAAAAATCACTTTGATTTTTGGGTATTTCACGTTCTTTTAATTTGTGATTTCTTATTGTAAAATGCTTAAATCTAAAAATTTTCTCAGATAACTATTTGCCCAAGGATCTATGCTATAGGATATAAATGTTTTTTAAATCGTTTTCACAGTATTTTTATAAAAATTTCAGCTTGTAAACTGACGCTAAAGTGGAAATTTACAAAACCTGTGTGGACTTATCTTGATAGAATTCTTAAATACTAAACTAATCGCAATATTTTCTCAATTAACTATTTAGACGACGAAATTGCCTAACTATTTATGCCTATAACATATTTGTAGTATTACTGGTTAATGATTGTAACGAGTTGAAAAAGTACTGTTTTTGCGCCAAACGGCGTAAACGCTCTTAAACCAACATGCAGGATTAGTGATAGGTATTTTCGTAAAATAAAACAAGAATAATGCGGGATGCAGACAAACTAAGTTACATAAACATAGTTTAGCTTAGCTTGAATAGCTGAAGCAGTTTTCCATAGTTTGCAGTCTGCACACAACTATAGGAAACTGCGTCAGTCAGCTATACGCTAAACTAACTTTCAAAACCAAAGGAGTAAGGACTAATAAGGACTTGTAGATAAAAGCATTCATCGTCAAGATTAAGCGTGTTTAATCACACCATGACGCCTGTTATTGCTTGAGTTTCAATATCTAGAACACGTCACAGGCTTTTGTTTGTTTCACCCAACCTGGGGTTATCAGATAGGTTAACCACTAAATCACAGTGTTATCATTTGACATATGATCCGTGTATTTGGCACAAAACTTCCTTTCATTTATTTTTAATGTATAATTTAAACAATTACCAAGTCTGGGAACTGTCCAGTTATGAATACGTCCAACAAAAATAATGTACAACTTCGCATCCACATTAACCATGTTCGTGCCCACAATCTGATCGCGAGTTATTCGGAGGGTTAATGTATATGGCGTCCTTAACTTATGACAATGTAATGGCGTGTAATTACTTACAATGTTCCATAAATTAGGCTTTCTTAAGACTTTGTTGCCGCGTGGGCAGTATTCCGTTAAGAATTGCCCGTTTAAGTTTTAATAAACGAAGTTACAGGAAATTACACATACATAATATTGTGAAGCCGAAATTGTTTGCATGAGTGTGGGAGCACGGAGATGATACGATTTAGAAACTTTTTTAATTAAGGGAATGCTTCAATATTGAGCATCCACTTCGTTACAACATAAGCAGAGTAATTGGGTTTTTAATTGGTATTGAATTCTGTGCCTAGGAGGGAACATTTTACAGAACGCTCATTTAACCATGTAGTTGCTGTAAATCGGTCATAAAGACTTAGGGTTAGTACAATGTATACCTACGATAGGTATAAATGTGCAACTGGCTGCTTTTGTAACACCAAAATAATCAAAGGCAAAGCGTCAAAAAGCGTAACAGTAAGTATGGGGGTCGTTAATTTATTTGGCCATTTTTCACTGCGCCATCTGATTCTAAAATAAGCAAATTAATGTAATATTTTTATAAAACAAGCTAAACATTCTTTCATGCATAAAAATTTCATTGTTTATTTATTAATATCGATACGTTAGTGTCACCACTATAACTAAACCAAACAAACAGCTTCCGAATTGAATTGGGAAAACATTTCCCGCTCCATTGAGTTGCCGAATCGCTTAAAACACCGAAAAGTGATCAATCAACTGCCCTGTACACGTGAGAGAATGATAAAAACAATGTGTACACACAACAACACATTAGGGCTCGTTCTCATAGCGATCCAGTTTTGCGGAATCCAGTAATGCAGGATCCCACCAAAGGACTGACGTGTGATGAACACACAATGTGTAAGTATTTGAAATTCGAATTACAAATTCGAACCGATCGTCGGTTGAAATCGGACCGATTGCAAAAGGGATGTTCGTGTGCACGTTAAGACTAAATAGTATCCTGAAAAAACAGGATGTCTCCGTGGAACAAGCACTTAGACGTAGATTGTTGCCTCAGATGTGGCTTTAATTGCCTGTGAAATAAAAGCAGTGGAACTTTTGATGATATACCATCGAGTGTGCTTCTAACATAAGTATAATAATTACTGTGTCAACTATTTATACCTGGATTTAGAAAATATATGCTGATTTTCAATTTATATTTAACCCCTCGACCTCGTGTTTATTTATAAACGTATTTCAAGTAAAGTAGCGCTCTCAGACCGAAATGTGATTCCCCAAGGGGCTCCGTAAAACCTTTTACTCCCACGTTTGCATTAAATGAAGGTCTGAAATTGCCTTATTAAATTTTCCATTTTAAATATTTCTATTCAGGCAGACATTTTGAATAATCGAATGTTTGTTAACAAAACACATTCCACATCAAAGTCTGGCACAAACTCATTAAAATTATNATACCCGGAAAGATGCTGCAGCCCACCCTCCAGTATTTTGATTCCTTAGTCGGCTATTACGACTCGCGTGGGAAGATTTGATGCTTTTTTAGGGTCACAACACAGGCCTGAATATTGTTTTTAATTATAAACATCTTTACTGGATAATAATACTTAATTGATTACAAATAAATAAGTAATTTGAGACAATCATCCGTAACATTCCGAAGTCCGCTGTATAAATAAATTTCGGTGGATTGGTTCTTAATTCCGGTGGCTCAAATACAATTTCGGTGGCTCTTGATAATTTCAAATTGACATATCTCGAGAAGTATTAATAATATTTTGATCTCTACCATATCATTGAATAATACAAGTTATTTACTATTATTTCTGCTACAAAAAAGTTTTGGAAAGTGGAAATTAAAATTCGCCACCGGAATTAGGCAAAAAACAAGTTTGTTGATATTCACCCTTATGCTTCTAATCAATTTTCAACCTTATTTCTTACGAAATAAGCTTGTTTATGTATCAAAGAATGGAGCCACGTGTCGTGCACGTGCATAGCACTTTGAAGATGAAACACCATGTTGGGCGCCAATATTGGTACAGTTCAAAAACCGACTTAATTCATACCCTAACATTATCCGATAAGGCTCATATTCGATTGCGGTTTTAAGGGGTAGTCAGTTGCCGGTACTAATGGTTATTTGGATCTTCAGAAATAATATTGATATTTTGGGAAGTTTGTGTATTTTAAGGCTTTTCTAGTTCTTGAATGGCGGACTATAGTAAACCACTTACTTTTATTTAAAAAGCTCTTGTAGCGGTTAATTTTGGGGGACTTACCCTCGTCTTATTTGATTGTACTCTACAAATTACTTAGAAATAATAAGATTTTTTATTTGTTTTGAATAAATGGAGTTGTAATGTTCTGAAATTTTACAATTTGGACACGGTAAAAGTACTTTAATTGTATTTTACTTTCTTTTCCCAAGACCTATCAACTTTGTGTCAAGATTATTCGTAGTTAATTAGTACACCTGATATTAGATATAATATGAGGGTAGATTAAGAAAGTAGGTGGAAGTATGGATCGTGCTGTTCACACTATATGTGGTCGCGATCCTCATCAGGGAGAAGAAGAGAGTGACTAAGAAATTGCTTTAAAAAAACATAATATGGCATTAAGCTAATAAATTCTTGGGCGATCCCTAGTACTTTTCTAAAAAGTCTTGCGTGGGTAAATAATAAATATTGATCAAACGCAACGTCGCCGTTCCCAGACACGTCGCGATCGTATCTTCCAAACGTATCGCCTGAGATTCGACACGTTTAGCGCATCTCGTCGCCAGTTTAGCCGACGAAAGTACCATTTAATACAGCTAGAGCACGTCAGGTTAGACATTCTGTTGCAAAATAGCGTTTAGGACAACTACATAAGATGATAAAGTGTTTGGTTTGATGTCTTTATGTACTTACTTTGTTTTATGCTGAAGCTAGGCAAGTACTATGTACCTACCTATTCGACGATCATGTACAGACATCAGACTACACATTTTATTGCAAACTAGTACCTATTCCAAACATAAAATGCCTTTGTGCTTGATGTGTTGAACATTACGAAGAATCCTGAGGGCCCTCGCCCACGGCGACTTTTTGTAGCGATGCTGTATAGCGTTAGTAGCGCGTTGGCATCACTTCTGTAATGCGTTGCAAATGCGACTAACGCGCGTTAGTAGCGATGCTGTCGGCTTGGGCGAGGGCCCTAAGATTGATATATTATGATTCGATCTATCACCGTCCGTAATTCGAATGTTTACGTGGTTGAGAGATGATTTTTTAATTTTTTGTCACATCCGGGAATTGAGCCTTTAACTCTTTAACTACTGAAAGAAGAAGACAATGGGGGCGTTTGGTGAAAAAAATCGCTTGGAAGCGGTTATATGTATAATATGTATTTGTGTCTGTCTTGTTGGTTGTCCTAATTAAATAAAATAAAATATGCAAAAAGGGGCGATCGCTACGGCAGTTTTCGTCGGGGACACGTTTGTTAACTTCAATAGTGACAGCACTTACCGCTTAGCACTCGCCGTTTTGCTTACAAGCGTTTCCTAGCGTTTCTTCCGCCAAACGACTCCATTCCATTTCAATAAACGCAAATTTTCCACTAAATATAAAACGAAATATTAAATTATCGAGTGCAACCGTAATAAAAGTGGCATTTAAAATTGAACGCAGCTAAATAATGCAAGCGCACTCGCGGCGCGCTCATCAAACATGCAGGCGACGCCGGTTCGATTCCGTTTATGGACGCTTTGCATGGAACCGTTTGCGCTGGGGACATTATGGAACTACCCCCATTAAAAAATTATGAGATTGTATGAGAGTTGACCGTTCCAGCGCCATCCAATCCAACGAATAGCCTAGGGTCTAACGGGTCTAGCAACTTGGTACCGCATCAAATGCGATTGCGAGATTGTCCCGCAGAGGGCAATAATGCTGAATATTTTAATATGCAGACCTACCTACTTTTAATTAAAGTATATTATTTTACAGTCACGCACAATGACCCAATCAAAAGGCTAGGTATTCGATTGCACTGCAAAGCTATATTTTAAACTATTATGTTGCATTTTTTTTTACTATAAAATTATCACCATGACTCGTGCAACCGAGCCGAAACGTCGGGAGGGTAAATATTTTATTTACCGTTAAAATAGATATTGTTGCAATAAATCCCGTGAAGTGATAATTTTAAAGCTATATTATTTAACGCTACAGTATTAAAAGTTCGTTAGGGTAAACAAATTTTATCGTTACAGATCTTGACATTCATATCAATTTACATTATATTTACTTACTAACATTCACGTGCTTCCGTTCAAGCAGCCATTTACCCAAAAAACCTTTATTTTTTGCTCATACCACCAAACTCTACCTAATATAATAACTTAAGCAAACATTAGCGTCCGTTTACAATCACTTACAGTAGGTACTAGTTGTAATCCACTCCCCGCATTAACCTTGGAGGGACCTTCCGATCGGCCCCGGGAGACCCTGACCTATCCCCTATTCGTAATTCCAGTGCACAGAGCGAAAAAACTAAAGCAGAAGATACATTCGGAACTTTTCGATATGGGCCTGAGCATGTTTATGGAAAGTGGCCATAAAGAAAAAGATTAGATTCAAGGTTCTGTTCTAACCCTCTTATTCGTAATTCTAGTGCACAGGGCGAAAAATTCAAGAAGCTGATGTGACAGAAACAACTTTTTTACGTAGGACTGATTCTGTATCTAAATAAATAAATCTTTGGACGATTTCACACAGCGCTAGCTAGCCCCAAAGTAAGCAACTTAATGCTTGTGTTATGGGTGCTAGCTTAACGGATATACTACTTGTATATATTTTTTTAAATACATACATATTATACATAGTAACACCCAGACCCGTCACAGAAATTGAAATTCATCATTTTAATTTCTCTCCGGCCGGGAATCGAACCCGGGATCTCTCGGCATAGTAGTCCGTTTTGAACCACTACACCAAACGGCCGACTCAATCTAAAGACAAAAGAAATGCAGCGTAATGCATGTATGCAGTTGTGATATTCAAAATGTATAAAAGTTATTTCTTTCAGAAGATAGGCCTCCATTTTGAGGCGATTAACATGCTAATGAAACTCATTAGAGTAGTTTGAATAATAAAACGTTGGTTTTTATCCTCCCACATCCATGCTTTGGTACGTGGTGTACGCAGATATGTTTTGATCAAATATGATTGACTGAGTTTCTTCCGCCACTTCTTCTCAGCACCAGCCCATATGTTGTGCCGAAGTGGTGGTAGGGCAAGCTATATTTGGCACGCGTATAAGTGCCCTGGAAAGGGCCTATGTACTGAATAAACTATTTCATTTCATTTCAATAGCTGGAACGACATTTTAACTATTGCTATAATTAAATTGCAAACACGGAACTTTAATTAATTTCGGCTCCATCTTTTATTTCTTTAGAGACTTTGAAGGACTTCTACGATTCATTCGTCAACAATTCCCTGGCCACAGCGTAAATACCAGCTATTTGGGTAAAATATCAAATTCGTCCAGTGAAAAATTGTCAAGGAATATTTAGACATTTTTGTCAGCCCGTCGGGATCCAAGGTGTGACGTTACTAAGAAAACAAACGACTTTTTAAATAAATGAAAAAAGAAACAGTAAAAATTGAATTCAACACAAAACAAAAACTGTCAAAGTTGCTTTGTTGTTAAGCTCGGTTTTTATGAAAGGTCATATTATAAAAGAACGGTTTTGCGTGGTCGTACGGGCTAGCGCTGCTATGGAACAGTATGGCCATGTTCTTCAGCTTGACTAAGATATTATGGGTTAATTACATTATTTCAGTTCAGCTACAGGGCTGCTGCTAAAGGTAAACCTTAACGTCTACCCCAATGATTTCTAGATTGATACTTCATTCATAGTGTCAGTTCTCTCAGGCTCCTCTGGCACAAAGGTGGTTAAAAGGCATGAATATATGTATGCAGTGAAAAATAAAGTAGGTAGGTACTGAAGATACACGGAGCTAAAACTTTCAAGAAACAAACATTACGAGTCCCACATGCGACACAACCGTAATATGAATAGCACGTGGCACGACACCCTTATGTTGTGCTTATGTCTCCACCGTGCATCGAAAGGTCAAAGGGCGGCCAATCTGTGAACATTTTAACGCGAGCACACACTAGAGCAATTACTTGTAACAACATCGAGTGTCTCATGTGTCACCACAACATTGAGCACGTTTTGTTAACTACAAGATTTTACAGCTGATTTATGTTGTCACAGTATCAGAAAATAATTATTTGACATTTCAACAATGCCTCTAATAATGAATTGGTACTTTGTAAACACAATATCAAAAGATTATTCAAACGTTCAGCGAGCATTTAATTATTATACATTGCATACTTATAGCGTTGAGCGTTTTTTTTTTCTTTTCCTTTTTATATCTGCAATCGACTTGGGTCATAATCAGATGTTTTGAGAATTTGATGAGACATTATTGTATGAAATTTGCTATTTATTTAAGCTCTCGATTGTATTGTACTATTCGTCAATCTTTACTCGAGAATACGTCGCAATGTATTAGAACCTTTATGACGTGACGCGATCGTGACGTTTCGGTGGAAATTCGCGTGAGACATCTCCGTGGGTGTTGCAGATAATGGCTCCAGTGGCGCCTTTAAAGCTCTAGATTTATGGATTAAGATGACGATTACAACCCAGGCTTCTGCGGTGAATGAGTTTGTTAACTTTAAACCTAACTTCACTCAGAGAATCTTACTGTAATCGCAAGTCTCTTTCTAGAATTTTTAGTGTTTTAAACATTTTTTGAAGATCCTTAGAAAATATTTTCTTGTGGAGGAGATTAAGGAACGGTATTATCTCTCAAACGCGACCTTTGTTAAAAGGACTAGCATTATGGTCCTTTTATGACAAATAGTTTCAAGTAAAAGACTAGACTCCATAAACGAACCCAAGTCGCTGACTTAGCCTGACAAATTACTCGTAGCAAGCTGAAGTGGCAATGGGCAGGGCACATAGTACGCAGAACTGACGGCCGATGGGGCAGCAAGGTTCTGGAGTGAAGGCCACATACCGGAAAGCGCAGCTTAGGATGTCCACCCACAAGATGGACCGACAACCTCATAATGATAGCAAGAAGGCGCTGGATGCAGGCCGCTACCAACCGGGCGATGTGGAAATCATTGGGAGAGGCCTAAGTTCAGCAGTGGACGTCTTGCGGCTGAAATGATGGTGATGAACCTCACAAACACTCGCGTTTATTATATTTTAGATTACTGTATTTTTAGCAAATAAACGTTTATGAACGTTTTGAATTTAAAAAAAAGGGCAAACTGTAATCAAATATCGTGCTAGACATCAGCCACGTTACATGTTCTACCAGTCGATCACCCACACGTATATCCGATAGCCGAAGTCAAATCGAATCAACGTCACGCTGCACTGTTCCGATTCGGCCGGCATTCGAATCCGGGCGTCAACACAAGCATTGTCTTGATCCATTGAGGGAACAGTCACAATTCACAAAGGGAGTTTGTGCGATTAACTATTCTATGGTGTCTAACACCCGTATTCAAACACATTACTATGAAGTTACAGTGTGCGTGGACGCACAGGATGGCACACGAAGCAATCACAGAGCTCTATTCAGCGCTGTGCGTTCGATTTGCTGCTTCACTTAAGCAAGCATCATTTCTGAAGCAAATTGTACAGTCGACAGCACATTAGATTGTACATTTTTTTTATCCACAACGAGGAAGCTCTTGGCCTGTATCTCACCTGATGGTAAGTGACGATCAGGCCGAAGGTGGAAGCGAGCTTCACCCAGAATCCTCAACCACGGTTGCAAGAGTTGGAACATTTTACAACCACATATCATAGGTGCAGCGCTGGACCGGTCGTTGAGGCAATCCTTGGGGGACGCCTTTGTCTAGCAGTGGACGTTATTTGGCTGAATCGAACGAAGGTGCCAAAATATTGCGCTTGATTGTGCTGTTAGAGTAGTTTAGTCGGGCTGTTGATCAGTATGGGCATGTATGGGAGTGCGCCGATTTATGCGGCGTAGTGTGTACGCCGATTCGATTTGGCCGATTCTTCATACAATTTGAAATCGGGCACAACTATCGGCCAACTAAAAATCAACGGTGTGCGCCTACTCTTACACACACGTTCGCGTTGATAAAGAAAGTTTGCATCAATTTGTAAATAAGACATAAAAAGATTTTTTTTAGGCCGTGGCTATGAATGTTCGGTTCAGAGAAATAACAGTGGAACGGTTCATAAAGTCTGATATCTGTTGTTACGACCTGGAAGGTGGAGACCCTTTTTAATGGTACATACGTTCGCCTAAAGGTACACTCATAATTATCATACAGACATCCACCTTTACGCACTTGTAACCGAAGAGGAGACAATGTTTGCTGACCATTACCGTTACTATCCCCAGGGGACCACGCCCTTTGGAACCCCTGACTAGAACCCCAAGCGAGACCCCACCCTACCCCCTCTGCATAAAACCCACTTTCAATCGCGCAAATCCTGCGAGCACAGCAAATGTAGCGAAATAAACGCCACCACTCGACTTTGGACTTTATTTTCTTGGCGCTTAGCTTTGTTTGCAGTCAAAAGGGGAAGAGACAACGTAAACATTATTTCGTAGCCCAATAGGTCTATCGCGATCGCGATACTAAGGGTGGGCGAGCACGAGCGATTAAACGCAGCGATGCGACGACAGCAGGAGTTTAGGAATGCGTAGAAACGATACAAATTATAGAGAAAATATAATAATACTAGCTTTCCGCCCGCGGCTTCGCCCGCGTGGAATTTTGTCTGTCACAGAAAAACTTTATCGCGCGCGTCCCTGTTTCAAAAACCGGGATAAAAACTATCCTATGTTCTTTCCCGGGACTCAAACTATCTCTATGCCAAATTTCATCAAAATCGGTTGCGAGGTTTAAGCGGGAAAGCGTAACAGACAGACAGACAGACAGACAGACAGACAGACAGACAGACAGACAGAGTTACTTTCGCATTTATAATATTAGTTGGGATTGTGGCAAATACAAAATAGAACACGAATTAATCAAAAAATTATATTCAAAAGCAGATAACGTTCTGGGAAATCTTACAAACCGCTTTGACTCTACATCTATCTCACAAGGGAGAGTCAGAAAAGGCCATAGGTTTGTTCATTCGTTTCAGCCGAAAGACGTCCACTGCTGGACAAAGGCCTCCCCCAAGGATTTCCACAAAAACCGGTCCTGCGCCGCTCGCATCCAGGCACTTTTCGCGACCCTCACCAGATCGTCGGTATATCTAGTGGGAGGCCTGCCCACGCTACATCTTGGAGCTCGAAGCCGGAAGGCCATAGGTAATTTAAAATAATTATACAATTATAAGACCAGCCTTTCACAACAAAGGTTTTGCAAAAATTAAAAAGGGAGTTCAAACTCTACCTTTGCGTGACAGAACATAAAGTCGCAGCCGTGCAGCCGGCCTTAGGTCGTATGGGGAGGGAGGCATGTTATACGATGCACTTTTGTTTGACAATTATATTAAGAGAACTGCCGCCATGCTCGCTGCCACGGATACAATTTAATCTTTACAACATTATTGTATGTTTGGGTTGGGCTGAAATTATGATATGCGTCCGCAGTGGAAAATGCTTCCAGAAAAGAATTCATTCAATAACTTACCTACCATTTGTCGTGGGGAATAGTTATATGTAGATTTATCTATTCATTCGAAGTTTTAGACTGGACTCTAAGCTACGAAGTTTCGCTTGCCAGGGTACTCTTTGGTTTTTGAGCTACTTAGAAATTTTAATTTCCTGGTTAAAATTTTGTTTTTCGCTGTGAGGCAGCGTCGCTACATTGACAAGGTAGTATTAACTGATCAATATCATATTCATAATCATATGAGTGTACGACATGATCGAATTTGGTTGTTGTTTTATATTGCTTTGATCAATCGTATTCGTATTGTACTGACTCAATTTACATGACAAACTTATTTAAACAGAAATTAATATGTACAGTCGCAGAATGAAAAGGTTCGTCACCTTAGTGTCGGTTTTCGCTTGCACTAGGTACTGTAAGAGTCAAACCTGCCAACATAACAGTGCAAGAAACAGTGCTGCTAACATTTAAATAAATATGACATTTGCTAACGAATAAGGTTTTGCTTGTTTATTTTTCTATCCCATCAGTGCAATGCAATGATGACATTGACCAATTGACAATAGTTTTTTTTATTTAATAGAAATAATAATGGCAGGTTGAACCAACAAGAAGGTTTTAGTTTATCAATCATAATAATCTTCTTGACAAGATAACTCGTCAAACAACTTTGATCAATAATTTTGAACTTTACTGACGAACAGTTAAGTTATTATTTTCTCTAACTCGAGATTATTCTGTAACATAGTTTCAAAAGGTAATATGTGTTCGCGATTCGTTGAAGGAATCAATTTGAAAACTGACGAACCTTTTCATTCCGTGACTGTACATCTCATGTGTGTATAGGGACGTCACAAACACGACCCTCTACATAGCACCTAAAAACTATACCTACTACTGTAACGCGAAATTTTGTAAGAAATTAGCGAAATTCTCTAATTAGGTTACTTTAACGAAAACTCTCATCATAAAAAAGCTATAGATCAATAATTAGAAAAAAAAGGACATTTAGCAAAACCGTATCAGAATAATGGTGGTGTAAATGTAGTAATTAAAACCGATTCGCGTCGTTAAGGACGACTGCGAGCGCTCCCAATTTGACTCAACACAAATCGCGGCCATTTTGATTTTAATTAACGAATTCGGAACTTTTTTATATCGAAGTCATAAATTGATGACGGTTTGTTGAGGACAGCAATTTATTTTGAAATGCCGAACGGCGATTGGGAAAGTGTTTATGCAGTATTATTTACCCTAAAACTTATGTTACAGCTTTTTTGCGTTTAAATCTTAAACTATACAGGGTGTACACGATAAGTGATCTCACTCGATTATTTCTAAACTATACAAGATTTTGAAAAACTGGTTGCTGATCCTGAAAGTACTTTATGACTCTATCAAACAGTATCAATAATATAGGTTACATAATAAATTAGATCTATCCGAAAATTCAATGTTTCTTCAATAAAAGTTCTGATTAGTTTTTTATCCACTACGAAGAAGCTCTCGGTTAGAAGTTTGGGGATAGATAAAGTAATATTTATTTAATAACATAAGGGAGAGTCCGCTAATTTGGACCAGTTTTTTTCAATCCCATTTTACACATAGTTTTCTTTTGTTTTTGCTAATGTCTATGGTATATAATAAAAGATACATTATTCAACTTACTATTTCATAAGCATTAATTAACATGATTGTTGTATATTTAGCACAAATCAACAAAGTACGAGTTCAGAGCTTCGGTCCAATTTAGCCAACCGGTTGGATAATTTGTACCACAGGGTTACTAAATTGGATTTCAATAAATTTCAAGCCTATAAAAAAACTATGGCAAAATATGATACGATACATTCTTAACAAATTAGGAAACGAAAAGGAACAGTAGTTAATAACATAGACAATCGATATTGTTTTACACGTTATCACGATTTTGAGTACAAGTTTTGTAATTCCAATTATCGTAACGCACACTTGTACCTAATCTACTTTGCCAGTCTTTTGCTTTCATTTATTGTTAGTCAAACATAACTACGCTATTATAACTTCAAAATATGATTTACTAAAAAAAATTTCAAAATCCTTTGGTAAAGTTCCATACAACTTGATGTGGTACAATTTAGCCGACTAGGTGATAGTGCTTTTAAAAAATCGGTAAAAAATATAGCTTATAAATACCGAAAAATGTTTCAAATAATTGTAATCCACACTAATTTACGCTTCTAAATAATATATTAGAAACACCTTGTGATTAAATTTAACAAAATTACAAACTAAACATGTATTTTCAAAAGTTACTTGAAAACAATGAAAAAATATTTTTCAAAATAAAACACACGTGTTTGTTGTCACGGCAAAAACCACATGGCCGATATTAATTGATTTTAGTTGTGTATCGCTGAGTGTTGCAATTACAGACATTCAATAAATACTTTACGAAATATGAGGGTGGTACAATTTACCCGGCGGTACAATATACCGAACTCTCCCCTACTTATAAACTTAACTTATTTGAAGTTCTATTAAACCATCATTTAAATCTATATTTATAAAAGCGAAAGGTCACTGATTGGCTGACTCACTTCATCACGAAATCTCAGAAACTACAAGTGCTAGGAGTCTCTAACCTTGCATGGGGGTTCCTTTTAGAACATAGGTGCTCACTGCTCACTAAGACGGGATTTTGCAGAATTCAACCCCTAAAGGGGTAAAACGGGATCCACGCGTACGAAGTCGCGGGCGGCCGCTAGTATAAAATAAAATCATTTCCAAAAAACGCACCCCGCTTTCCACGCCAGGCGGCGCTACCATCTAAGAAAAACTTAATGTGAATTACAGCAGTCTCGCCACGCGCCGTAAACCCTCCCCACACTAAAGCGCCTATAAAACCACGTGATTAATCCCATAGCCTCATAAACTACCTCAAGCAGGTTTATTACAAAACGTTAACTTAGCTTAAATGTTTATAATTCGCGACCATGTGCTCTGAAAACGACCTGATACGAAAGAATTGCGAAATTCTCATTTTAATCGTACGTAACATTGGCCAAAAGAAACCTCTTTACTTATAAAGCTCCCTAGGGGTTATAACTAAAATACTATCACAAATAAGCGAATATTTAGTGTGCCTGAAAATGCGTAAAACTTATTAAAGTAATAAAATCTTGTGTCCTTTTGTAGAATTTATGATAAAAATTGATTTTATTGATAAGCATTCCTGGGGCACTTCTAAGACCGGAACGCACTCGTGACGCCTACGGGCGCCTGTTTCACAAACTTTTTTCCGTATTACCTCGCAAAGGCAGCGCTAGCTACCATCACTGAAAAAGTAAACTACGTCCGTTACAACTGTAAACGTTTCACTCGGCACTAAACCGGCTGTAAAGGCACGTGATTACACTACAGCAGCCACATGTAGTTTTAAGTACATTATAAAACTTTACTTTTACCAGGATTAAGGCTTTTCACTAAAAATGATGGGAACAATTTTTATTTAGGTTAAACGTTCAGAGGTTTTTGCAGTTACGAAATAAGAATTACGGATGATGTATGAATTAATAAAAAGGAGGAAGGGCGACTTGAACACATCATCCTAAGTTACGTTTATAGTAAACGTACATTTTCAGCATTCATTCTTATTAATCACCATGAAAAAAACTGTTTTAAGGTCTGTCTATATTCTCACATTATCTTCTTCTTGGTTGACCTCTTGACCGGTTTCAATCCACAAAACTGGCTTTTAAAGAATAATCAAATTTAAATTGATATCACAGTACACTGTACACCACCAGAATAGGCTGTCTGCTTTATCAATATAATTACCTGAAACAAAAAACAAGAATTGATTAGTTACTCGTATCAAAAATACCTACTCAGGTTCCTAAAAAAACATAATAATATCAATAGGTACACAACATCACACGTATTCTGCACAAAGGCACCTAACAACCGGTTTCAGCGTACAGAGTGTCTCATAAAAAGTGATATACTGTGATAGGAAAACCGCCGTAATGTGTGGTTTAATGGTGTTGCTTCAAATCACCTCTTTTGCTATATTTTTTACTGAGTAATTTCAAATAGGCAAATTATGTACAGCTAGCGTCAAATAGTTCGTGACACCCAAAGTGGCCAAGAAGTTGACACACAACCTTATTTCAATAGTAACAAAGACGTTAAAACCACTTTTCTCAAATACCGGGCAGCGCAGGACCGGTAATCTTTGGGGGAAGCTTTTGTCCAACAGTGGATATCATTTGCTGAAACCAACGAACCTTCTTATTTAACTACGTACCTAGTCTTTTTTTCTAAAAAGTTCTTAACACACATTTACTATTTATAACAGACCAAATCAGATCAATAAATCCTCCTCGTGTAATAATACTCGTACCACTACAGTGAATCATAGAGTAAGAACGTAAAGAAAGAACAAAACAGCCCATAACATTAATGATGCGCGAATAACCCCCAACACTTTATTCGCAAAGATAACACTTGCGTTTCCGAAAAAACGAAAACAATGCAATACAAACGAGCCACAGACGAGAAAAAAACAAAATCTTGTCTATGGTGCAAATTGGCGCGTTGCCATCACTCTTGCGGAGGCCGCCGAGCGGCGCAGACGTCCCGGCCTCCGACATTATGCATTATGGCGCGATTTGAATACAAAATGGCCGCTGAGAAACGCCGCTACGTTTTATGAGACAGGCAATGGGCTTGCTCGCACTGACAATTATTCTAACTGCTCTTTTTCACGTTCGGCTAAACGATTCCCCACGATATTCGTTTCTGATTTTGTATTTAAACCATAATGGCACTTCATTTCGGAATTGATTTTCCTTATGCGTTCGTTTAATGAAATGCGGCCATTAATGTTGATAAGCGCAGCTAATTGCGATACGTTTTAATATTGAAAGTCTGTAGTATGGTAATTTTCATCGTTCAGATAAAATTACGTATCGGGAGCCGTGTACTGGCATTATGCAATATGGTCAGTTGTGGACTAACAACCTCCGTATTTCGTGAGAAAGAAACTTATTGTAAACATAAACATTATTGTGGACTATCTTTTGCCCGCGGCTTCACCCGCGTGAAATTTCGTTTGTCACAGATCGTCATAAATTATAGCCTATATGTTATTCTGGGTTATAAACAATAATACTGTAAATTTTCATCAAAATCCGTTCAGTAGTATTTGTGTGAAAGAGTAACAAACATCCAAACATCCAAACTTTCGCTAGGAAGTGGGATGTGTGCAGCGCAGGACCGTTCATTGTGGAAAACCTTGGGGGAGGCCTTTGTCCAGCAGTGGACGTCATTTGGCTGAAACGAACGAACGAACGAAACATTATGTAAAACCAGAGTTATGACCCCAGTTAACAATCCACAAAGTGAAAGAAATAAAGCCTAATACGTATCACTTAGAGGTAAAAATATCTAGTCTTATGAGGTCGGTGATGTGTTCCTTGAGTTCGACATAATGGAGCTTGTCTCATCTCATTGCTTATTTTGCAAACTAACTTCCTAACTGGCTTTTTGTATGAATCGTACGCTTACGCATATATCTTCTCATCAGAATATAATCAGGTTCCAGCTAACTAGGCACCATAAAGAAGCTACAATAGTCTTGCCATGTCGCTTACCATGGGCCTCATAAGAAGGCTCAAGGTCACCCAAAGGGCGATGGAGCGTGCTATGCTCCGAGTTTCCCTGCGTGATCGAATCAGAAATGAGGATATCCGCAGGAGAACCAAGGTGACCGACATAGCTCGCAGAATTGCTAAAATCAAGTGGCAGTGGGCGGGGCACATAGCTCGTAGACGATGGCCGTCGGAGCAGAAAAGTTCTCGAGTGGCGACCACGGGCCGAAAGACGTAGTGTGGGCAGGCCTCCCACTAGGTGGACCGACGATCTGGTGAAGGTCGCGGGAAGAGCCTGGATGCGGGCAGCGCAGGACCGGTCGTTATAGAAATCCTTGGGGGAGGCCTTTGTCCAGCAGTGGATGTCATTTGGCTGAAACGAGCCTTGAAGATTAAGTACTAGTTTACAACTAATAAAATGGATGAACAAAAAAAATGGAGTTCGAAATCAAATATCGATTGCACCGCTCATAGCAACGTACCCGCGCCCGCGCATCTAGCTAGCCCTTTCACTCCGGCCCGCCCACGCGTCGGTTGCGCCGCGCAGATTGGGAATAATTGAGATACGTGGATACGGGCTGATCTGAATCTACAGCAAATACAGATTGGCTAAAATATGAACAGCGAACTCAACTCATGCTGTATTGAAGCCATTTTCAAGTATCCCGAAACGACGTTTTAAATTCGGTGCTCTTTCAAGCACGTGTGATCGACCGAATGCCAATTTTAAACCAATCATACTCGTACATTAATTTTTTAGAGTAGATTCATGCTTAGAAATAGAATGTCGAAATCAGTATTCAAGTTTCCTTTCCGAAAATATACAATGTATAGATTAGTTTTTTCGTGAACGTCCATTTGAACCCTTTGCACACCTAAATCCTACCTTTTACTTAGATTGTAGATAAAAAGTCCTTCAATACGAATTTAACTTAACTTTACTGGTAAAAGATTTGTACTTACAGAATTACATGGGTTTACGTATTGAAAGTCGAAACTGAGACCATACGCTAACAATAAGAGTATCTACAAAACAAAAGTAGAGAGTTAAAATATACAGTTTAAACGATCACTTGTCTTATCCTCGCAAAGGAAGTCTTAAGGCACCTCTTTCTTTAAATATTTATAGAGACAAGATTGCGTTGGAGATCTTCTTAACACAATTAGTTCTAATCCGATAACAGAGTCCATTTGTAAAGCAAACGATTGTCCACTCGAATGGTATCCTCGCATCCTTGCCACGTGAGCGCCAGGTGTGCTTTAGGCATGGGACAGTATCGATAGATTCAATGTCAATATGTTATCGACAGCGAGCACAAGTTGGTAGTTTTCAAATTGTTACCCACTGCACTGCCTTATTAGCAAGATATTTACGGATTAGGGTGTACTTTAGTATTGTTAACACGTTTATATTGTCTAGGTTCAGTTCTGGATTGACTGAAAATTATGTGTATATCTCTTACGGACGGAAACGGGAATACGGATTAAGGTTACGGATATTTTAAATAATATCTGTGATTTTGTGTGACATCTAAAATACAAATGATGTACAAATGAACGCAACTTAATAATGGGTTATCCTGATAGAAACAAATAAGGAACAATATTAAATCGAGGCGAAGAAAATCGGCAAGACCTGGAGCGAGATCAAGCGCGAAGCTCAAGACCGAACGCGAGGAGGACTGTTGTGGACGCCCTCTGCCCCATCTAGGGGACATAGGACCTTAAGTCAAGTCAAGTCATTAATTCACACTTATTTTGATCTTCTTGAATGTAGAATGAATTCTTAGCTATACCTAATTTCGTAAGGGCTTAAGATTATCGACAACTACCCCATCCCTAGCTTGGTATAAAAACATCCGCCGCCCCATTGTCC
Organism: Ostrinia furnacalis; assembly: GCF_004193835.3. Taxonomy (NCBI): domain Eukaryota; kingdom Metazoa; phylum Arthropoda; class Insecta; order Lepidoptera; family Crambidae; genus Ostrinia; species Ostrinia furnacalis. The sequence goes on along the minus strand of NW_021132286.1, from coordinate 1,223,315 downwards.
CCGCGCCATTGTTATGGGAAAGGCCATCGGCGCGCGGGCGCAACTCTAATACGGGACATCTGTTCAATTAATTGAAAGTGAAATACGATTTTGACATTTGAATAGGTGAAACGAGCAATTTTATAATCTGCAGCAACATTGTCATAGTTAGTAAAGTTTAGTCGTTCAGAAATTTAGGGGTATAAACAAACAAGAACAATTTATTCTTTTAAAACTATGTAGGTACTCATGGTTTGTAGATAGTATCCCACCAAAAACATTTTCATATAAGTAACGCCAAGACAGCACATATTGCTTACATTCTTAAAAAAGTTATCACTTCTTATAGAGAGCCCAGCTCCTAGCACTCATCATAGCGTAGACTAAAAGCATTCTGTGTGAATCCTAGTCTTATGTTCTCTACAAGGCTTACACCTTAGTCAAAATGAGTGGCGTGGCCTAGTATGAGACAATCTTATGGGCTTATGAACAGAAAGTAATTCACTAACTAGAAATTACTCTACGAGTATAGCTAATACAACCTTAAGTGGAGGTCCAGATATGAATGTATACCTAAACGAGACGTTAAACGTAATAACTAATAAGTATACTTGTCCTTAGCCCTCGAATCCTAAAGAGAGTAAGAGATCAACGAATACAAGTAGAAGTGCTTAGTAAAGGCAATAAAGTGTTCAATACTATCGTAGATACTTTGACCATCGAGCAGTCCTTGAGCTGTTGACATCTGCCCTTATAACATTGTATATTATAGTTATACGGGTAAGATAAGCGTACACAGTAGGTCCACTTTGTAATTAGTGTATTACATGTTTTAGGTAGGTGTACTGTGCCGGTATGCACAATACTTAATCTCTTCATATCTTATCTTGATCACGTTCACAGTGTCAGCACATTTATCACGTATAATGCTGATGCTGTGACGTCATTTACCTTTGATCTATATCGTATAAATAGTCGCGCAGTTCACATTAATAAACAGATTAATATCAGAGACTAACTACAAAACGTGTCTCATTTATACGCTCCCCTACCATGGCACAAATTGGTGACCCCGACGACGAACCCGACGAGGAAGATGATCCCGACGAAGATGCCACAAATTGGTAACCACTACGAATAACCCGACGTGAAGAACATTATTCCGGTGACCCCAACGAAGTCGAAGAAGCATACGAAGCCGACAAACGACGACGAAGATAAACGTACCAAACCATCCTGATGTGGGACGTCCATCACTACCACCTTCGGCATCAGCCTCCGCCAGCTTTCATCTGACATGGAATCAAATTGGCTACCCCGATTGAGCAGAGCACATCCGTGACGTTACTTCAACATAAATCATCGTCATCATGTCAACTCCGTGCAAGTCGTGCAACACAACACCACGAGAAGTCGCTGCCAGTACCCCTGTCACATCCGTATTCCCGATTTCTAAAAGGACCAACCTCGTCTGTGTAGCTGGAATCAGTCTTGGAACTTCAAACGAATCAAATCGCTAATAAAATATTAGAGAATGCAAAAATAATGAAGTCTCAGCAGTTCAACAGTCAACTACAACATTCAAGACCAAACAATGGAAAATGTGCTAACACAGCTATAACATGTGCAATTGAAATAATGATTGTGCCATGACCGTGAAAATTTGCGACGCAGCAGTTAAAGGCCAAGGTCGCCTAGTCAAGTAAGAAGATTTTGTTATTATAATATGTATCAACGTATGCAGAAAAATGTGAATAACCATGTGATTGGAAACAAACGAATCAAGGAAACTAGAAATCGCACAGCCAGCACCGCTTTTGTGCTATCTACCCGTCTAACCGCCTCATTGTTACCGACTGAAAAAGTGGTATGAGGTTTTTTAATCGTTACGGGAGCAATGTAAAAGTGATAAGCAACAATGCTAAATGAGCAATATGTTATATACCACGAATGGTTCAAAGATAAAACACTTATGGTGAGAAAACGCTGACTCTTAACTTGGGAATTCAATCATTTAGAAAAATGTGAGTCCCTCCAGAGCGAATTTCTTAGGTTATCCGATAACGAGCCAAGGAATCGCCCAACAGAGCAGAAATAGAAAGCAATCGATTAATGGAAACACAGTTAAGGAATTGAGAAAATTACGCAGCCGCGTATCGAAGTTGAATACTTTGAATATTTCAAGAATGATAATTCGCCTATCCTTTGGTCTTCAGAAGCCGATAACGCTTATGAAATGTGCAAGGACACAAGGCATGAACGCTGTGACTACAGCGCACCCATCGCGTAAAGCCGAGCTTGCGCGAGGGCAACCCACGACTGTGAAAACGCCAGCTAAGGAAGAAGCCAGTGGTTATGTTTTGTTATAATCTAATTTTTATAAACGTTTCCCCATTTTTCACCACATGATTTGTATAACGTAGATAGTTATTGTAATTTGTATTTAATTAGCGCATTATTTTTAATTCTTGTATGTAAGTATGTAGTGATTGATAGTGATTCATTTATCACGTATAATGCTGATGCTGTGACGTCATTTACCTTTGATCTATATCGTATAAATAGTCGCGCAGTTCACATTAATAAACAGATTAATATCAGAGACTAACTACAACCCGTGTCTCATTCATACGGTCTCCCAACATGGCACATGTACCAATACCATACCAAGCCTACTCGTATTGACCAAACATTTTAAAAGTTTGATACAATGTGACTGCCAGCAAAATTTTAGACAGTATGATTAAGTTAAGCTGCCGATATGCTTACAACGGAAGTAACCAGATATAGAATCGAAGAAGATCGAAGGCAACAGATCTTACTAGCTAGATTATAAATAACTTGAAAAAATCGAACCGTCTAAGGCGAGAATCGAACCCACGACCTTTCGCTTGCTGGGCGACTGTTCTTCCATCTAAGCTAAAATTGAGAGAAATTCGAAGCAGATTCGACTTGTAGATTGATGACAAATGACAAACGAGGCATAAATTCCATTCCATACCGTAATCTCTATTGAATTGGATTCATTTGATGTTTTAGTTTTTACACTAAAGTGTATGAGCTCTATGTCTATTTCGCGGAGTAATACCTCTAAAACATACGTCCACTGTGGTCCAGCACACCAATTTCGCAATATAGAAGTTCCGAAGTCTTTGCGAGTTCTGAGAGGGCACAGGGCTGACGCAACTAAGTTCGACGAACTGAGGTCCTTACTCCAGTTGCTTGAAGAGCTGAAGATATATTGCTTAAACATGTCATATTATTATCTTAACATGGAAAGCATTGGGGGAGGCCTATGTTCAGCAGTGGACGTCCTATGGCTGAAATGATGATGATGATGATAATTATCTTATGGAGTCTGATCACAAACCTTCGCAGACTATAGACTTTTTATCGGCTGATAGTTAGGTCATCTTCTAATTTGTATAAAGAATCGGCCAAATCGGTGTAATGTGCGCACTTTCATAAGCCGCCCGACTAAACTATTCGCCGACAAAAAGTCTGCTGAAGTGCGCGATGTGCGGTAGTATGAGTGTGAAAACACTATACTTTATAGGCTTTCCCCTTAAATACTTACTGATTTTTGTTATAAAACAAATTGCACGTTTCTTTCTCTTTTTCTATTTATTTAAAAAAAAACAAGAAACTTTCCCTAATCGCCATTGTACATATTTGTACTAATACATACAAGACTTACAACTAGTTTTGTATGTGTTTGATAGCAAACATTATTCTCAGATTGTGTGACACTCCTATAGTCCTTGACATGTGAGTACTGTGGCGTCGGACATAACCCGATAACGGCAACTAATGTGCCAAATTGCCAATTTCCAAATAATAATTTATTATTTGTCAATTGGGTTGTATTAACCTTTACAAACCCTTAGTTGTTAAGCTACCATATAACAAGCAAATAAATAATGTATATCTTTCTTCAGCTTTAGCCTCGCTCTCGCTGGACCGGTCTACGCCTAATTATTTATTCAGGCACTCGCAGTTTTTGCGGGCTCACTTAATTAAAATGTCTTTGAACGTGTTTTAGAAGCTCGGCGACGTAATGTAAGGCTAATTAATCGTGTAATGGAGTAATATGCTTTGATTCTAAGATTTCTGAGTGATGCTAACCGAGTGGACTTTATGATGTTTGAGACGGCAAGAATAAAGCTCTAACAATAGCTCTAACTCTACATAAACTTTCTTATGCGTTCTAAAGTTCATAATATTCACAATCCATTTATGGGAAAAAGGGAATACAAATACTACTTTGACATACCATTCATAACTTTCATTGATGTTCAAGTTTAGAGTAATCAAAATTCATAAGAATGTGTCTATTTGAAACTGCTTTACCCACACTAACACAAGATGTGATCTTTGCGCTATTTTTTCATAGCATTGTCCTGTAATATGGCCCAGAAGCAGTGGTAGAGTAACGTGTAGTTTTTTTTAGTGTTAAAGCGTTTAAAAGGCAATACACTGAAATAACTGAATTTAAATCTTTCAAAATTAAATATGTTACTGTTTAAAAACGCAATGCAAGCCAATCAACGCACCAATTATCTTGGTCCCGGGGCAAGGAACTAATCAATGATCCCCAAAGTGGTCTAAATAGTCCCCCAGGGAGCGACTCCAGACTGCAAGGGGCCCGTGTCAGCGAAATATAAAATCGGGGGTCAGACGTGTGGGGTCCATGGAGGTATAGATAGAAGTAATAAACTGTAGAAGCTGCACAGGGACCCCGCACGAAGATAAACCTTTAGTTATTGCACACACACAAAACTGATAACAACAAGTCATTGTTATTAATTAATTAATTGTTTACATGACTGTAAACTAAGTAAATTCTATACTAATTAATTGTTTTTCAAATTCAAAATGTTTTTCAAAAATGGGGCTTGACTGGCTACTGGCTTGAACCGCTCCTGAACAAAATCCATGTAAATTGGTTATTTTGTAAATGTAGCAAGTGTTCCCAAATATTTCTTAATAATGCCCTAAGGCCTAAGGAAATAAAAGTAGTACAGTAGTGTCATTGCATTCCAGTCATCGCCAACAAACATTGATTTCGAAAATCCAGATTTTATCATTCAACATTTAGAGGTTTTTGAACTTAGGTATGTTTTCTTACACAGTTTCACTCAAAATTATATTTCTGCCTGTCGTCGGGTCAAAGCAGAGCACAGTAATACGTCATCACATGCCCCTGCTTGTCTACGGTTAATTTCTCCTGAGACGACCCTTTGGGCCCACGTAGTGAATGAATACGTGATATTTCACGCGACTCCTCACTCTGGCGGATTGGAATTTATGGGAGAAGCTGCCCTTATGAGGCGAGCTTTCAATCGGGTTGGCAGGTTGATATATTGGGAGGATTTTAGGTAAGTAGGGCTTTTAATTCACTTAAAAGTCTTAAAAACCGTCACATTACAATTATGTAATCACTATTTTTCATTTAGTATCAGTTTAGTATCAGTATTTTTTTTTATTTAACAATACTTATTAGGGAAATAAACAATTTTGATATTAACGCCCGTATTCACAAACGATGCTTGCTTAAGAGCGTTTACGCCGTTTGGCGCAAAAACAGTACTTTTTCAACTCGTTACAATCATTAACCAGTAATATTACAAATATGTTATAGGCATAAATAGTTAGGCAATTTCGTCGTCTAAATAGTTAATTGAGAAAATATTGCGATTAGTTTAGTATTTAAGAATTCTATCAAGATAAGTCCACACAGGTTTTGTAAATTTCCACTTTAGCGTCAGTTTACAAGCTGAAATTTTTATAAAAATACTGTGAAAACGATTTAACAAACATTTATATCCTATAGCATAGATCCTTGGGTAAATAGTTATCTGAGAAAATTTTTAGATTTAAGCATTTTACAATAAGAAATCACAAATTANCAGTGGAAAGCGGGAGCGAGAGGCCTCAGCCGACACTCCGGTTATCCGCCGCCGACACCCTGGGCGCAAGAGGACAGCTTATGGTCTCCAACTGTCCCTTCCTAACAGGCCTCGGTCGCTAGACATGGAGGTGTCTGGTGGCGGCTAAGGACGAATGCTACAGGCAACAGCCAATGGCGATGTCCCGCGTTCCCTCATATCACTCATATGGATCATGGCAGAAACAGTCAGGTTTTTAGTGGGTGTAGGGGCTACCCACCTTCTGGTAGGAAGAACCCCACATAACCCACCAGCTGCCCCCGCAGCTGGTGGGTATGAAATGTTATGCATTTTCCGGATAAAAAAAGAATAGTTAACAGGAAAAGTTTGTTTTGAATAGAACCGATCTGAAAAAATCTCTCACCATTAAAATTCAATTTTTTTTCTGCTGAACATAGGCTGTATAAAATATTCTCAAAATAGTAAAAAACCTTTGATATTTACTATTTTATAAAGAATTTACGTATTTATTATTTATAAGGACTAATGTATACCATGATTTATAATTATGGAGTTGGTGTTGGAAGATTTGAAGATTTTATAGTTTCCTTGAGCTGTCACTTGACAGCCTGGCACACTTTTACGATGGTGGATCAAAGTATTTTGGTTTGACTATAGAGCGTGAGAACACGCACACAGTCACAATTATTTTAGTGTGAATAAAAATAGCATCGAAATTACCTAAACTTGACATGCCACGCTAGACGTAAACGCTCTTAAGTGAAGCAGCAATTCGAACGGAGAGCGTTGAATAGAACTCTTTAATTGGTTCGTGTGTCACCCTGTGCGTCCACGGGCACTGTGAGACCTCATAGTAATGTTTGTGAATACGGGCGTATGTCATCATCGTCGTCATTTCAGTCACATGAAGTCCACTGCTGAACATAGGCCTCCCCTTATTAGGTAGGTAGGTAGGTATATTACATTTTGATTGACCATTTTATCAATGGATACGCGTTGGATTGCTGATTCGAGATAAGTATCAATACTCAGGACTCTGTATTAAAACGTAATGTTAATGAGAGAGCGCGACGCTAATCCCAGAGCCAATACGCGAAACGCGTGGGACGCGGTGTGTAGACCGTGGACAAAGCGCTGCTAGTGATGCGGTTCAAGAAGGAAAATAACGTCGACAAACTAAAAAGGATACGATGAAAAACATAAGTACTACATGGACAAAATTAGGCTGAGTTATCTTACTTTAACTTTGACAAAAGTCAATCAAACTCCATACAAATCAAAAACCACCGGTTATTATTACTGTGACGTTTAAAATAAGGTTTTTTTTTATGTGATAGGAGGCAAACGAGCAGACGGATCACCTGATGGTAAGTGATTACCGTCGCCCATAGACAACTCAGACAAGTTGGTGCAACTCAGCCATAACCTTCATTGTGTGGGTTTTATTGGCAGTCAATTGTAGATCCTGGCTACACTGGAGTTGTAGTGGGAACGAGAGGTGGGTATACCGTTATGCTGCATGGATTGTATTGTTAAAAGCAACTTTTCATCATTATAAGGTCACGTAGTCTCCACTGCAACAGCACGGCCCTCTCTATTTTACCAGAAGCACATGGAGGATTTGTTCAACATTACCCACAGTGGCCAGGGTTGGGGAATCTTGGTGTTCGCATATTTGTCCCTTAGTCAATTTTTACGACATTCACGGTAAAACTCTTTAGAACCAGCATCCCAACTATCCCAACTAATATTATAAATGCGAAAGTAACTCTGTCTGTCTGTCTGTCTGTCTGTTACGCTTTCCCGCTTAAACCTCGCAACCGATTTTGATGAAATTTGGCATAGAGATAGTTTGAGTCCCGGGAAAGAACATAGGATAGTTTTTATCCCGGTTTTTGAAACAGGGACGCGCGCGATAAAGTTTTTCTGTGACAGACAAAATTCCACGCGGGCGAAGCCGCGGGCGGAAAGCTAGTATAATCATAACAGTGTCTAACTCGAACGAATAATAGCATTTTTTTTGCCACAGACAAAAAAGATGTTACTAAAGTAACATGTCGACATCTTTATCGACACGTTGACAGCACTACTGCTCCTCTCCGTCAAGGAATTTCACATATTCAGGTAAACACGGCCCACGCTAAGTAATGTTATTACACCGCATGATTCACCCGCGCAGGCGCGCACCTACAAAATGTTCAAATCCCCACCGAGGGGGAAATAAGTATTAAAAACATCTTCAATGTACACTTCGATTACGTGGATCGAATAACGATAGAGCAATAAAAGCGAATTATGCATTTAAAGGTAAAATCGATGCCAATGGAATTCGAAATTCTGTAAAAATAGACATGTTCAAATGAGGTAGAGATTCAGATATCGAGTGATGAAGTTATTATAATTTACAATAACAGGCACTTTATTGTAAATTACAATAACTTTCCCGGTTAGTGTTTATACATTAGATTACATAGGTGATTGTTTAAAAATTTAAAAATAAAGTGAGAGTTTTAAATTGGTTTTCACGATTTGCCACCACTTCTCAATAATTCTAAAACCGACCTTTTTAAAAAGGCACTTCATGCTGGTCTTAAAAACTTAATTAATTTTAAATTACCTGTAAATTAAGATTTTTGGTTGAATTATAATTTAAATAAGTAGTTTCATTGAGTTGACAAAATATTGACGTCACTGCCATACAAAATCTATGGGAGTCTCGTTTGGACAGTTTAAAAAAGTACGTCAATTGATTGGTGGCAAATACCCTATTAGTTGTAGCACTTAAAAATTAGTTAGTCATACATTAGATTCGTCCCATAGTTTTGGTGTGAAAGAGGAACCAGCATCCATTGTCACTTTTCAAGTTTAAAATAAACGAATGCTTCCAACCACCAAGCATTAACTTCAATGTGACCTAGTTAATCTATTGAGTTCTTATAACCACCAACAATAACATTAATTGAAGTGCACAGCGCCTCAGGCGAGAGCAATTATAATTCGATTCGGGTGTCGCAAGTCACCGGGCGCGGTTAATTAATATTACTGCTGGTCACCAGGACCCGGCCAGTCATGCCTTTGTGGCGTCCCAAGTGACAAGAGTCCTTGATGTCCTTAAAATACTTATTAAATTACCCTAATACCAAATTAAAAGGAGTTAAAGCTTGAACATAAGAGACTACCACTGGTCCTTTTGTTACAACAGCTGTAAGGAAAGACGAACGCAAGAAATAAAGACAGATAGTACTCGTAAGATCTTAGAAGGACTTGCACGACCTTCAGTAATAAAGATGATTACCACCTAGACAGAAGCTATCAAGAGGTAAGATAGCCAGTTCCTCCGTGGTTGAGGATTCCGGGTGAAGCTCGCTTCCACCTTCGGCCTGATCATCACTTACCATCAGGTGATATACAGTCCAAGAGCTTCCTCGTTGTGGATAAAAAAAATATCAGGTCAATTCAGGTCATATCACATACCTACTATTTAATTTACCAGAGACAAATTAAGGATTTGGTCTACACTTCCTACATTTGCCAGATGATCGGAGAGGCTTGATGTTCACATATTTGTCTCTTAGTCACCTTCCTCGTGATCACTCTTCACCTGGATCAAAAGCTACTCTGCTGAGACCACACAGTTAATACGAATACCTATTAGCAGGAGGCCACAAACAAATAGGCAATTCGCTTAGAAGTTACTACCCACCTATGTGCAGTCGATCAAATCAACACAAAATTATCCAGGTGTGAGAATAACCAAATATCGAATAAAGGCACGTCCACACGCTAATTACGCGCCTCCATCACAGATGCTGGTGACGTGCGGCCAACAAATTAAATTATAATTGGGCTGGCGACACAGCCCGCGGGGACAGACAACTCAAATATGAATAAAAGTTATATAAATCTAGTTAACTTAAAGTGAAAACAAAAATACGAGTGGTATAAAATTGATTCTACTCGTATCAGTTAAAATATGTATTATTGTTTTTTCTTATTATTTTATTAGGAAGAACAGTATTTTACAATAGGTACTGAGTAAATGAACAAATACATACATACATACACATAATCGTAAATATTTATCACACAACAGTATTATTTGTTAAACATTATATCAAACAATTCAACAACGCGACAAAGATTACCCAAAAATCACAAATAATACAAAAACAACTTTTCTTCAACTATGAATTGGATCCACGGATTATTTCACAAACCTATCAGTATGTTTCGGGAAAATACCCCAAACATATTATGCGCTGGCTGTCCTCATCGCTGCTCTATGTATTGAGGTAGTCCACAATGGAATATTATTGTTGGCCCAGCGATTGTGGACCGGGATATGGGCCGACCTTTGTAGCAACCGCAGCGCGGCGGAAGTCGCATGCAATGGCCTGCCTGATCTTGCGCTATTGTGGACGTAAATTACCAATCACGTAAATGGATTAGTATTTCATTCAATGACAATGTTTATTTTGATACATATTTGTAAAAGATTCACGCCGACAAATGCCAAAGAAAACTGTAAATCGTTGAACAACTATTATCTTAGCCAATTAATTAATATCAGACCAATGCTTTCATTCCATATGTCTTTTCATTCATTTATTTCATTCATTTCTCTTCTTCTCATGGCTTTAAAATTGTAAGACTTTGATGTAGGTATTATCCCACCAAAAACATTCTGTAAAAAACTAGCCAAGTCTCGATGGAGCTGCTTGTTTATCTCTAAAAAGTAATGAAATCTAGACAAAGTCGTGCCAAGTCTATGGTTCTTTACTGCGATTTCTTTTTTATTATAGTTAATGTTGTGTGACTTGGCCGTTGAAGCCGGTGTGGCGCTAGTAGTATTGATTATTATGAATGTGGTGTTACTCCAGATCTTCGATTTTCCTAGTTTTTATAGTTTTCCCTTTATGTGGCCATTAAACCCTAACTCTGTACCAAATTTCAGCTCTCTGAGTTAATGGGAAGTACTAGTTCTATTTTGATGATCAACAGTGAGTGAGTGTCATAAATGCGAAACTTTGCTTTCGCTTAACTTCGGAACTAATTGACCTACAGACTTGAAATTTTGGATTTTAAGTGTGTGATTATAGCTTACTAGATGACGAAAATTTCTGCGTTCTGGTCTTATCTAAAGGTTCTCAAATAGAGGCCTGAAAATGCGGCGAAATGGTTCCAGTAAAGGATGGTACGGCAGTGTTTGCTTCGCGCTCGACTTGGCGGGGGCACTGCCGTGCCCCCAGATTTAGACCACTACTTAGTTTTAATTTGATAAAAATAATATTTAAAAACAGAATATACAAAACATGTGGTAGCGGTTCATCTCGGGCATGACCTTTTATTTAATGATAAATGCAAATTAGGTCTCTGTATGAGTTCTATTTAAGCAAAATATTTGTCAGAAAAAAGATATCAAGTAAAAACATTTTACATGCAAAGAACTACAGATCACTTAAGAATGTATTTTCAAGATCTTTTTCCAATAAGTGATATGTGCTCGCTAAGCAAATGTGTACACTGCCAAAAGAAACACGTTTCGCATTTCTTCCCACTTTTTAGCAGTAAAATGCTAACATCGAAAACAAATATAAGCTTTTGTATTCTGACGCTGCCAATTCACGGAATTGAGCTTGCAAATAAATGTTTTGTTATTTGAAATAGTTTCTGCCTGCGATTGTGCACGCGATGATCGGTCTGTTACAAAAATGTATGTCTTTATTCCATGAATTACGCCATAAGGCAGCTCATGTCTTTCTATTGATTCCTATCAAAATTGGTTCAGCTGTTTAAGCCTCACATCACATTTGACAATGTTATTTATAATTTTTCTTGACTGAAAAGTGATTATGTTCAGCAGTGGACGTCCTATGGCTGAAATGATGATGATGATGAATAAAAAGAAACACATACAGCCGTACATAGAACCTCCTCCTTTTTTGAAGTCGGTTATAAAGTTACTATTGCTATAATAAAAATTTACTAACATTATAATAACTTCCGACATCCAGCAATGACTTAATGATTTTTCAGATTACTAGTATCTACCCGTGGCTTCACAGGTGTGTATTTACTATTAAAGACACTTATCATGTTGTTCAATATTATTGTCACTCTACTAGAATTAATTTCATGGGTACCAAATAATCCTTAATCCATATTGCAAGGAAGGGTGTCAAATTCCACATTTCCCAAAAATATCATCTAACATTTTCATAGCAGTTACCTCAGTTTTTCCCATGGCGCGTGTAAATGTAAAAAGCTTCCAAAATCCCAACTAATATTATAAATGCGAAAGTAACTCTGTCTGTCTGTCTGTTACGCTTTCCCGCTTAAACCTCGCAACCGATTTTGATGAAATTTGGCATAGAGATAGTTTGAGTCCCGGGAAAGAACATAGGATAGTTTTTATCCCGGTTTTTGAAACAGGGACGCGCGCGATAAAGTTTTTCTGTGACAGACAAAATTCCACGCGGGCGAAGCCGCGGGCGGAAAGCTAGTACAGAATACATTCCCGTGCGTACTACGCTGCACGTGACTACGGCGTAGCACCACGTAGCACGGGCCGTAGCCGTAGCTTTTAGCGGCTTTAGGCCGCGCGGACAATGGCGTTCGATTGGTTTCTTTATTTTTGCAAAACTAGCTTTTGCCCGCGGCTTCACGGCGTTTTTTAGATTGTCACATATCGTTACTCTTACTAAGCGCTTGTTTTTATAAATAAATAAATAAAAAAATGTTTTATACAAAAAGAGTGACATCACATTTACATAAATTACAAAAAGAAAAATATTGGTTCCCTGCAGTCAAATAGGGGCAAGCTCAGCATTAATCAGGGCATTTTAGAGATTTGCTTTTCGAAAGCCCTTGACGTTTTTGAGTATTTTTTTTTTTTTGGAATTTCAATTTTTAATCGTTAAAAGTCGCAAGCGTGCGCGCGCCCTTACCGTTCGACACAGTTGTCTCGCGTGTCGAATAAATAAAACATTCGTCTCCTTATTTATGGCGACGATTTTCGCCGTATTGCAGCGTCTGCAGGGGAGGGGAGGGGTGACCTATAATTGAATTTGTTTTTCTTTGCTATGCGACATTTTCATGAAATCAAATTTTATTTAATACTTGGAAAGGTTCATAATGGCATTGAGTTTGTCTGGCTTGCAGGTAATATTTATAAACCATATAAAAATATTTTTTATTCGTAATTTTTGTGTTGGAATTTATGTTTATTCAATTAGGTATTTCAAAAAGGCCCGATTCGACCAAACTTTTATCCCAGAATAACTCCTGGTATAACTGGCACATTGACAGTTTCAGTATGGGAAATATGTCAACTCAAAATAGACGATTTATTCTGAGATTAATACTACTCTTGTTTGGTCGAATCCACCCAAATAGAATAGAGTTGAAAAATACATCTACACCTGTCTTACCTTCAATCAAATTGTTATTTTATCAATGTACCAGTAATACGTTTTCTAAAACTCATTTTGCCGGAGCAGTTTTAGAAATATTACATTATTCAACAAAATCATTTTTTATACAAGACAAGGCAGGTATTTGACCGCAATCGCACCTGGAGTTAAGTGAGATGCAGTCTAGGATGGTACATATCTGCCCTGTAAGTGCCTATTCACTCTCGCCTTGAAAAGGCCTGGATTATAGTGTTCAGGAAAGATAGCAGCAGGCAGCAAATTCTAGTCCCTACATGTTCTACTTAATATGCCTTACCTATATTTTTTTACCAAAAATTCCCTAAAATCTCACAAAAACAAGCACATCCAAATACCTCCATACAGTGTCCAATATATTCCGCTTACCAAAATTGGATGTGCACTGGAAAGCTCCGGCGATACCATCGCGAGCCTTCGCGATAACCATCTGTGTCTTGCCTGTTTTATATTTAACGGAATCGCTTTGAAGATGAGCGTTTAGAGAGATCTTTATTTGGTTTGCTATGGCCGTTTCCAGATCGGGGGTATGATAGGAAAGATGAGAATTATAATATAGGTACGAGTAACTTGTTGGTGTGTATCGTTAGATCGTTACTAGACTAATATTATAAATGCGAAAATAATTATATTTGTTACCGACTAAAACACTGATCTGAGGTGCGATTGTGTAAAGTTGTTCATGGATGGACAATGAATACAATTGATCATCGATCGTATATCTAAATTCGAATTGTGTAATTTTGTCCATTTCATGAAGACCGAAAAGTGACCGGTCGTATATAATCGTTTCATGGATATGCGTTTTTGAAAAANGCACACACATAAACGCAATACAAATACACGATTTAAGAAAACAACATGGCCGCAATATAGGAAATGACAGGTTTTGTGTGTGTGTGTGTGTGTGTGTATGAGTGTGTGTGCGCGCGTGTGTGTGTGTGTGAGTGTGTATGTGTAGTTGTCAGCTGATTGCCTATATTGCAGCCATGTTGATTTCTTAAATCTTGTGTGTACTCGGCACGAGTCAGGTAGTTAGTGACGTCACATAAAAATGTTGCCAGAATGAGTAGGCTGACCAAACATTATCTACTTGTCTCTTTTTTCATACGTCACCATAGGTAAGTTAGAAAGAGATAAACAGCTGTTTGTCATTAATGTGTCGATTTGACATGTATTTTTGTATACTTACCTCAAAATGATAGGCGAATTAGGCTACTTCAGGAAAAAAATATATTAGGCGATTTAGGCTACTCGGTAGGAAAAATTAGGCGATTTGAGTTAGCTGATATCTGGCAACCCTGCCCGCCGCGTCTCCTAGTCCGAGCCAGAGCGTTATTGAGCACGGACGTATCGCTGTCCGTCACCGCCGGACCCGCGATGTACGTAACTTTATAGAACTCTAAAATGTAATCGCGTATTGGTGAACCCCGCTACCGGGTGAGTGTTGCAAAAGTATTTTTAATGCCTAGATTTTATACTTGTCCTAAATGTAAGTGCCTAGCCGCCATTTTGTTCTCGAAATGTGCTATCCATGTGCTCGGTGTCATTTCATACAAATTCCCTATTCCTATATCTTCTTAATATTATTATTTTACACCTTACTACATGATTAAATAAGTAAACTAAATATTTTATGAAATGACATCGACACGTCATGACCTTTACATGACCTTGGTCGTACTGTAACGACACTAATTTCAATTCTACTTGCTAATTTAAATTGTTTCATCGCATCGTACTTGTTCTAATAATTCTAAATTATTGCCTACCTATATTGTTCTATAAATTAATTACCTATATAGATGATTTTCTAAATAATTATCTACCTACATAATTAATATTCTTGCCTACTTCACTGCAATCACTTTCACTGCACCTATTGTAATTCTGTTTGACTGCCACATCATTACATCACCATTTATTACCAAAATCATTCCATCTGCTTCGCTAGTATTTTGATGTCGCAGTCAAACGGACAAAAGCTAGCAACTGCTTTAGTGTCCGCTTTGATTTGCAGGGTTCATCTCCACCTTCATCTTCTTCTACCTACTACACCATGCATGTCACCACTGCCGAAACTACCACCTGGGTCTTCAACCCGGCGGAGCTGCCTGCCGTGTCGGATGGCCCGTGCGCACATTCTAAGTGGCCCTACACCACAGTGCGTACGGCCCTAGCCGTCCGGCGCGTCGACGACTCTGCGGGCCTACCAACTCGAGGAACCAAACCACATAACCATCAATGCTAGCGAGGACAGTGGTTTGAATATACTACCACCGGTGACGAATCTCGTGCGATACGATAGTTTGCTCGACAACCCACTCCCTAAGAGTTCTCACTTCTCTAAATTGAAATAAATGACTTGTTAACCTAAACTATATTTTATTTCTCAAACTAAATCTAAATTCTAATCATGTCACAGCTCCTAAAGCAAATAACCGTGACANTCGCACCACTGATTTTGATAGAATGTAGATTTTAATGAAACACGAGAGACGGCTACTTTTAGTTCAAAAATTAAATTTGCAGGGAGTGAAATGAGGAACAAAGCTTACAAGTTAAGTATAATAAATAATTTTTCATGGCTTATTCCACTATTCCCCGTAGATAATCCCCGTCAACGGGGATAAGTGAACTTTTTGTTCTCTATTCCCCGTTATCGTTAAATTGCAACTTATAATGGGGAATAATTAACTAAAAAGTTCATTAATCCCCATTACGTTCAAAATAAAATCCTAATATAACGGGGATTAATTAACTTTTTAGTTCATTATTCCCCATTATAAGCTCCAATTTGGCGTTAACAGGGAATAGTGAACAAAAAGTTTACTTATCCCTGTTGACGGGGGTTGTCAACGGGGAATAGTGGTATGAAAACTGATTATTAAACTAACCTAACCTAACCTAATACGCTCGCATTACGGTTCTAGATCGACCAAAATACCAAAATTTCGCGCAGGCAAAGCCATGGGCATAAAATATGTAAAGCTGTAGGTACCTTAATAATACCTTACGCCCACTGTACAACACTAATGAACTCCGAACATCGCAAAAAGGTCGCAATTACCTCCTAATAAAGTAATAACACATCGCCAATACGGCTGAGGGTCACACAAAAATCGGTAATACGGCTGAGGGTCACACAAAAAGGCACTAATTGGCCGACCGTAGTCTTCCTGCTAATTAGCCCCATTCATGTGAGTTTAGTCGCCGAAAGCCCGCGGCTAGTGAGCAGACAATGATGGGAGAGGTCGATGTTTTGGCTATCGATAGGTATGCGACCTACCTTTGGTGCCATTATCTTCAATAACCAAGGGATCAGAGTCAAAGGGTAGCCTATTGTTTTCAAAAATATATCTAACAGGTTGAGATTTTCAAAGCGTGCTACTAACATAATCCCAGTTTATAACGTGTGCTGTAACGGACAAAAAAAGAACGCAAAGTATTTCAAAGCATATGAGAGAGAATTTGTTGTAAAATTCTACCAGATAAATAAAATAAAATGTTTACTCTTAGATAAGATGCCAAATTTTTTAGCTTGATGCTGCCATGTACTTCTGCAAGTCACACGGTGCAGTTTGTATCATTTTAATTCAAGACGCCTGCATTAGTTTCAAACTCTCCTCTACATCTGAAGTTGGACAGACACATCTTGTCACCATATCGATAGAGTCGATGTCACATCACTATAGTATAGCCCCCCGTCTGCGGTTCAGCCCTAGCTCCGTCGTGCATTTCAGACGAACATTTCCATGTATAATAATATGTATGTATCTGTGAGCTTCCTAGGAATTTTATTATTACATCGTATCACACAATGAGATTTCCTATATAGGGTGTAAGCGACGAGACATAACTGAATAACTGTATAACTGTATTTGTGTCTCTTGTTGGTTGTCCTAAATAAATAAGTAAACTGATACAGAAGTCGCCGTACTACATATTAGACTAAGGTGTAGAATTTGTTTAGTTAGGGCTTGTAGAGTTAGAAGCTTGGCTCTACTTAAGAAAGGATGACTTTTTTTTCACAATGCGAGTCATTATAGTCTCATCTTGGCGCAACATTTTCCGCCACTTTTCCGCCTAAGAGTATGAAACATAGTTAACGTCCTCTGACTTACTGAATATACATTATACACACACATAAGAGTTGGTCAAGCGTATTGGAGTATTGTTACAAACACTGCGACACGAGAATTTTATGTATTTTTAGTGGGATTCACATATCACTTGAGCTATTGCCAGACTGCACAGTACACCCTGTATACAGACGCAAGTTGGTTCTAATACCCCTTGTAAGGAATGTGATATGCATATTTGGAGCGCTTGTCATATGACATTTTTGAGATATCCTCACCACTATGACACGTATTTGGATTTGTGACAGACAGATATGGGAGGCATTTTTTGTCGGGACATCATTTATCTGACGTATCCGGTACTAAGTAAACAGTAACTTTATATTTGAGTATTTCGAGAGCAGCTGTAACAAATTGGACGAGTGTAGGGAGGATTACTTTGTCGAAGAAATGTATCATTAGATGCGTTTGAAAACACACATCTCTAGAATTTATGTTTGAGTGAAGTAATACAAAAGAGAACAATGAAATACAATTTGTGACAACCGAGATGCCACAGTGTAGACTACAAGGTTTTTCAGTGGACCTCTATTCCTCTAATTTGATTTTATATTTTTGTCAAATTACTTAGAGGATTGTATAGTTTTTTTATGCATAACCAGGCAGGTATTTGACCACAATCACACCTGGTGTTAAGTGGGATGCAATCTAGGATGGCACATATCTGCCCTGTAAGTGCCTATTCACACTCGCCTTGAAAAGACCCGGATTATAGCCTTCGGAAAAGACAGCACAGGCAGCGAATTCCAGTATTTCCAGTCCCTAGCTCTTCGCATTATAGAGCGACGCTTCAACAAGGGTGGGGCTGTCGATTAGTCTTCTGGCACGCCTTTCCATCGAATCCAAAGCAGCCAAATGTTTCTTGGCAGAACCGTCCCAGAGGTGGCAGCAGTATTCCATGCAAGGTAAGATCTGTTCTTTATAAAGCTGCAGCCTTTGCTTATTGGAGAAGTACTGCCTTGCCCTCGAGAGGATACCAAGTTTTTTTGCAGCAGTTTTCGCTGTGGATTCGATATACTCGCCGAAGTTCAACTTGCTGGACATTTCAATGCCCAAAAGTTGCAGTCGCTCGGCCGTCGGCCGTCGCCTGTACAGTAATAAAAACCTTTCTAATACATTTCTACTTAAAAATCCAACGAGCCATTCCCATGTAGTAACGTATTAATTCCGCCGTCCCTCCAGTCCAGAGGTAAGTTATGGAGTGTCGATAAGAATGCGCTAATGGCGGTCGGCACGCCAACTTTTACTTTGAGCTGTGGCTTGACAAATAGCGGAGAAATAACGGAGCGCGGTGACAAGAAGGTTGTTCGTTCGATTCAGTCAATGAAGACCACTGCTGCTGCATAATCATAAAACTCATTTATTTATGTAAAAAGGTTTTAAAAAGCACTTTTACACGTCCCATTATTAACCCTACCACTGCTTCAGGACAGTAAATGGGCCAGTGCTGAGAAGAAGCAGCGCAAGAAACTCAGTCACTATTCTATATTCTATATCGCGGCGCGTATTCCCACAACGACCTATCCTGTCTTTCGCTTCTAGTTGACGTTGTATTCTTTCATTCTTTCTACACACACACACTAAAAGTAGAACCCCCTAACGTAATATTTGACGAAAAGTAATATGGATTACAAAACATCAACACTTCATTTTCAGCGGTGGAAATGAGATAGGACATCAGACGATATTGCTGTAAAAATTTATTGTTAATTGGCTGTTTTAGGTCAAAATCCAAATCAACTTGTGGAATAGTTTTACTAACGAAAATCAAAGGCAAATAAATTCCATACCTTAGTAATTATATTCAGACTCTTAATCTTTATTAAAATTATTTATTTTATAGTACAAACTATTGCCCCGCTTGCAATCACACCGCGGACCACCACCACTGTTTATTGCGAGAATAATTATTTCGTAACTCGATTCTTACCGCCGAAGGATCTGTGAATTCCTTTCGGAGCCGCGAGCTTTGCCGGAAAGCTAGTAGAGTTAGTGTAAATTTGTGTAATGTACGTGTAACATTATAACATTACACAGGCCTTAGGTTGGGAAGCTTTGGGCTAATGTAGGTACTCGTACTTAGGCCTTTGAGACGAGGCGTGGAACTTTAAGCTTGTGGGAGTGCCTACAGTGTACTATGAAATGGTCGGTGTGTTGTATCCTTGAGTGAATTAAGTTTTGTTACAGTTCTTAATTATAGCGTATTATAATTCTTTTTTATTCTTATGGGTTATTATATTTAATTTCTCTAAAACAGTGGTTCTTAACCGGTGGTCCGCGGACCACTGGTGGTCCCTGGAGGCATTCCAAGTGGTCCACGAAGACATCGTAATAAACAAGTGATGTGACGTGATGAGTCGAGTCAACACAACGCAAACGCCGTACAGTGGGCGAGAAATCGACCTTCACTTTCATAAGATTTTGAAAAAAAAAGTGGTCCCTGACAAGACAGAAATTTGGTAAAATGGTCCCTCGTGACTTAAAGGTTAAGAACCACTGCTCTAAAATGAGAACTTATTATGGGTGCCAAATATCTTATGTTCATCCCTGTACATAGGTAGTATAACTCCCCTTAAAAAAATGGCTGAAAAGGTAGCTTAGGTGGCAAGGTTAAATTAATCACTATAAAAGCATAGAGTTTGATAAAGCTTCTAATTAAACGTAACAACGTTACTGTTGTATTTAAACAAATAATATGCATAACAAAACTGACAAAACGGACCAACGCGAACTTAGTTTATGGCCACGGAGGTCAATACCATTGTTTTATGGTCCCCTACACAGACACGTAAACAAAATTCGACTGGTGCGT
The DNA here is from genome assembly GCF_004193835.3 of Ostrinia furnacalis. Lineage (NCBI taxonomy): Eukaryota > Metazoa > Arthropoda > Insecta > Lepidoptera > Crambidae > Ostrinia > Ostrinia furnacalis. The sequence continues at coordinate 1,203,025 of NW_021132286.1, read as the reverse complement.
CATTGAACCCATAGATACTGCTTAAGGTGACTACACATTAGAGCATTCATTTGTAACAAAACATAACCAGTGTCTCGTTGATAATTGTAAAAGAACTAAGCGCATATATTTTGTTGTTGCTTAAAAGTTTGTTTATTTCACTTAACAAATACACGGTTAGGGCTACTTCAAATATTATGTGTGCACAGTACTATTTAATTTTATAAAACACGTGGTCGCGGGAAGTGCCTGGATGCGGGCAGCGCAGAACCGGGGAGGTCTTTTTCAGCAGTGGACGCGACGTCGCGAACGTACGAACGTTGTGACCATGAATAGACCTGTCTAAGGATTGTATAGATCAAGGACATAGAATGCTTAATGCTCGAATTATTTTGTCGCGTGACGCCACACTTTAACACGTGTAATTGTAATTCACTATCCTTTGACTAAAACGTAACACAAATTATCCTACTATTTAAATAATGTTTAGTTATACAATAAACATTCCTTCGCGAGAATATTACATTACAAGTCTTAGGGGCAGTGCGCACGCACCTTTAGACTTTACGACTATTTCTCTCAAGACAATAAAACAATCGGTTTACGAGTAATAACACATCTTCTTTTAATTACCATTTTAACAGTATTTTGAAGTCTCAATGTAAGCAAAAACTTATAAAGGTGGTTCCGTAATATTAAAGAAATATTCACATTTATTATTATGGCAGTCTAGCTAGAAGGTCTCGTTTAGAACCATGGGCATGGGGGTGAATAATAATCTTAGGGGATTGTTATTGTATTTTAAAGTTTGATAAAACATTGCATAAAATCAAAGTTCTGGTTCTGGGTTCTCCCATTTGCAGATATTATCTGATGCCTTGAATTCGCTATGTAGACCTACTTGATCTAACAGACTTGCATTTGTTCATCTTGTTTTTAAAAGCCTACCTATATGCAGAATATAATTGACTTTTCCCTACCAAAAAAACTCCCGTTCGTAAACCCGGTGTGATGATGAACTGGAACTGACGATACTCACCTGAAACAAAAGAAAAATAACGTTAAGCACATGAAAACACATTATAAATAACACTTAATACTCGTACTCTGGGGATATTTACACAATTTCACGTTGAAATATTTCGAGGTACGGGGCTATTTTTAACCTTTCGTTTTCCTCTGGTCCCATGTAACCAGGATATACAGCTTAACCGCCAATAAAACCCAACAAATGAAAGTTGTGTTAGTCCCAGAGGAAAATTAAACTGTCCTTGGACCCGCAACATAATTAATCGAAAGAAAATAGGAGGAGTTCGAAGTTAAGGATGGACTTCCCTTAGTGCGTTTCAATATATTTCGGGAGAGGCAGGAATTAATAAAATATAGTATTTTAGAAGGACATAAAATAGCCATTAGTTCCCAAACTATTCCTCCAAGTTTTCATATTCCTTCAAGCAACCCCAAAATTCCCCATAGCGGCTCCACACAAAGCTTTTATAGCACCATTCGTCGACCATAAACAAACTTTAAACGACTGTAAACTCTAACATAAAGGCAATAAAACCCAAATTACTTTAATTAAGAGTAGTTATTAATTTCAGATCTTTAACGGTTCTTACATTTTGGTGATAGTTGACGCGATTTTAAACCTTCTTGCAGTGTATTAGCGAGCACTATTTCGGTTGTTTTATTATAGTTGTTTGAATTCACTTAAAATATGTTTATAACTCCTTAGGATATATTTATAGAACCATTATACGCTTGCTAACAGTTCGAATGGAGGTTATAAATTCATTTACTTTAAGTTTGGTAAACTAAGAAGAAAATTGTTTAATGTTTAGCTGAGCTATGCAGATACTGTGCCAATGTGGATTATTTTCCAGTTAAGGGCTCTCTACACGCCTGGGGAAAATGAAAATGTTTTATTTTATAAATAAACTTCGTTTACAAAGTATTTTGGTAACCATCTATCTATAGGGAGCCTTCAAGTTTGGACGGGCTTTTAGTTAGACATATTATATTAACCACCAGGGAAAATTTTCCAGTTATTCTGTCCATGAGAAATGAGACCTTTTCTAGACTTCAATAAATATTTAAAAACAAACATTTTCGGATTCGGTTTAACATTTTTCATTCCTCATCACATTTTTTGACACAAATTATTGAGTTCGTACCTCGAGTATCACGTAACAGTCAATACACAGTAAAATATTTCTCTAAAACACCCCTCCCACGGGTAGCTGTGTCGTCACAAGTGTTTGTTCGCCGGAGGGCACCTCTCAAGATTTCAAACCTTTCTAGGACTTCTATGACTAATTTAAAAACAAAAAATTGCCGATTAAGCAAAACTTCGTTAATTAATAACTTCTCTTACAGACTTTAATCATACTCCGAGTGTCATGTAATGGCGCAATTACACTATGCGGGATTGATCGAGACGTATAGTGTAAATACGCACTTTGGTTAGTTTCTTCGTGGGTCGTCCATACTTCGGGGAGCGGGCTCGCGCTTCGTCTAGGTTAATTTCCCGCACAGTGTACTTGCGCTATAACAGTCAATACACAGTAAAATATTTCTCTAAAGCGCCCCTCCCGGGTAGTTGTCGCAAGTGTTTGTTCGCCGGAGGGGTTCTGACTCTCGAGACTTCAAAGAGGAGGGCGTAATGTGCGCTAACCATGCTATGTGGTGCACTTACGATTAGATATATTACGAGGTTGGTAGATATTTGAATAATTACGTCTGACATACCGTAATATACGTGAGATGGTATTAACGCCACCGAACAATTTTAGTCATTTTCTTTAGTATTTTCTATTACTTACCATCAGGTGATCCGTCTGCTCGTTTGCCTCCTATCACATAAAAAAAAAAAAAAATTCGGGTTATCTCCTAGGGCATCAGTGTTAGTGATACCGAACGAAACAGCCCAAATTCATCGTAATATCAGAGTATCAGACCGAAATAAGTCCACTTGTCTGATACTTTCGTTGGCTTTATTGAGGTTTGCTAGCGACCGACTCTGCAAGAAAATGTAACTACGGTTCTAAAGGGTATGTCCACCACCACTATGGATATCCCATGAATCTCGTAAGAGACGACTAAAAGGGAGAAATATCAGGCCTTCCCAGTCCGTCTGGCCAGCGTGAATGTAGGCCATATCCTCCATTGACCTCTAGTAAATTAGGAGAGTCGTGTTCCTGCAGTGGAGACTAAATGATGATGAAGGTGCTGAAGTGTCTCTGTTACAGGACCTAGTATTAATATGCCGAAACCATCTTTTATTTATCAGTTTTGTGTGGTTTGCAGGTTTAAAGAGTATTAATCTATCTGAACGTAATAGGACTAGCTTCGCTTTAAAACAACAAGTTTGTCCGACTGGTCAAACAGACAACGAGCATTACCAAGCAAAAAGACAATATTGTTGTGTTTCAAATAGCAGGTGCACCTCAGCGCCGCGGGCGGCCGACATGCGAACTGTAAGTTAGTATTATTATTGTAATTACATAGTACGCTACAAGCTACAAGGCTACAAGTTTTATTCCGAGCATTTGTATTGGGAGATATTTACAATCGTATTTTACTGACTAGATAAGGTTTGATGCCTGTGAATTGATCAAAGTACTTGAAAGAGTAGCAATTTACTGCATGATTACAACAATGTCTTTTCAAATTCAAATTCTTTATTTTGTACTAGCTTTCCGCCCGCGGATTAACCCGCGTGGAATTTTGTGACAGAAAAACTTTATCGCGCGCGTTCCTGTTTCAAAAACTATCCTATGTCCTTTCCCGAGACTCAAAATATCTCTATGCCTTTCATTAAAATCGGTTCAGTGGTTTAGGCGTGAAAGCGACACAGACAGAGTTACTTTCGCATTTATAATATTAGTATAGATAGGTCCTTTTCAGGACACTTACACACGTCACTAATATAGCTTGCCCTACCACCACTCCGGGACAACATATCGGATGATGCTGAGAAGAAGTGGCGGAAGAAACTCAGTATTTATGCTTATAAGATGTTTCTTATTTAATTATAATAGACTGAAACATAGCGTTCTGAGAATCTCTAGCAAATGGCAACAACAAATCCACAAAAATAGACTTTCTTACAAACAAAAACCAAAACGGTCCATTCTTACAAAATTCTAACATCGCGTTTTGAGCATCTCTACCAAAATTAAATACAAATGGCAACAACAATCCACCAAAAATAGACTTTTTAACAAACAAAATCCAAAACGGTCCATTCTTATAACATCGGAACGCACTACAAAAACTAATTTACAAATTCTTGTCCAATTCCATCTCCGAAATCTCAACACCAATTTGTAAACGGTGATTTAGTGGCTCATTTAACTCTATTATCTTCCGAATAACCTCAAGATAAATCACTGGTATTTATAACGCTGTAATCTATCAGATTTATGTTGTCGCCAGATGCTTGACACCGCGGCGCGAAGTATATTTGGGCACACATTCATCATGCGAGTTTAATAAACATGTGTTCGGGGCGGGGCCTCGGTGTAAGAGGAAAGATGAATGAATTGTATTTTTAGTTGGAATTCTGTCAAATGGTTAATTTTTGACGTAATAATTGATGGGTTGGACGCAGCGAAGCCAAAGGGCAACTTCAAGACATGTCCTAAACTGCATACAGAGTAAATTTTCTATGCTACATACGAGTATAATACAGATTATACTACTGTCAGAAACTGAGCTAATAGAATTCGCTAACTGAGCTAATAAATTACTATAGAAATTGAAAGTAAAGAAATTAATATAAATAGGACCAAAATCTTCAGATATTTGACGCCCAGAGGGCTTAGTGTGAGTTTACATCAAACGTCGTCACTAATTTAGCGCGTAAATAATTAACTTTTTTAAAAAATAAAAACGACTTCAAGTGCTTGAACACAAAAAAAACTAAAAATTAAAAATATTGCGTATAAAAAAGTTCATCCCCAATTTTCCACCCTTGGGGGTGAAATATTTTCTTCAAATTCGCATGAAACCACCCTTTTGATAATACCTATTCAACAAAAAAATAATCGTTCAAATTGATTTATAATCGGCGGAGATATTGCGTATAAAAAAGTTCATCCCCAATTTTCCACCCTTGGGGGTTGTTCTTTCTATTATTAAATTTAAATGGGACCACCCTTGAGGTATTACCTATACGCCGAAAAAAGATTTGTTCAAATCGGTTCATAATTGGCGGAGTTATCGCGTAACAAACATATAAAAAAAACATACGGGTCGAATTGAGAACCTCCTGCTTTTTTGAAGTCGGTTGAAAATGGCATTCAATGTAGGTATGACGGATTGTACAGCGACCCTAGCGGAAACTTTCAAGAACTAAATTTTTTTTAACGCGCTCACTAGTGAGGGCGTTTGATTTTCAGTCAAATGACGTCCACTGCTGGACAAAGGCCTCCCCCAAGGTTTTCCACAATGAACGGTCCTCCGCTGCCCGCATGCAGGCTCTTCCCGCAACCTTTACCAGATCGTCGGTCCATCTAGTAGGAGGCCTGCCCACGTTACGTCTTCCAGCCCATTTGATGTTAACTCACACTAAGTCCTCTGATCCCAGTTAATCTCAACGATATTTTACTATGATATCAAAATTAACTATTATCATAACACATACATAACTCATGGCAATATTAAGACCTCATTTGTTTCCTTGATTGCCGTTATTGGCGCGTAAACCCCGCCGTTACTGGCAAGTTACCACAAGGGTACGATGATAAGTGGCAGCCATTCGCACCTCGTCCCGACCTTTACGGAGCTGAGCAGTCAATCGACTACAGCTGGCACATCAAGCTAAAACTGTAGCATCTTAAGTGCTGGTAATAAGTGATATTTTGCAACGAAAAGGGAGCTTAGTAGTCAATCGACTGGTACAGCTGGCATATTCGGCTAAACCTGCCTCTTACATGGTTGTGATATGTGTTATTTTTCAACAAACGTATAGTCTGATATGATGTACAGTCAAGCCAGTCAGCAATATCGCACCTATTATGCCTGTACTAGAAGCTACAATGTTTATTGATGTGCTGACGGCTGTAACTCTTGTTAGGGTGCAAATGACGCGCCAGCTACTGAAGCAGCACGAGACTACACTGAGACTACACATTTTTGTTGCAATATCGCACCTACTACGCCTGCTCTAGAAGCTACAAAGTTTACCTTGATGTGCTGACGGCTGTAACCTTGTTAGGGCGCAAATGACGCGTCATCTACTGAAGCAGCACGCATTTGCCGCAGTAGCTCTCAAGACGCGGGAGCAGGAAGGTACGTATAATAATGATTTATTTTACGTACCTTCTGGTGTTTAGTAACAGCATTATTTAAGAGCTAAGTATACTTTCTGAATGTTTTGGCATAAATAAAAATAACAATACAGTACTTAATGCCCAATAATAACAGTTTATCTAGTTCCTGGCACAAACTTTTCCTTTATTGTCCTGAAGCATTGGGTTATACTGGGATGTGTAAAAGTGCTTTTTAAAAGCTTATTTGCATAAATGAGTTTTTTAGTAGTTAGGTTTCAGCATAGACTAGAAGATGTAAAAATAAATAGCCTAGTAATAAGACGTCATCTATAACCTCCTTTTGATCTTCGATAGTTTGAAACTCTAGATCCAGTAAGCATTGTAAGGTTGTCCCGTTGCCATGGCACACGATACACGACAGTCCACTTTTGTGGCATCCTGCATTACTGGATCCGTTTATATTAAAAATAGTTCCTGCAAAAAAGGGATGTCTCCCTGGGAACACTTATATTGTTCCTTCACGAAAAACTACTGGAAGGAAACCTACGCAGCCAAAGTCATGACAAAAGCCAGCAAGTTAATATATTCGGCGAGTTCCGAACCTGTATTCTAATTCCGTCATATCCCGCAAGATCTGTAGACAACGAAACAAAAGGACCAACTTTGCTGTACAAATTTAGCGCGTGACTTCAGAAGGGTAGATTACGTACTTTACGGGCATCATGAAGTTCGCGTATTTATTGTTCTGAGTGAAGAGACTGGAGTCGTTTGATTTTAATTTATTTGATGCCAAAGAGGGTTAAGAAACAGATAATCAGGAAAGTGATAAAATATGCTACTGCAATCTTAACGAATTGCCGCAGGCGTCTACCAAAGCTCTATCGGAGGGTGCAATGTCCTGACCATACCTATGTTCAACACCATGTCCATGGCTGATGGTGTAGCTTCGAATTCTGTCAAATGTTATCGTACAATTAGATTCAAGTATTATAGTTCAAAATAGCACAATTTAAGCGGCGTTAGAGCGACCTCTGCCATGTACTATCCAGGGAGAGAACAGACAGATATTTATCCATATTCTAGAGGACGGACGAAATCCATCAAACACTTATATCTTACGTAATTCATACGTTATATTTTAAAACAAAAATGTACATTACAATCTGAAGCAGTCGACTGTATAAACTATGTTTTATGCTATGATGCTACGTAAGTAATCGTTGCGAAGAACAATCTTTAATGAGGGCTATCGTTTTAGCGCTCACCAGTTAGCGCCACTGTAGAGTAAGGTCCTGTCACTTGCTAGTAGCGAAGACAGTGGCACCAACTGGTGAGCGCTAAAGTGGTAGGAGGACTATCGCATTTGCACTCATCAAGATGGCGCCACTGTAGAGTAAGGTCCTGTCAATCGCCAGGGGTGCCAACTGTTAAGTATAAAAACGATAAGCCCTCAATATGATCATCTAAGCAAACCTTACAGGAAGTCAACTTAATACAAAATACCATACCAAAGCGAACTTTCTTCCCGGATTTATAAATAAACGTGCCTCAGAAGCTGTATGTTATTGGGCATACTATGTCGACGTTTCCGACATACGGGCCATCTTTACCGGCTTGGTAAAGCCATTTTAAATTCTATGCCGAAACAAATAAGGTTTGATTTGGAGTATTTGTTCTGATATAAACTGATCGAGCCACCAGATGGGAGTTCAAAGATTTGAATGAGTCTAATTATGGGAGGGATTAATTAACTAAACAATAGGATGTAAGCAAATGTGGTAGTCTAATTAGACGAGTGATACAAGATGATTTATGTAGGAAGACTTATTTATAGCGATATCTTATATCAAAATGTAATTTCAGCCTATTGCTAGTTATGATTTATTTGTCTGTTAACTAACATGAGTTACAAAGTAGGTACAATATTTTGTCGCTTCAATCGAATCTTATCGTTTGCCTAATCTTTTAAAATGTAATTGAAGCTTGGTTTTATTATATCTATGTTATAGGAACTAACACCACGATGTCTTCCGACTGGTATTACTTGATTTGATTTAACTTATTCATAGTCACCAATAGCTACAATAAGCCTAGGAGCAGACCACCGACTTTAAGTTGGCCGATAGTTGAGTCAGGCTGTTAATCAGTATGGAGATGTATGAAACTGCGCACATTACACCGATTTGGTTGGTATCGGCCGATTCTTCATACAAATTTAAATTGGGCCTAACTATCGGCTAACAAAAATTCGGTGGTCTGCGCCAAGGCTTATAGTCTGTTCATTATTCAGTACATACTTTGTTTGTCCTCAAGAAGTGTGTACTGAATGATGTTTAGAGTTTTCTACGTTAAATTGGATACTCCTTCTAAGCTTTCATTTCTATGCCTGACAGGATCTGTTGCAAACAGTTACATTTTGTTACAAACTTGTCCCTTTTACCTACTACAAATATAATAAACGATCTATGCTACATTGTTTAGCTTTAGCAATAAGTGCATAGACTAAACAAATTACTTCAGCTGAGTCAGTCTTCTTCAATTAAGAACGTTCTAGATCCCACTTAATATTATAAATGCGAAAGTTTGGATGTCTGGATGTTTATTACTCTTTCACGCAAAAACTACTGAACGGATTTTGACGAAACTTTACAGTATTATTCTTTATAACCCAGAATAACATAGACTATAATTTATGACGATCTGTGACAAACTAAATTTCACGCGGGTGAAGCCGCGGGCAAAAGCTACTTTAAAATGAAAGTTTGTGAGTGTGAGAGTATTTTTGTTACTTCTTTACGTCTAAACGGCTGGTGCGATATGGAGTTAGCTGACACCCTGGATTAACACAGGCTGCGTTTTACCGCGGGTAACACCGTGGGGCAGAGCTAGTATATTAATAAATGTAAAACGTCGCAGTAAACATCAAAGACCGTTCGGAACGCAGAACTCGTACACGGTTTGTCAATCGGAGACACGCTGTATCCTGACGCACGTCCCCAGCAATGGCGGCCCGTAATTAATACGTCAATTTTAATTACAACTGACAGACTACGCGCACTGCGACATAGAGCAGGGAGGAGAGCCAGCTTTATCGAATTGCGAGGATATAGCCCGCTCTACCACGGCACTCTACTAATGAAATTCAAGAATAATCAGGTTTTCAAAATTCAGATTGAAAAAAACTGTCGATAACTATTTTCCAGAGCCGTACATGTTATTTTGAAAGTGTTATTCTTTAAGTTTTCATTGATTGAATTCTCCTGACTTAATAAACTCTCGGGTCTAATTTTGGAGAATGCCAGGATAAAACTTATCTGAATTTAATTCTAAACGAAACTTCAAATCTCGATACCACTCTAGCTTTGAATTAAATGATTAGGTTTCAATGTTAATAAGACCTTTGGTTGGGTGGGACGGTCTCTTGAAGAGATCCCTCTTTGACTAACAGTCACACCGCGCCACGCTCTCAGCCCTCAAATCTTATAAACGTCACGCTCTGTACGAATTCTCGAATTTAGTCAAAGTCAAAATAAATACGTAGCGTGGGCAGGCCTCCTACTGGGTGGAACGACGATCTGGTAGGGGTACCGCGGGAAGAACCTGGATGCGGGCAGCGCAGGACCGTTCATCAAAACCTTGGGGGGAGGCCTTTGTCCAGCAGTGGACGTCATTTGGCTGAAACAACGACGACGACAGAATAAATAACCACCAATAACCCTTCTCTTTATCGGTTAATAACATGGCTGTTCCACATGGGCTGTAACACATGGCGGTGTGTAATGAGATTTCGCTCACCTCCCGCGTGACGTCACCGCGCTAAAGGACGCGCCGATCGGGAAAAGTTGCGGGCTCAATTAGCGGATAGTGATGTGCGGGGGCCAAGCGATGACTATCGATACTTTTCCGGCATCTCTAAATGTCAAGCGTAATTTTAGTGACATTTCACATGTAATTAAACGTTTGAATGTGGAAGTTGTTAATGAAGTTACAGCAAAAATTATGTTTCTTGAATAATTAAGGCGATTATCACACTGCACCGCGCTCCGCCGCGGTCCGCGTGGCGACATATTACGAATCCCGCGCGCAAACGCTTTTTCAGTGTGTTGTGTCGCGCGTGTTTTCTATACAAACTGAGGTAGGTACTTGCATAGTTGCATATAATGATTAAATATGTCGTCCCGCGTTCGGCGGAGCGCGGTGCTGTGTGATAATCGCCTTAAGGTTAGGGTCAACAAAAGTCCGTTCGTCGGTTTTGGAATTAAAGGACTATCCTAAATATTTGACACGAATTTAAACGAAACCTTTTGGCACGTCTTGTGTAACGATATTAACGCCTATAACAGAAGCCGACTTAAATGTACCTTCAGAAGCACTGACACTCATTTTCTTGATTTGGCACAAAATAAAATCACACGTTTTTGAACACACACGTAAGGCAAATCGAACATGTTTTATCGATACTTCACACATCCCTACCTAATGCCGTAAAGGAACTCGCTAATGCGTTTCCAGAAGCTCGAAGCGGGTTAGCAGTCCGACTGTTTTATCTTGTTAACCAAGATTCAGGGGAGTGAGAAAAATCTTTCTTGATTGCATTAATGAACAATGAACAGTCCAACTAAACAATGCGTGGGCCAGAAGTTAGTATTGAAGAAGCTAATACAAGAGGAAGTTTACCCAAAATTGTGCAAATAAATATTTGAATTTGAAATTTGAGGCTGTTGGATGTTCTTGAAACTTTAGAATATTGAAGGTTTTATTGACCTGATTGATGATTAAGAGTCATCATCTTCTTCTTTTATTTTGCAACGACTTGGTTTTGATAATCATAAGGATAAAAATCATGCCGTCTTTCGGAGAGCACGTCAAACCGTCAAATTGAACGATTTTAGACACCTAAGTCGTTTATATTTATTATCTTACTGTGTACTTGCATCGAATAAATACTTTTCTTTTTTCTTTCTTTATTTCTTTATTTCATTCTTTCTAATACGAAAGACCATAGCGGTAAAAGCCACACTGTAGAAGATCAAGAAGAAGACATCCTAACAATCTTAAAAGAAGGTATAAAACTATCACCACCACAAGTTAATACAAGAAACTTAAATGTCTGAGAGCTTTTCGTTTGGTTATTTGAATGTATTTATATGCAAACAAACCAAATGCATATTCTAAAATATTATTGCATCATTTCATTATACTCGATTGTTGCTAAACGTGATTGACGTGATTGACTTTGTTGAGCGGCCACGTACTCGTACCAAATCAAAAATTTAAATTGAAATCATTTGGTAATTGGATGACAAAATAGAAAAATCGTGATAAACTTATCACAAATAGTTCCAAATACCATTTCGCCACACACTGGCCACCGTCTTTCTCATCCAAGACAAAGCTCGGTTCGTCACCCGCACCAAAACCGTACATTTAACACCGCCCATAAATATTCAATGCGCCCGAGTCGATCCCGGATCAGATGCGATACCATCTTCACGGGAATGACGGCCTAGAGGGGAGGGGTTAAGGGGCAGATTGGCGTGGGAGGAGAGCTGGGACAGACGCGGTGGATAGGATTTGGGGGGTGGTGGAAGTTAAAGGATTTAGAGTTTAGAGTATTGACATTGGCGAAAGCCGAAGATATTTCATTGGTATCTAGGTCACAAAGACAAATACTTGCTTTGGAATATATTTCAAGAAAGTATTATTTGCGTATTAAGGTGGTAAGCTGTACTTCCATGTCACTAGAAAAACCTTTGCATCGACGAGGCACCAAAATCTTTTTTTTATGTGACAGGAGGCAAACGAGCAGACGGATCACCTGATGGTAAGTGATTACCGTCGCCCATAGACACCCGCAGACCCTTCTTAAATTAGCTAAGCCTACCTAACCTATGTCAGCATTTCAGTGACCTCGTACTATTTTGGAGTGGATTAATCCATCAATCCTTTAGAGCAATGTCAGTAGAAACCTGTGGGTTATTATAGGACGTTCACTGCTGAATATAGGCTCCCCCCCATTGATTTCAATGTTGATAGGAAAATTGGAGGGAAGTTTGCACGATGCTAATTACTACTTCATATTATTCTCAGTAATTCCGCTATTTCTCATGCTTTAAACCTGAAGATGACTTAGAAAGATTCGTTCTCAGATATTCACAAAACCAACATGTCACCCCGTCCGTTTCTATTTTAAACCCAAAGACAAATACCATAAGGACACCCAACCGCAAAGATACCTTAGCATTGATTATCAGATCGTACCACCATTGGGGAAACGATTTATTGTCGGATTATAAGATATTAAATATTCTATATTGGATTACAATTCAAACAAATGTGGATTTCGGTTTACATGTCGTAAAATATTACTTAGTAGTTAGATATGAAATGGTCCACTATCCAAAAGTTATGTGAGACGCGTTTCTTCCAGGGCGAAGCCAGTGGGAAACATAAAAAGCCCATTTTACTCGTATTTGTATTAAGTCTAAGATGACATACTCGTACATGTACAAAATTAATATTAAATTGCGAAAGTTTAAAACGTTTGTTATGTTTTCACACCTAAACCAAAGAAATGTGACAAAATTTCGAACCGCAATAAACTGTTTTGCTGATGCTGATAAACGCAAATATGCCACCTCTTTCACTCGCCTAAGAATATTAACGAAAGTTAGCTATGCAATTATAAAACCTTTTACCTCAGCTTTTTATAATCTATACTTCTATACTATCTATACTAATATTATAAATCCGAAAGTAACTCTGTCTGTCTGTCTTGCTTTCACGCCTAAACCACTGAACCGATTTGGATGAAATTTGGCATAGAGATAGTTTGGGTCCCGGGAAAGGACATAGGATAGTTTTTATCCCGGTTTTTGAATCAGGGAGGCGCGCGATAGTTTTTCTGTGACAGACAAAATTCCATGCGGGCAAAGCCGCAGGTGGAAAGCTAGTAAAAATTATAATCTATTTTCATATTTTCCACACTCCCCGCGACTTTAACACTATCGGCGAACACAGGCAGTATTATCTGACAATTTACGGGCAGATTAGCATGCGGTGCCAGCCACCCCCAGTTATTGAATTTCAGCCAGTGATGTTCGGGCACTATCGATATGTTATTTACTACCCTATAACGATACAAGCGTACGGCTCTTGAATCAATCGAGAACACCCGTTGGCTCTGCAAGGCTTGCGTATTAAGCTTTCAATGCGTAAAATATTTTAAGTCACTAGTATCGTTAGTTCTACGACCCTAAGTCTAGGCGCAGACCAGCGATTTTTAGTTGGCAGATAGTTGGGTCGGTCTGTTAATCAATATGGAGATACATAATTATGTATATGAAAGTGCGCTCAATACACCGATTTGCTATCGACAGATTCTTCATATAAATTAGAATCGGGCCCAACTATCAGCCAACTAAAGGTCTGTGGTCTGCGCCTAGATTAAAATTACTTATCATAGTGACAAAGATTTGAAGCAGATAAAACTCACATGAAATCTGTAGTTTAAACAATTTCTGAGGATTCTAAATACGGTAAACTAAGCTTACAGCGTAAATAATATCTGTGCAGCTGCCGACTAATGTTAATGTAGAGTGTGAAAATAATGTATTTAAGTGCGTGGAAGTGTGGTCTCTTGTAAAGGCACCGGCTAGCTACACATGAACAATTATACTATAGGATAAAACTAAGTCCCTAGGTATCCTAATTCCCTAGTTCCCTAACCTACAGCATAAATGTAAGATAAATAAATATATAAATAAGTGAGGGATGTCTGCACCGTGAGACCTAAGGTAACAGACGGAATGTGGTGAGGAATAAGGTGAGGAGTGGGTTTTCTCACTGCCAGTCAAGCAGACTCACAAGACTGATCAGGATCTGATGGCTAAGGGTGTCTTGGCCACAGTGAGAGGAATATAGTTACCAGGTGGAACGATACGTGGTTGAAATGATGTAGTCCAAGTCCAAACGGTCAAAGAGGATTTATTAACAATCTTACAATATTTATACTAACGCTATTTACACACACATACAAGTACATTACTTAAATTTATAATAGTGTACGCCCGTGTAATGTGCAACGATTGCACTATGATGTAGGCCAAATTTGTTGCTGATCAGAGATCAATGTTCGTCTGAACATCCTGGCGCCTCCAAGATGTTGTATCGAGTTCTTGATTTTTTAATACTTCTAAACATTCACGTACTGTGTCATGTAAGTCTCGAAGTTGTGCTGAATTTGCTCTCTTTATAGTTGGTAATTCAATTAACTTGTCAATGAACTTTGTTGCGATCATTCGCTTGTCGTCAAACCTCTTTGTTAGCAATTCCCACGCTGTTTTGTAATTTGATTCGTTAATTGGTAAGTACTGAATAATTTTTGCTGCTTCGCCTTTAACATGTGATTTCAAATATTGCATTTTTTCCGTGCATGATATTGAGTGATCTTCGTGAATTATCTTAGTGAACAAGTCTTGAAAAGTATTCCAATTGTTATAATCTCCAGAGAATTCGGGGATTTTAATTTGTGGTAATTTTCCTGATGATCTAGGAATTATATTGCTTGTGGTTGGTTTACTCTCAAATAGTTTTTCTTGGATAAGTTCTGTAGTGATTTCATAATCTAATTGGGTTTTGTCGAATAAGTTGTTCTTGAAGTAATTTAGTTCGTGCGTGTTTTCAGTCATGAGTAGTTCTAGGTGATTTTTTTCAATTTCTTGCCATTGGTTTTGTATAACTTGTAATAATGATTGTAGATGCCACGTAGGTTTATTTTCTGTGATTCCTGTCTTTGCCTGAATAAGCTTCTTAGCGAGTTGTGATATTCGAAAATTTTGTATGAATATTTTTGGACTTTGTTCAAGATTTTCGTCTGTTGAGTCTTCTTGCGGCTCTTCTGGTTGGTATAGTTCGTGTACAATTTGCAGTTTGGCTTCAATTTTTTGCAAATAGTCAATAGTGTCGTCGTATTTTTTCTTGATGTAATTTTCAAAGTAGTTTAATGTAGTGTATTTGTGCGTTGAAAGTATTTCTTGGTCTTGTAGTTTCGTATGGTTCGTCTTTGCTCTTTCGTATAATTTGTTTAATCGACATGTCCTGTCGTCTATGTATTGTCGTGAATGTCGTGAGGCTGAATCCTTTTTCATATTCGCCATAAATCGTAGGATATCATTGTATATGTTTTCTTGCTCTTTGACTAACTCGTTGATGTCTTGTATCTCCATGGTGCTCCTCTTGTCTATTCTGTTCCTTCCTAATACCCTACCCTACGTCTATTAATAAAACTTATGTCAATACTTGATGTACCTGCGCCCTAATTACGGTATTTTGCGACTTCTCAATCAGCCGGTGAGACCCTCTTCCGGGAGGCCAGTGACCGAACCGCTACCGTAATAGAAGCTTTCCAACAGGATACAACAGGTATCTAAGTACTCCAGATTGCTACGAAACTGATGCTTGTTGAGTACACCAGCACATAACTCTCCGAAGTGTCAGTCTGTCCTTGTCATTCCTAAGGGGGNAGTCCCGTGCTACATTATACTAAGAAGTCATCTCTAAACCTAAACTACTACATCATTATAATCATCAGACATTGGCCTTTCCCAAATAAGCGCCTGTTACCCTGTCTTCGGCCTGTCATATCCAGCATCGCAAATAAAATGTTGATAATGTAACTGAACGTTTATGTTTATATTGTTTTAAACTTTCATGGTCACTAACATAATAATTATTATTGACGGGCTTGCACCAGTGCCGAAATATCGGAAACTCAAAATTAAGGTAGGTACATGGTAGCAATCCCGTCAATATTAATTATTATGTCAAAAATCAAAATCAAAATCAAAATTTTCTTTATTTGTGTAAAGCCAATTTAATTCCAAATCAGCGCAGTCAAAGACGCGGGTAAGAGCTAGTTTATCATGAAATCAACACTTCCATGATCCTTCAACACGAATGAGTTGAAAGCTTATCTCAAAATTTGTCTAGAAAAAGACCGTCACCCAAAATTGCATCGACTAGTGGTGTACGTGCCGTATCGAGGACATCGCTAATTTGCAGCGATCGGTTTAACCAATCGAGTCACTCGTGACAAGTGGTCTTTCTTTATCGATATCACATAACACTCATCTCGTTCATTGAATTAGGGTTTATTCTCGATTCGGTGGGACAGCATTTTAATTTTTAAAATTGTCGTTTGATAAAATGTTCAAGCCTCAATAAACGATGTTTGGACTATCTAGAGTGGAGGCCGCGTACCGGAAAACGCAGCGTGAGACGTCCACCCACAAGGTGGACAAACGACATCATAAAGTAGCGTAGGCCGCTAACAATCGATCAACATGGAAATCATTGGGGGCCTATGTTCAGCAGTGGACGTCCTATGGCTGAAATGATGATGATGAAACGATGTTTGAGTTAGTGCAAGCATAATCAAATAAAAATCTCATAATCCTATTTTAGTGTATCAGTAAGGTCATCTCTAAAGTGCAAAAAATATACAAAAATTAAGAAAATACGAGTAATAATCGATTCGGTGCATATTTGGTTTATCAGTTATACCGTATACTTTGGTTTATCATTTCATGGAAAGGTTTTTAGTAATTTTAGTCCTTAAAAACTTTAAGCCCAGGCGCTGACCACCGACTTTTTGTTGGCCGATAGTTGGGCCGGGCTGTTAATCAGTATGGAGATGTATGAAAGTGCGCACATTACACAGATTTGTTATCGGCCGATTCTTCATACAAATTAGAATCGGGCCCAACTATCGGCCAACTAAAAGTTGGTGGTCTGCGCCTAGGCTAAATACCTAAGTCTGTTCGTGTAAACGCCATTAAACAGTGGTCGGAAATATCTTTTTTCTTTGCATTGAGTTGCTTTAGTTTATCCGGGATTTCACATTTGTGATTTTTGAACAGTCAAAGAAAAAGTTAAAAGGGTATTTCTCGGTTTTATTGCACAAAGAGAAATCCACATTCAACTAGTGATTGTTACTTTGATATGTAAAGATTTTGTATAAGTACTACGAGTAAATTTATTCAGCCGATAAAATGTAGGTATGAAGAAAATATGAAATGACTTATAATAATAATATTATGATGCATACGAAGATGCGAATTCATTCTGAAAAGAATTAACAAAATCATACCTACCGAATGTTGAAAAGATTATTGGATAAAGAGCGATGTTCTGTGGTTCTGTGGAATATTTTTCTTAAGTGTTTTCGTAGAATCAACAAGAGGTTTATCGACAAAATCGTTGTATTCGATACAAATATGAACAAATCAGTAGTATGTCTTCTTTGCATTTCACATCACTAGTTTGATATCCTCAGAACAAAATATGCATTTGAATCTCTGTTTCTGTTGATTCAAATACAAAATTACAATCGTCTACCTTTTCAAAACTAATAAAAAATACAAGTACCCAACATTCAAAATATCAAAACTGAAAAGGAAATTCCAATGGCTGTTTCATTTGATTTTGTTTCAAATGCATAATGCACTCTGCATGCAAATGTAATTGGAACAAAAAATATTTAAAATGGCGACACGTAAAGTCAGAAATTAGCTTACATTCCTCAACGAATCATTTATCAAGCGGGCAAAATAAGAAGTAGAAACATCAGTAAATTGCAAGCCCTCGTTAAAATGCACAGATGTTCGGGCGCAGTGCGAGCGTTGAATTAAAAAAATACCGTATTAACTCTAAAGTGAAAATTCACTAATAATGTGCAATGTGCATAACAATAAAACTACTTAAATTAAAATCTGCCAACCGTTTTGTGTTTTAAAATTAATTGCTAAAAATCAACGAGCACCATTTTTACTAACAATGAAAAAACTAATTCAAAAAGCAAAATTTTACTTTTACTATATTAATAATACCTATAAATTAATTAAAAATATTTAATTAAACTTTTTATTCAGCTAAAATCTCAAACGTTGATGTATATAATCTAATCATGAAATTGACAAGTTTAGCTATTTGAATAGCCATCTAAGTTATTGCGCATTGTTTCTGTTATTTATCATTTTAAAAATGGTGAAACTCATCTTTTTTTTTTCAATAGGTAACTAAGCTTTTATAAAGCACTTTATCACAGCTCAAAAAATAAAACAAACCCGCTCACACTGAGGACTCGCCCCAAAAAGAATACCGAGCGATTCTGGCACGGCGTGTGAGCAGCTATTTGCCGTTATGGTATTTGCAGTCTATTTCAAACTGCAGTCAGGTGTCGCCAAGATATGTGCACTCGGACTTTACCTGCGACTTTGAATTAAATTCGGATAAATACCACTTTGGAGAAGAAAAACCCGGTTGGTGGAGTTTTTAGGGAGGACGTGTTGCTACATTATACGAATTAAAGTTACATGTTTTAAAAAACTGATTTACGTTATTCAAATCAAACTAGCTGACCCAGTGAACTTCGTACGGCATATATTCATCAGAAATAATGTAGAATTAAAAATAAAAAAAATAAAAAAATAAAAATCTTGTTATTTACTTTTACAAGTAGGTACTTACATTAATGCTTTAACTGTAAAAAACTTACATTAGTGCAGCTGGGGTATACCTAGTAAGTATAATAGATATACCTGTGGCAGGAGGCCCCGCTCTTCTTCCACTGGTTACGATAATTTAAGTACATAGGTAATCTTTAACACTAGTATGCAAAATAAAATTATCTTTTTAGATTTCAGTAGAAGTTTTTTACAGAAGCAAATTCTTACAGTTTTTAAATACTTAAATAACAGTCAGAATTCTAAGGGTAAAATAATTTTTAAAATCAGTCCAGTAATTTCGGAGATAATTCAATACATACAAACATACATTATTGAGTGTAGAAGATCAACACCAGGTGTTTGAATTCAGCATGGAATAATACTCATTAAGTTAACTGCAGTCTGCAGTTTCTACACAAACGGCGACAATTACACAAAACGACGTTTTAGTAAGTAAGTATCTTTGTCCAATCTGGAGTCGTTCTTAACTACACCCGGTCAGAGTAGCCAACTCTCTAACTACTGACTACACATCTTGACATTTCATTTCAAGCTACAAGTATCTAAAACGGCTGTAAAGAAAAGTTCAAAATCTGTATCTAATAGGTCTATTAGTTATGGTCATGACAGACCTTTTTATTATTAGTTGACTGTCTTAGGACCCAAGAATTTTTTTTTTGCCAAATCCATCCAAAATCCAACCACTAAGCTACAAAAGATTAGTAAACTGGTTTATTTATACGCAGACAGTTTGAAGCAGTCAATTTCTTCAAGTTGACAATCCTGCTTTGCATTAATGCAAAAATCCCAAACACAACTTCACTAGTTTGTAAATCCAGAAATCCGGTCTGGTACTGACTCCTCAACAAAAAGAATGCAAGCACATGTCTACTATCCTCCCGGTATTCCCAGACTCCAGGGAAATCTTTTTATTGCTTAGATTTCTGCCGCTAATTTAAGGGTTGAGCTCCACACGATATTTGGAGATGTTACAGGTTTGCACTTCGGAGAATTTTCGCAATTTCGTACCTATAGTGCAATGGCTTACGGTTTCCAATCCACGACTTTCTGATTATTTTCCACGGATAAATATATCTAGTAGATAAAGTCACTGGTAACCAGCAATCTAGGTAATCTTATGATTCAAGACAATTCCAATTGAATTTGTTGCCATAGGATTTAGTTTTGCCTATTATCCATTATTTCAATGCTTACATCTACGAAGAAATAAATCAAAAGGAATTCCATATTAGACCTATAAGTTCATCTTACAAATCCAGTTCAACCAGATAGAATTACGTACGAGTATTACCATAATAAAACCTAATCTAATATTTCTATAGTCCCGGACTTATTACCCCGGGTCTCAGGGTGAGCGGGGCCAATTTGAAATTTTACGACGCGGGGTGTTATTCGCCAAGCACTCGAGTTAATATTTCACCGGCTAATTATACTTTAGATTGTTTACACAGGCTATCACTCCCTTGCTGAAACTGGTTTGTTTTTTGACCTTCTTTTATTGTGTCCGCAATTTGAGAAAATCAAACGAAATTTCTATCCCAGTTGCATATTTAGTAGATTTTGATTTTTTACCGTTTTAATTAAAATACGCTCTAAAGTAAATCATTCCTTATTTTTTTTAATGATAAATAATTACAATATTTTGTCATTTTCATTATGTATATTGACAAGCGGCTTATTGTAAGTATACACGTACAAGGAAGTAAATAAAATTCAATAAAACGTAATGTATTCAATAAATTCCTTTAAGAATTCCCATCAACCAAATGAAAAAGGACCCTAAAAATACAATAAAAATTGAGGAAAATTGAAATTCAATAAGAAAACACGATAATTTAAAGGGACTAAATTACAGCACAATATTCGATCAGATTATTATCGAGTAGCATTAGAATTGGGGTCGTATAAAGGAATTTAATTAAAGGAGAAAAATACGGAAATTCTCACGTAACGCATTTACAGAGTTAGTCTTGTACCTTTAGCTAACTTCTAGGTTTTGAATAACAACTGTCATTACTCTTCTTGTCGTGTCGACAACAAACCTACAGTGTCAGCCCAAAACTCTGCTACGAGAGCTTTTAATGTATGCTGGAATTAATGGAGCTATTTATTATCTATTGACTTGTTGACTCTTAGGCTGAGTTGCACCACCTAACTTTAACGATAACTATGACGATAACCGATGTTTTTTGTATGGAGTTTGACAGATATTTGACATTTATCAAAGTTGAAATAAGATGGTGCAACCCAGCCTTAGATATATCTAGTTACATTCTAATTAATAAAACTTAAATAAAGAAAGAACGGCCTTTGTGGAAATCCTTGGGGGAGGCCTATGTCCAGCAGTGGAAGTCTTTCGGCTGAAACGAAAGAAAGACGTGTGTCGAAAGGGCGTTCGCTAAAGTCTAGGTGGAGCAATATTGGTCATAACCTGATACTCCACACGTTGGCCACAAGGTTGGACCCTTCGCCAGTCGTCCAACTTGTATCTAGAAAATAGTTTTGGCACCAACGTCGCGACAAGCTATTTTCTAGACAAAATTTGCCCGAGTAGTACGAGTATTGGGACCAACATTAGAGCCAACGTGTGGAGCCGGCCTGACACAGATTTTCTCTGGAAAACTTAATAATTAGATTTGCTATCAGCTTCATTTTTCAAGGAAAGAGTGAACTGCCTACTTACTACAACTATCTAGTACATGATCAGAAAGGATTCAACATCACAACATTGATAATCGAAAAAAAAATGCCTGAATCATCAACAACGAGGAAAATCCTATTTACCACAAAAATACATTCGACATCAACTCCGCAAGCACCGCAAAATTTACTACACGATAAATCAGAGGCAGTATTCTTTGTGTAACTTCCAAAGTTACATTTATCATTGACGAAAACTTACCTTTCAATGGAACAGCGTGAACTTGTCCCGGCTTGAATAAACGTAACTTCACCATCTGATTCAGTCGGTAAACAAGGTCATGGTAACTATGTTTATAATAAACATTATTTGCTAAAGACGTTATACTTTTTATATTGACTGCAAAAATCTGAATTCTCACTAAGTATAACGGGATTTTGCAACCACACAACACTTTTAAAAAGTTAAAGATATAAATTTATATTCCCGACGTTTCAACCCGGTTGCACGAGTCATGGTCGCGGGCAGACTGAAGAGATGCGGCGTCGTCTGCTCGGACGCGATGCACTTTCTTCACCCACCCGCATTAGCACAATATTTTCGTCGTAATATAAGCACCACACAGCACTAATAGTGTTCAGGTTTCTTGGAGACGGTCTAGAACGCGATTTGCACTTCGTTATCGCCGGATTCCACCCTGAAGATAGGTTAAATCAATCTTCTCGATTAAATTCTTATTCTTTTAATTTCAATGGCTTCACGTATCATTATAATATTAGGTATGGTGAAGCCGATCAATTGAGACTCTAAATGTATAAATAGGTTTGTTTTAAATGGTTAATTGTTTAAAGCTGTTTGTTAGTTATCTACTAGACGTAATATCTAACATAATAAACAAAAAAATGTTTACGCAGCGCTGGCCATGCGCGAAATTAAATCTTAAAATTACCAAAAAAAACAACCTTTGACCCTTCGCCCCTACAAAATAAAGGCTTAAATTTGAACAAACTAATTTTCAGTTTAATTTGAACCCCCGTTCAATAACAACGCCAGGAGTCGGCAAACTGCGCCGGTCACGCGCCGCCATAGTAATGGATTACGTGCCGCACCGCTATGGGACCTGATGCTTCATAAAAATCCTTTTTTATCTAGTATTTTCTTTAAATTATCAGCGCAAAGTACACTTTTTATTTATCTCCACAAAAGACCTATTTAGTTTCGTGATTTAGAAACAAACGTGCTCGGAATATAAGAAGTATTAGACGCTTTGAATTTGACGAAATTTGCCTACCATATTCATGAGTTCGTGATTCCTGGAATTTCATAGCCATTTTTGTTCTTTGGTTTAAAGTTTTAGGTTTTGTATTTATGCAGATAAATAATGGATTTTGGTTGAAAATACACTTTCCATTGTTTAAATAACTAAAGAAAGAGGCCACCAAATCCTCAAACCAATGCACAATGCCGATAACAGACACCATGTAAAAATGTTTGTCAAGATATTTGAACAGTATTTGCAAAGTTAGCGCATATTATATTAGACGACAGTTTAGTCGTGATTAGTACAAATATCGCAACAAAAGACTTGAACAAATTTTCACACAGTTAAAATGTTTTCCCAAAATGTACAAATTACCTTCTACACATGTCAAAGTCCTTGTGCATCTTCACAAACATTTTAACACAGACCTGTGACCGCCAAAAGGAAAAGATTAACAAAATTATATTTAACCTTTAATTAAGTAACTTTGTAGACAGCGGGTTGAAGTCGTTTGTCGTCACTCTTCCTGAATTTAAAATGTATGTAAAACGCGAATGCGGGCTCATGCAGTCACGTGCTATCACGATAATGAATTTCGTGTCTCAGCTTTATGGCAGAAAGGTATCATTACCTTAACTTAACCTTAATATTTTTGCTTAGAATTTGTTAAAAAGTAGTATGAACTTTATCTTCATCATCATCATTTCAGCCATAGGACGTCCACTGCTGAACATAGGCCTCCCCCAATGCTTTCCATGTTGATCGATTGGTAGCGGCCTGCGTCCAGCGCTTCCCAGCTACCTTTACGATGTCATCGGTCCATTTTTGGATAATCGTCCCACGCTGCGTTTTCCGGTACGCGGCCTTTATCTTATGAACTTGAAAGTTCTTGTCTTTCCCGAACACTATAATCAAAGCATTTTCAAGGTGAGAATAAATAGGGACAAGACCTTTGAAGGCCTTAGGAAAAATTAGGGATAATTAATTAAAATTAAATAATCAAACCTAAAAAACGGTTTAAAAAGGACCATAATATCCCATCATTATTAATAGGAGATGATATCGCTTTTCGAAGAGTTTCAGTTAGCAACGATCGAAAGAGAGCTATAAATATTATGTGAATCGTTTTGTTCTATTCTAACAAATTTAAATGACCCCAAGAAAGAGGGGGACAAGTAATTTATAGCATTCAATAGGCCATCAGTAAGCGCGTCTCTAACAGTTATAGAAACGACTAACCCTATATCAATTTCAGGGGACAATAACGTTTTATGTTCCCGTATATATTTTTATACGGCTATCATCGGAGGTGCCTGCAAGGGAGTTTCTCCTAATGAGACCAAATTCAATTGTAATAAGGTCTTTAGGGAAAATGAAATCGTAAAAATAATGTTAAGCCGTAAAATACATTTATTATGGCATTATGCTTTTGTGTTCGGGCTCTTTTTAAATAAAGGAGACTTAAAAATGCCCGAAGAAAAGGAATGTAATTTGGCGAGCTGGTATAAAAGATATCCAGTGAATTATACGGTGGTCCTAGACATTCAACTCATTTAATAAATTCTGTCTGATGGTTCTAAGTTATTAGTTATGTTTCCGTAAATTAAAAATGACGTGTTTGTTGAATAAGTTTCCTTATTCTTAAATTATAAAGACTAGTTTTACCTGCGACATCATACGCGTGAAAATAGTTAAATAATAATTCCCATTTTTGCAACATTTCAATCCCCTATTAGCTGCAGGGTGATGTTTTAGTGGCCTAAAACCTTCCTCGATAAATGGGCTATCCAACAGAAAAATAATTTTTCAAATCGGACCAGTATAGTACCTGCGTTTAGCACGATCAAACAATAGGGATGATGACTGGGTAATGAAATCGAAATTCTATTTAGTCCGTCAGACAGATAATTAGAAAATATTAGACTCATATTTTTTATTTTATTCCATAATCGAATAATTACAGTATTATATTGAGTTGAAATGTCACGTGACGTCACTTTTGAGTAAAAATTCTACTCGAGCGTGACGTATCGCGCCATTTCAACTCGATGTAGCACTGTTAATATTTAATTATGAAAGAAAATAAAAAATATGAGTCTAATATTTTCTAATTATCTGTCTGACGGACAAATAATTGAAATTTTGTCATCTAGCCTATTATACAAACTAACTATTTATGTAGTATAGAAAAGATTTTTATTCGGCTAAATCCGGGATTATCTCAAAAAATATATGATAAAGAAGAAATCATGTCTACAAAGAAGTAAGACTTACGTCCGTCCGTTCTACATGTAGTTTTAGGAAATATAAATCCTTGCAAAGTGCGTGTGACCGCCATTACAACTCATAAAAGGCGAGCCGAGGGTAAATGCGTGTTTTCCACGCTGATAGTAGCTCTCAGGATCCGCACTCTAAGTTATAGGAACCTAGAAGTGTAATGCGTGTGGTAGCTACACTGTGAAGTTAGTCTTATGGATACTTGTCATTTTTTCTTTCTGGACATAAGCTGCGTAAAAAGAAATAGGTGAGTTCAATAGCCATATTCGCTGTTTAGCACTGGATTGAGTGAAAAAAGAGTATTATTGCTTAGGCTTTGTGATTAAATGTAAAATAGATTTATGGTCTTAGTGGTTAAATTGTTAAGTTGGACTTTCTCCATCTTGAGTGGGTGAGAGTCCTGGGACTGACGGACTAATTGCGTCCAGTTACTTGAGACATGAAAGGCTTAAATCGACCTATAATATAGGTAAGTACCTAAGTATACAAATATAAAACACTGTACAATATGAAAAATGTTTCTACGTTTCAATTACCACAATAAGGCCTATCGAAATAAAGTCCGTCTGATTAGGGTCATTTCAAATTAAATGTCTTTGTAAGTATAATTCAGATTTTGAAGTCAATCCTATTAGTTTTCAAACCTCATTTTCCCAGCCTGAATACCTTCACCTAGATTATTTCATATTAAACAACCAACACAACTAAGCCTAACTAATATTCTGTCATAAATTCCAATCTAGGTCCTGGACACAAATATAAATTACGTATAATATAAATCCTGGTTGGATCGAGAAATAATTGGCTAAGCAATCTGACCGCGACACTCAGGTAGGGGCAACACTCAGTATAAACTAGGGGTGGGCCCCAGGGAGTGGATACATTACGGGATTATTATACATTTTCACCGGGTTAGCCGTGGTCTGTCTATGAATTTATAAGGATATTCAAATATACTATTTTGTGTGTCAGCAGATTACGCCTTTTTCTTTTGATGTTAGCAAAAGGAATATCTTCTTTGATAGATAACATATCTCACAATTTCTAGGGAACCGGGTTCCCTGGGTTGCACCATCTTCCTTTAACTAGAACAAATGTCAAAAGTCTGTCAAACTACTTACAAAAATCACCGGTTTTTGTTATATTTAAGGTTAAAGTAAGATGTATTAACTCAGGCATACAGCATACAGTCCCAATAACTACTCCATCGAAGGAGTTCATGTTTGTGTTCAGAATGGCAATGTCATGAAGAGACAGACAATAACAACGGTTTATAAGACTGAAAGAGGAATCGCTACTCACGCAATAATGCAAGTATTGAAAAAAAGTGAAATAACGGAGTTACCCCCTCGTCATCATCATTTCAGCCACAGGACGTTCACTGCTGAACATAGGCCTCCATCAGTATTTCCACTTCGCCCGGTTGGTAGCGGCCTGCACCCAGCGCTGTCCTGCTACCTTTTACGGAGCTTTAGGTAGTGGAGTTACTTAATTATATTGAAACAGTATTACGATAGTTAAGGTACCCTGTACAATTTCCTTGGCTAGTAATACAACTTAAATACTTCGCCTTACTTCGAACTGTTCTGCTACATAAACCGAACTGACTTTAATAACAGACTGGATGTTAAGCTCATATAATTAGTCACCGACGGTTCGTGAATCAGTCTGTCTCGAAGGGATTTTACTACCAGTTTAGTAATTATAAATAACCTAAGATTAACCTTGTTAACCTTGACTTTGAAGACTGAGGATCCCAAGTTATGTATTATGGGTAATACTATTTAATATTCGTACTTATTATGTGATAAATACTATAATTTATAGTAGGTATCTGTACGCGAATAGGTACAAGTATAACGTGCAATTAGTTTTTTTTTTTTTAATAAAATCGGTTAAAATCGGTAAAATCATTTTTTCAATAAAGAAGGTTTTTTGTGAATTGACGAGTTTTTACGCCTGCTGGTTACAATTTTATTTATTTCCATTTTAGTTTTCTTGATACGCCATCTTCGCCAAAATATAGGTATTATTTTAAATAGAATATAATAAATATTATTAATTTTATACAAAAAAATCCTTAGTAGGTACTGATAAATGTGAAAAATGTAAAACGTTATATTAACGGTATCGTTATAGCCAATGAGCTGCTGTCATAGTGACATTGACGTAATCTCAATGTCACACTAGAAACGTCAGATTAGAGGGACGCGCGTGAACGACTCCCCGCGCTTTTGTGCTAAAAATGAGGTAATTTAATGTGAAAGTAAAGTTCCTAGTGTTTTATTTATGAGAATAGATATACCGTCCTCTAACAGTATGGTCACTTAGGAGTCATAGTACTTACTTGAACTCTCAACTTATAATTAGTCAGCCCGTGAATCATTCACGTTCAAACCACGCAAATAGACGCGTGCGCAGCGACAACGCTCTATTTGTTAGCATCACTATGTTCTTTGTTTCATTCAGAATCGATTAGTGACGGTTTAGTCTAGTTTGGGAATCTATTTGGAATATAAATAGCTAGTACCAAACATCTACTTATAGGTATACGAGTACGTTGTAAGCTACGATACATAATTTGTTTTTTTTGCTTGATCATTTTAAGTTACACTTATACACTCTGACGTAGAGACGATAGTATGTATAATATCTAGTCACCCAATCTAATCGGAAAAGAGTCTAGATCAAAGAAATAGTTTTCAAAGTTAGTTTAAACGATATCCTATCCTATACATTGAGCTATTCCTTACACCAATCACCTTAGGAACAATTTAAAAATACATTCTGTGCCTTACCCCCTTATTAATTAAAATTTCACCTAGGATGAATCTTGGATTAAAATTACATTTCCATACTAAATGACAGTTTAAGTCAGAGTTCATCTAGGGTAATACTTTTATTAATAAGGGGGTACAAGTTTATGTACCTTATACGAAACCACAGTTCTTTGTTTTTAAACGGATTCCACCACAAAGCGCCACTCGACACTTTCTAAATATTTGCACTGGTTTGTTCTTACTTGTTTGATTCATCCTCAATTAGCCGCGATGCTTAACGGATGGGGGTAAAAATAGATTCGCAGGAGATCAAATGGAAGGAAACGCTTCTTAACTGCAAATAAATCATCGGGGGTCGTTATACCGGTTCTATTTTAACGGTGAAATATATTTTATAGACAGAATGAGTAATCTTCTTTAAAATTTTCAAGGCAGCGTTTTGAAACGCGCAAATTAATAAATTACAGTCTAAATGTTGATTCATCCGATTACAGTCTTGAATCGATGCTTTTAAATCGAGTTTTGAAGCTCTGTCTTATAATGGAAGTATTTTAGTCTATGCTATTCGTTTGAAATAAATTACTTGTACAGTCAGCAGAAAACAACACAGTTTATTACAAAATCGCGCCCATTCCAACTATTTATGATGCCCGCAATTTTAAGCTTGATGTGCCAGCAACTCATGTATTATAATGTAACACAAAAATAACGCAATAGTTTAAAATGCTCTAAAACTCAGTTCATTTTTGAGCCAGGAAAGGTCGTATGAAAATACTTCTACGTCCGTATTCGTACACGATGCTTGCTTAAGTGAAACAGCAAATCAAACGCACACCGTTGAATAGAGCTCTGTGATTGGTTCGTGCGTCCACGCGCACTGTGAGACCTCATAGTAATATTTGTGAATAGATAAAATATAGCGTTAGATTAGAATATAACTAATGCGTTACTATTGTGTACATAGAACTAATCTAAAAGTATTTTATACGACATTTAAGTGACAGTTCAATTTTGGGACTACAATAAAGATAATCAAAATTTTCTTATGGCAGTTTTCTTTACAAAAGAAAAAATAAAAAAAGATTTAAAGTCGATTTTGTGAAAAACTCTTTCAAAACTAACTGCAAATTAATACCCTTTCATTTTATAATGGAAGGTCTATTCAAGAAATATCAAAACTAAATTGGATTAGAACGGATTAGATTGAAAGCTTTATAAATTCTATTTCGAGCCGCCGATCTATCATGTAATCAAGTTGTCATTGAAAAGTTACTTTTCATTCGCGCCAAACAGATTGGGGACCGTTTTAATGGTTCAAGATAATGAAATAAAGTTATTGAGTTAGTAAATCGTAAAGCTTTACATTATAAATGGTTTCTACTGAAAATACACAATAGATTCATTTGTTGTTTGTTACAAATTAAGTCGTGGGATATTAATTTGTCATAGAACGTCCACTGCTGAACATAGGCCTCCCCCAAGGCCTTTGGGGAAGTGGACGCTGAAATGATGATGATTATGATGATGATATTGATTTGAATCTCTAAAACATGCTACCTACTTATTCGTATTTTGACAAACAAAATTCGTGGTTAGTTTGACTATAAAAATGTGTAACGTAAAATATAAATTACTTCTTAAAATGTATTTTACATTATATTGCTTTACAGGACTCCAATAAAGTTGAAACGTACCGGACAAAGATTTCAGGGATTGTTATATTCATTAATAATACCGACTTTTTCTATAGGATTATTGGTAATAACTGTTATTCCATCGATCAAACCAAAATGTTAATTAAACTATAACTTATTGACCATACTCCAGAAGTGTGAAGAAAATTTCAAACACAGTATCGAATTATTAACTTTAAAGGTTCATATAATCACGTTAACACCCAAACTACCCACACGCAGTAAAATTTCGCAACATCAATCACACCCGCGACAAATTAAATTTAGATACCACAAAATTTCAAACCTAATAACGTTTGCCCACACACAATCCGTTATTGATACCCTGGTTGTGGTGAAAATTCCGGACACTACAAAAAGTAATATTTATAAATATTTTCTCTTTCGGTTCTCAAACGCTACATGTTATTTGATTAAGTAGTACATGAGTATTCATACGAGTAGCTTAACGTTTTGATTTATAGATGTATGTTTTGTTATTTATCTAACTAGATTTTTGCACAGGGTGGAAAAGTGATCTAACTCGTTTATTTCTAAGCTATACAAGATATCGCAAAACTAGTAACTGGCCCCGAAAGTGCTTCACGAGCTCTATCAAATTGTATCAATAAATAGATTACAGAATTGTGTCCAGACTCTGCCATTTACTACCATTAAGAGAGTCATATTCAAGGTTTTGGTTGAGAATTGTTTCTATAGCGTCAATGAATTCATTCAATTTAGCCGTAGTAGTCGCCTCGAGAGGCTATTAAGGATAACAATGTGACTTACTCGTAATTTTATAAATAATTAGATTTAAGTTTGACATTGTGCTAATGAATTTGAGATTTTTATTTTTATTTTATTTTTACTGACTGACATTGTATTTTTATGAAATTGTATTATGTATTGTTTAAAATAAGGTAATTAATGAATTTTAATTGTAATATGAATAGATTGCACGACGACAAAATATTTGCATATCGTCATATCGATAAAACATGCCTGTTCACACTACACAATATGTAATAACAAAATTGTACCATGCTTTTTGCAAATAAATATTTATTATTATTATTATTATTATTATAAACTGGATCTATTCGAAAATTTAATGTTTCCAGTTTTAAACCGCTCGACATAAACGACGCAATAAGAGGATACGTATACTTAAATCATAAGTTACACTATGTCAATTTCAATCATCAAGCCAATAAAGCCGATACTTAAGTAAGTATTGAAGACCACTGTAGTGATCTTTACCCTAATGAATAAATCACCCATAGCACATACGCGTTCAGCTGATCTGCTAAATCGCTCGTCACAAATCGCTAAGATCTCCAACTTGAGCTTGACTCATTGTACAGTAATCACAAGCTAAACACTGTGACATCTTAAGCCTTTGTAATAGGTGTTATTTTGCAACAAAAATGTTAAGTCTTATGTGCTATTAAAGCTACATTCGATGTCAAACCGCAAGTGGTAAAGTTGAGCGGCTTGAGTTGTCATTAGGTTGATAGAGCAGGCAAAATGTCAACCTCACTCAGATTGCACGACTCGAATAGATGAGGGTAAATGTGATTTGATTGACGATGAAAAGGCATCTGAAGTTTGTGGGAGTGAAAACTTAAGTGTATGTATTGAGGAAGAGCTTCCATTTATATTACGTATGAATTAGTAATTGTCGTACGTATGAATTACTTTTGTTGTATTGGTAGTTGGGTCAGGCTGTAAATCAGTATGGACATTATGAAAGTACATTACTATCGACCGATTCTTCATACAAACTAGAATGGCGCCCAATAACTATCGGCCGACTAAAAGTCTGTAAAGGTTTTAGCCTAGGCGCAGACTGCAAGCTTTTTGTCGGCCGATAGTTTAGTCTTGTAGTTAATCAGTATGGGCATAGTATGGAAGTGCGCACATTACACCGTTTGATTCTTCATACAAATTAGAATTGGGCCTAACTATCGGCCGACTAAAAATAGGTGGTCTGCGCCTAGGCTTAGAGTGAATACCGTCCTTAGTATCCATAAGTACTTTATTTCTCATCAAATATCAGTGTATACTCTGCCTTACTTTCAGCGTAATTTATTATCAGAATAATAATTTTATTGGCATTTTACGCGCACACCGCGTCGACGCTAATAAATTGGGTGCCCACTTTTGGGATTGTTACTTTCATAAAAATACATATAACGTATGGCGAAGTAATTTTATTTTACATGGTCTCTTAAGCGCTGAAAATTTTAATACAGGAAATGAAGCTTGAAGCGAAATATGCGGTCAGCAGATGTATACAGTCGACCGCACTTCAGGCTGTAGTTTGTTATTGCAAACGCGATCGTATTCCAAGTACATAAGGCACATGTTTTGTATGATGTTCTTTTGTGCATACATTGTTGCGGCATTTCGCTAGTGGTATGCAGTGTTGGTAAGAACCTCGTAAAGATTTTAGACTTGGGGCAATGTTATATTATGAATTGTTTGGACAAAATTCGTATTATGTAAGCTTTCATAGTTTTGTAGATTAGATTAAGTTGAAGGCAGGGCAAATGCATACAAAATGTGCCTTCTTCTTCTCGTTCTTAAATTAAAATAGGTATTATTTTCACGTAACTCCATAGAAATGACATTCTATTAATGCTAAAAAGATTTGCGGAAATATTTCTCACTGAATTGTTAATAAGCATCAAACTTTATTCAGAAGAGCAGTCTCATCCTAACACAAGTTTAATAAACTTAAAAGGAGATTCACAACATTTTTTAAATGTAAAACTTTAAATACTAATTTACATTTATGAATATTGAATTTTTTGTATTTTTGTTCGTTCTGCATCATCAGATCTTGTCATGTATGCCCAATTGCCCATTGCAGGAGCAAGCTTCTCTTTAATTTACCAATGGAGAATGTGACTTACACTCTCTACGTTGGCCAAACAGATTAAGGAGGCCTAAATCCTCAATTTTGTCTTGCACTTTTCATTCATAATATTATGAGAACATAGCTAATGCATCGTAGGAGTTATCGGATAATGTCCAGATGCGTATTGGCATCATTAGGCTGCCCGCCAACTTAATTTAGATACACTGCGCCATGTGTCTCTGACGCAAAGCAAATCACTGCATTATCTTCGGGCCCTAAACACTTGCAAGAGATTCCCACGGTTGTATTGAAGTTAATACTCAATACGATTGTCAATATTGCAGATAGCATGTAATATTTAACTCAGCCGGTGCTTGAGGTATGTACAGGAGTGGCACGGGAGATTTTGACATAATAATTATTATGACGTGACAGAGTATACTATTTTAGTTGAAATGGAACGCGAAAGTTCTTAGAAAAGAAGAAATCTTATGAAACAGAGTATACAAANCAGAACCTTGCTGCCCCATCGGACGTCAGTTCTGCTTACTATGTACCCTGCCCATTGCCACTTCAGTAGTGTTAATGTAAACGTAACCCATTAATAGTAATTGAAACAAACTGATCAATTATACATTATTGTGGGAGGCTATTTCGTCCAGTGACATAAGTAATAATAGCAAATTAGTGCAGCAGCTTTCGGGAAATTCGAAGGTTTATTCCAGCTTGTTTGACCTACTTACATGCCAAGTTGCAACTTCGGTAAGATTTACTCAATAAGTATTATTATGACGTTAAGTACGATGTTTGAATATTGTTTGTGGTATCGGTATTGCTGATCAGATTTTTCACAAAAGAAATCTACATTTCAAAATTAATAAGACTACAGAATCATTNGAATCATTAAAATAAAAATTACTGGTATTTGGGACCAATTAATGATCGAATGCATTGTATTCCATTTGCGTCCTTCATCATTTGGACCATAGGACGTTTGCAGAACATAGGCCTCCGCCAATGGCTGGTTGGTTCTTAAACGCATAATAAAGTCCAGCTCGCTATACATTTATAACACTCATACTGAACGACGCTGATAGTCTCATTCGAGTGTATAAATATTATAATCATGCTCCTCTTTCTCCTATACGTACCACTAACGCCTAAAATATTACATACTTTTCATATAATGCAATAATTTATTTATAGCTGTTCCAACATTTATACAGCCCATCTCGCTCGTACGGGATCTCGTGAAATTTTACAGCGCATAATAAACCGCAAGGATATTTTCAATTTCCATTTTTAATGTCGACATGACCTGTTAATCACGAAACGACGGGGTTGCCAATTACTTTTATCATTTATAAAATATACAATGTTTTTTTACGATAGCAATTATAATGGTGGAAATAATTTTGTGGATGTTAATTCTGTCTTACAGTTTTTAACCTTGAAAACCCCTTGAAAAAGAGGCTGGCAATAGAGACGTGAGTTTCTTGCGCTACTTCTTCTCAGCACTGTCCTGAAGCAGTGGCAGGGTTAATACTGGGACGTGTAAAAATGCCTTTAAAAGCCCTTGCATAAATAAATGACTTTTATTTAAAATTTCAGGCACAATTTTTCTTGTATAGTTCTTGAGTGGAAACCATGACGGGGCAGAAAACGCAATGTAAGCAGACCTCTCATAAGGTGACCTGACGATCTGGTGAAAGTCACGGGGAGGATTTGGATACGAGCAGCGCAGAACCGATTGTTGTGGAAATCCTTGGGGGAGGACTTTTTCAGCAGTGGATGAACTTTTGGCTGAAATTATGACGATGGTTTCATTTTATTTACATTGTACTTATTTTCAAGGCAAATATTGTGTCTGGTGTATTTTTAAACGACCGACGTATGCAAGGAAACTGGTGAACCAAAGTTTATTCTCATTTTATTGGTTTGGTCTTAAAAATCTTTATGCTTTGGCGATATACAAACCACGGAAAAGCACTTGTGTTGCAGTTATTATTCATATTTATTTTAGTTTCTTTCCGATGCATATTTTTAGAATTTAATATCTTTGTGTTTCATTCTATCTACGTCAATCAAAAAGTATGCTAAAAAACTAATTTTTAAACACTTTTCTAAGTTAATTAGAGTATTACGCGATTTATTTAATATGTGTTTTAAAATAAAGCAACAAGTAAGTTTAAAAGTAATTAATTTTCTACCATATTTTGTAAGAAAACAAGGCGTGAACTTCGCCTGAAATGAAAATGTGGGGTTTCTACCTCGAACGTTTGAGGTACTCAGCCTAAATACAGTTTAATCCCTGTACACGAGATCGGGGCTCAGTCGGCAGTTTTTAATTCACTCAGTTAATATTCTCGAAAAACTTCCAACCAACCAACTCCAGGCGGTACCAATCTCGGCATAATTTCCCCAGAAACGGGGAAAAGTTTTAATGTCCCACTTTCGAGATTTTTTCCCACCGTGCGCCGTTCGGTAAAGTTGACAAGCGCGGATGGTAATAGGCGGTGAAATGACGGGATTTTAATCAGTTCCCGGTTTTGTGACGGGACCCGTTTGATATTGGGGGAATACTGTTCAACTTCTGAAAAGTTGGGACTGTAGTAAAAGGCATGCATGATTAATGGGCGCGTGTAAAATCTACAATTTGTTTTCTTAATGCCAACAGCTTCAGTCGACTGAAATTTGGTTCGAGTATCGTCCAACGACCGCACATTATTTTATTATTTTTTACTATACACTAACTAAATAATATGGTGCAACTAATTTTATACTTTTTATTTTTGATGACATTTAAAATAAAATAATTTAATTTGCCAAAAAATTACAAAGTGTAGCCCATGTCACTCAAGTTTGTTCTAAACTTCCCTATGAAACCTCTATAGGTTTCATGTAGTAAAACTTGCTGAAGCGGCTAAGGCTTGAAAATGTAATGCTGACAGAAAAAGCTGCATTTACATAATATAATATGGTATAACGGTATATGTATTCCTAAATCCATAATAATAAGCTATGAAATCGGCCAAAACAAGATACTCGTATTTTATATTTGTTCTTTTTTTTTCTTTTTTTTTCAGAAAAAGTACAGATTAGGTGTTTTGGGTCTACTAATTCCATTACCTTTGATAAAATTGAGGAATTTTTCAAAGCAAGTAGCAACTAAAAGCAAGTTAAACGCCCAATTAATCGTGAGCATAGTACTTATAAAAGACACGAATTAAAATGTACTTAGCGAGCGTCGATCCTAGACCTCATTACCGTTGCCGGGAGATTAAGGTCAAGCGATCCACTGGTTATTAAGGAACGGTATTGAACCGACGTTGATGTCTAGACTAGAAAATAGCGATTTTAAAAACCTAAGACGGCGAGATTTTTCATAAATTGAACCGTAAGGTTACTGACATATTGGCGTTGCTAAAGAACCTCCTTGGTAATATTTTCCAAGAAATATCTGTAAAAATGAATGGG
Source organism: Ostrinia furnacalis (assembly GCF_004193835.3). Taxonomy (NCBI): domain Eukaryota; kingdom Metazoa; phylum Arthropoda; class Insecta; order Lepidoptera; family Crambidae; genus Ostrinia; species Ostrinia furnacalis. Next base: position 1,167,269 of record NW_021132286.1, on the reverse strand, counting down.
TTTTTAATTTAAGGTTGTCTAGCATCACTATCATCTCAGACATAGGACGTTCACTGCTGAAAATAGGCCTACCCAATGATTTCTAAATTGTCCAGGATACTCTTAGACTGCGTTGCTCCATCTGACTTTAACTTTAATAAACGCCAAGAATCTGTCAAACTCCATACAAAAAACACCGGTTATCGTCAAAGTTTCTCAAAAACTCAGCCTTAATGTGTTTCGCTAAAAACATAGGTTTAACTGGCGTATAAACAAACATTTTTAGATTTTTTATAAATAAAGAAAAATTGGATGGGAAGCAGACGCAGTTAAGTAGATAAACAAAGCCTAAATACCAAGGCCATAAAGTGCACAGTTCACCGACTTGGCCAGCCAATCATTTAAGAAATGGCGGTAGGCCCCTGATTGTGTGTGAGCAAACGTTGAAACCCGGCCAAGTCCCGCCACTAATATGAAACTTGGCCCCAAAACTTGCGGTCAGCCGAATTAAATCAATGCCCGCTAACGTCTTGGCATCCTTGCCGAGTTAAGAGTAATTACTTTATTTTTATTTATAACATTCTAGTTCAGCGGTTCCCAAACTTATTTAGTCTACTGCCCACTTTGAGAATAAATTATTTTTTAGCGCCCTCCATTATTGTAGTCAAGAGTCGAGCTCAGTCGGTGTCTAAGAGTCCTCCTAGTAGATGACGCCTCCCAAGCCTCTACACAACGTCCCGATATTTTTATCTGGGTCTCTTACCGCCCCCCTTTAAGCCTGCAGCGCCCACAAGGGGGCGTTATCGCCCACTTTGGAAAAGACTGTTCTAGTTTATGTAGCCCAATAGTTCGTAGAACTGGTGGTCGCTGGGGCATAAAAGTTCTCGAGTGGCAACCACGGTCAACGGACCAAGAAACGTAATGTGGGCAGACTCTACTCCGTGAACCGACATTCAACAATCTAGCAAAGAAATCATCTGATCTGAGGGTAGCGCAGTAAGTACAGTCGCGGAATGAAAAGGTTCGTCACCTTAGTGTCGGTTTTCGCTTGCACTAGGTACTGTAAGAGTCAAACCTGCCAACATAACAGTGCAAGAGACAGTGCTGCTAACATTTAAATAAATATGACGTTATAGCTAACGAATAAGGTTTTGCTTGTTTATTTTTCTATCCCATCAGTGCAATGCAATAATGACATTGACCAATTGACAATAGTTTTTTTATTTAATAGAAATAATAATGGCAGGTTGAACCAACAAGAAGGTTTTAGTTTATCAATCATAATAATCTTCTTGACAAGATAAATCGTCAAACAACTTTGATCTGAATAATTTTGAACTTTACTGACGAACAGTTAAAGATTATTTTCTCTAACTCGAGATTATTCTGTAACATAGTTTCAAAAGGTAATATGTGCTCGCGATTCGTTGAAGGAATCAATTTGAAAACTGACGAACCTTTTCATTCCGCGACTGTACATGGTCATTGTGGACATTCTCGGAGAAGGCCTTTGTCCAGCACTAGATGTCATTTGGTTGAAGATTGACTTTAAAAAAAAACCGACTTCAAATGCGTGAACACAAAAAAAAAATTAAAAAAATTGCGTATAAAAAAGTTCATCCCCAATTTTCCACCCTTGGGGGTGAAATATTTTCTTCAAATTCGCATGAAACCACCCTTTTGATAATACCTATTCAACAAAAAAATAATCGTTCAAATTGATTTATAATCGGCGGAGATATTGCGTATAAAAAGTTCATCCCCAATTTTCCACCCTTGGGGGTTGTTTTTTTTATTATTAAATTTAAATGGGACCACCCTTGAGGTATTACCTATACGCCGAAAAAAGATTTGTTCAAATCGGTTCATAATTGGCGGAGTTATCGCGTAACAAACAGAAAAAAAACATACGGGTCGAATTGAGAACCTCCTCCTTTTTTTGAAGTCGGTTGAAAAGAAAGAAGCAACTCTGCATGGCAAATTTAGATGGTGATGATGATTTACGGTGTTTTATTAAAATAAAACGTACTAAATGTAGGAGAACCTAAGTGACTGACATAGCCCGTAGAATCGAGGGAAGCGGGGCACATAGCTCGTAGAGCTGATGGCCGCTGGGGTAGGACAGTTCTTGAGTGGCGACCACGAACCAGAAGACGTGGCGTGGGCACGCCTCCCACTAGGTGGACCGACGTACTGGTGAAGGTCGCAGGAGGTGCCTGGATGCGAGCAGCGCAGGACCGGTATTTGTGGAAATCCTTGGGGGAGAGGTCAGCAGTGGACGTCTTTCGGCTGAAACGAACGAAATGTATAGTCAACCCTAAAATAAACTTACAAATCAATTAAAATTGACACCGAGTTGTACCTACCTAGTCATTTAAGTAAACTTAATTTTCACTATAAGTGAAGTAAAATAAAAGATACTGAGAACTCTGTTTGAGTCAATCCCCATTCTTTATACAAAAGTTATAATTAATTAATTAATTTCCAGTTTCTAATAGCATGGACAATACCTATACTCTAATGTGCCCGAGTATAAAGTCAAGCTATCAGTTCCAAGAACCAAGACAATTAGTGTATTGGTATTGTAATAGAGAAACTATTCAATTCATTGTAGAGTCTACGAGGCGTAAATGTAGTTTGTGTCAACAAGGTGCTTGACACAATCACAATAACATTGTCTACTATAATAACTGACAATAAATATAATAATAATAAATATCCTTGGACATTTTACACTGCGCCTCTAGTCCCAAACTAAGCAAAGCTTGTACTATGGGTACTAGACGACGGGATAAACATAAACATACTTAAATACTTTTTTTTTGTAAATACATACATATTATACATAGAAAACGCCCAGACCCGTCACAGAAATTAAAATTCATCATTTCAATTTCTGCCCGGCCGGGAATCGAACCCGGGACCTCTCGGCATAGTAGTCCGTTCTGAACCACTACACCAAACGGCCGACAATAATGGCACATTAAATTAAACACTGCAGTATCTTACGTAGTTGTCATAAGTTCAAATTTGCAATAAAAATGTAGATAGTCTGATGCGCCTGTATAAACGGACGCAATGTGTGGCCTGAGCCAGGATATCAAGCGTTGCATCAAGCGACTATCTTGGCAGTGTAGATAACATTTCATTAGACAAATTAAACACACTGTTAGGGTGCATGCCCACAACATGAATGCACGAAGTGAGGCATAGGGATATTAGAATATTAGTGACGTTTCTGCTAAAGCTATGTGAGAAGGCTGAGTGAGAATTATCACGTCCATGACAACTAATGTTTTTAGCCTCGCTAAGCATAGATTTGATGGAAAAGCAACAATAGGATTAAACACAGCTAGTGCCTAACAATTTAACTAAAAGACCCAGACTTGAAATAACATGGTAGTCGTTAAAACCCACTGTACAAAATTATGCACACATTATTTTATTGCTGTCAGACCCAGAGACTTCCTTCTAGCATGAGGCCGCGGCATGCAAAACGGCATGTTTCTTCGTTCGTCACAGCACGTTTTGACAGTTTTTACCTTTTTTTGGTTGGCGGCATTTGATGCCATATACATTCATATTTTTTCTACTAACTGGCGATAGCTAATTTCCTCCTACCTAGATGTTTTCGAAACCGAACTTTAAAATGGCTAGTTGTCTCCTAAGAGCAGTTTACAGAAAATATCTAAATCTAACTGTGTTGAGCGCGAGCCAAGTTCTAGCCGCTAAGACTGCTTGAGAGCTTGCGGTCAGCTGAATTAAATCAATGCTCGGATTCAACTGAACATTTAGTTCGGCATCTATAAATAATTCACTCGAAAGAAAACAAGCGCTGTTCACAAGCCTCGAAATTGGCATGCCAGTTACATTTAGAAACGCAGCAATTTTCCCCAACATTGTAGTCCACAAACTCCGTTCCATTCCAAACAAGGCCCTTGAATTTCTCACACTGAAAAACGATTTTAGTTCTTAATTTACTAAAATTTGGTTAAAGATACGCAAAACCGCTAAACAATATCAACTCTGAAAGTATTTAACGATCTCATTACAAATATTTATTATATTATTTGCTGTCCAATTTTTTTAGTCCTATTAAAATTGTCTTGAATTAGCTTTGGTATATTATAGCTTAAGAACTAGGGGTAAAGGAGATGTTTGTTCAATGTTTGGCCACAGTTAGGAATAGCTCTTGGCCGATTTTACCTGACCGACGAACAAAGCGCCATATTTAATTTTATGTAGCTATAGAATACGTCAAACACACTTGTAACTCCAAGGACCCAAATGAGTTATTCAATTCATTTCAAAATGTATTTTTTACAATAATGTAAACCTGAAAACCTATTTTCCTTTCGCGAATGTTAATAGGATTACTTTTGTAACACCGCGACCCATATAATATTTGCGGTTTCAAAGCCGTGTTTGTTCTGGCAAAATAAACAGAGCCAACCTTTAACAGGTTATGGGTTATGCCAAAAAAATATTTGTTTTAGGTATACATTGGCTTCTTTTTAGATTGAAAATTCGACGGGTCCAATAAAAATTGAATGCTGACCGAGCTTGTGGGGTAAATAAGAGCGATTCAAATTGTGTCTGTACAGGTTGGGAATATTTTAGAAAAATGTTTGTGCACCGCCAAGCTGAGCGTTGGACGACAGCTACTTACAGAGGTACGGTTGACCTGATTATGGGAAGTCAGTCAGTTATAGAAAATTATGTATGAAGATTTATCTATTCAAAAATAAATTCCAAGGCTCAATATTTTTTATGACAATTTCTAAAGAGAAACGTTTACATAATTATAATAAGATATTATAGGTATTAATTGTGAAAAATTAACGTCGCTATATTGTTAGTCCTTTGTGGTTTTCAATCAAATGCTTATTTTCAAAGCAATATACAGAATTGTGACTCTAATTTAATTTTATCTTTATTAATTACCTTACTAGTAGCAATAGAGATATTTTACTTATAAAATATAGCAATAACATTTATCTTCCATTGTTCAAAAACTAAAAAACTATCTATCTGATACCTGATATAACACAAACTTCTTTTTAAGCACGAACGCTTCGGACTGAGTGAAATCTAGAAAAAAGCTCTCGCCGCACATTTAAAAGCTTTTAGCTGTAACTCCAGCTCAAGCTAACGTCGCACTTACGTCTATTTTCATGCTTAATTAAAGCTTTCGCTAATTAGGTACAGTCACTAGCGAAATGTAAGCCGTATGCACATGCGTATCACTTGGTTTTTATGTATCACGATCGTTAGTTACATATTTTTGACATAGCTGACATAATTAATTTATTGGACATTTTATTATTGTACCTACTTACATACTGTTCAAAATTGATATAATTATAATGTCATTGTTTCTTTTTTGTGTAATATTCAAACTTGCATGCTTCTTGATGTAGCAAAACATGTGGACTTATTTTTTAGCTGTAACAACTGTATACCATGTTTTATGCAAATAAACAATAAATTATTCTGTTCTATTCTATTCTATAGCGGAAAAAGTGATTAATTCTGACACAGTAAACATAAGTGCGCAGGCACAAAGTTAACTCGTGCTCAAACAAATCGTTAATAAGCATCATTTTAAACAACTTAAGCTGGGTTGCCCCATCTTACTTTAACTTTGACAAATTAATGTCAAAAATCTGCCAAACTCCATACTAAAAACACCGGTTATCGTTATAGTTACGGTCAAAGTTAGAGATAGTGCAACTCAGCCTTACAGTATAAATATTTATTTTGAGTGCTAAAAAGTGATGTGACGTGATACACAAAAGTGATACATACCATAAATCATATGATATACATCCCGCACTATTTCTTAAAATTAGGATTGTACAAAGTTCTTATTCGGCCGACTGTACCTACCTCGGAAGTCCGGAGAAGTTAAGCTACATAATATACATTTTAATGTGTTCTTGAGTAGTTTTCAGATTTATTCCGAATAAGTTCAAATATTTCGTTAATGCTGGTGCCAGCTCCTGTTCCTTGGACTTACTGACTTTGAATAAAAAAAGCTTAACTATTTTACAAGTAAAAATGTATTACTGTACTCGTACCTTTCAGTAGTCATTAACTTGTATGTAGTAACATTATAGTAATCTGCAGTTATACCTTAATTTGATTTGCGCAAGACACAATGGCTGAATTGCACCACCTAACTTTGACCGTAACTATGTCGATAACCGCCGTTTTTTGCATTAAAAAAACTCAGTAAAAACTCTAAAAAACTCAGTAAAACTCATTTATTTCTGTAAGTAGGCTTTAAAAAAGCACTTTTACACGTCCCAGTATTAACCCTACCACTGCTTCAGGACAATAAATGGGCCAGTGCTGAGAAGAAGCAGCGCAAGAAACTCAGACACTATTGTCATTGAGTTTGACAGATTTTTGACGTTTGTCAAAGTGCAAGTCAGATGGTGCACCCAGGAGTGCTTATTAATTATTCATATTTTTGTTTCTAAAATTTATTTACAGTTTTTCCATAAATACATTTATCTGAGTACAACAATGTTTCAAATATGATAAAACTTCTTGGAAACGCTAGCTAAATAAGTAAACAAATTATTATTGACCATGTTCGCAAACATGTTGGTGTGGAACCATTATAAGTTTTAACTGGATTGTAACTTTAAACCTCCGAACGCTTTGTTAAAGCCTGAACCTCCTTTCCTCGCACAATAACGTCATAACATTTTCAAAAAGGCCTCAGAGTGGAAAAATGGAAAATCTCGGACAATTTGATTCACTCCACACCGGGGTACATTTTACCCGGTGTACATTTTATCCGGGTACGTTTATACATGTTTTCCACAGAAAGGGCGAGGAAAACAAATCACTTTTTTGTGGTTGTCTTTTGTGATCCCTCAAAATGTTCCGTTAGAGGAACAATTAGGATTTTGATGGGAGTAAACAATTTAAAATAGAGTGCTATACATAGTGGTTTTGCCAGAAAATTAAGAGCATATTACTCATTTTTTCGCAGTGAAACCGTAACTCAATAAACAAAAACGATTGTTATCCTATTTGAATAAAATTAACAATGTTTATGAACTTATTTCTCTGAAAAAATAAAATTTCCTTTTCTAATAATGGAGGGGTACCTAGTCATACACTTAGTTTAATTGAATTTTAAAATTCGACATCTTTACACCCAAGTTGTTTGGAGTAAATTGCTTTTCAGTGATATTATTACCATAATTGTCCAGTTATATTTCATGATTATTTATTAAGTATCCGTCTATCTGAGACATTCGTTCAGTAACTTTTCTATTTACATTNGCCTAATTCTTAATTTTACTTTGAAATCAACTCCTTATTTCTTCAGATACGCAAATTTCAATTCGCCAAATGTACCGAATAGGATTCGAATATTCAAAGAAACAGAATCCAGAGTGAAATCGAGTCCTTGCGATTTGGAAATGTACACACAGCACATCAGACTACACATTTTTGTTGCAAATTGTCTCTTATCGCAACGACATAAGAGCTCAGTGTTAAGCTTGAGCCTTGATGTGCTAGGGTGTGTACCAATATTGGTTTCGAAGAAGCGAATTAGCGACAATTGTTTCTTGGATTTGGGCGACCAAACCGTACTCGTATTTGAGTTTTGATGTTTGTTGTTGGTTAATGATGTTAGTTTCACCTTTGGGATATTGTTGCACTTCGAAAACTTGAATATTTTACATCTTAACTGTACTGAAGGACAAGGTTTTGTTTCCATCGCCTTTATGTAGTAATTAAATTAATTTTCAATCTTAATTTCAGAGTTTTTGTGTCTGAAACGTCTCTCGAATAATGAGATCGTTTATTTTTAGGATAACCAGGTTAGCTGATTCTTGAACTGTCTCAAAGACCACGATAAGAACAATAAGTATTATTTTTATAATTCGTAAGCCAATGGAAAAATCACCTCTAATTGGGTTCTCTACTTAGTTATTGATCCACTAAATAAAAAAGATGGTAACATATAACAATTACCATAATCAAAACAAAAGACAAAAGAGAAACCTCTTTCACGATATCGCAGCGAAGATAAAATTCTGCTACAGTACTCGATAATCAAACACTATACAGTTTTATTGTAAAAATTTACAGTATTACAAAGGAAACTTTAATCAAGGCTCCAGTTAGCTACCAAACGAGCAGGTAACTTTGGCTTGCACTTTTCTTTGTAGTCGAACTTCCGAAGTTGAAATACAATAAGTGCACGTTTTGGATACCTTGCAAGTTGCAACGAGTATTTAATGATGTTGCAAGAAAAAAGTTAAAAGAAACTTTTGCAGGTCGAACTATTAAAGTTCTGAAACCATTATAATACTTGGTACAAATGACAAATTTTATATTAAATGTTCTACTTTCATGCAAATATGATATAATGTAGAGTTAGGTTCTCACGACTCCAGGCTTTCTTTTCAGGTTCAATTTCTATTTAGGTAGGACACACATGGTGCAAACATTATTTTGATTATTTCAAGTTTTTACAGTTACAATTTAAACGATAAAATACAACAAAAACTAACATAAGCCGCATTTTGTCGAAGAAGTCGANCTGGACTATTTGTGGTTTTCAGTCAAATGCTTATCTTCAAAGCAATAAGACAGAATAGTGACTCTAATTTAATTTTATCTTTATTACTTACCTTACTAGTAGCAATAGATGTATTTTACTTTTAAAATATAGCAATAACATTTATCTTCCATTGTTCAAAAACTAAAACATCTATCTGATACCTGATATCACACAAACTCCTTTTTGAGCACGAACGCAACGGACTGAGTGAAATCTAGAAAAAAGCTCTCGCCGCACATTTAAAAGCTTTTAGCTGTAACTCCAGCTCAAGCTAACGTCGCACTTACGTCTATTTTCATGCTTAATTAAAGCTTTCGCTAATTAGGTACAGTCACTAGCGAAATGTAAGCCGTATGCATATGCGTATCACTTGGTTTTTATGTGTTACTAACGTGTATCACAATCGTTAGTTACAGAGCGTAAATAGTGCTTAATTTTGACACGGTAAACATTAAGTGGTTTACTGTTCATTTGCAGATAAAAAATATGTAATTGTACCGCCTAATTGTACCTTATGTGTTCCTTTTCTTTCTATTTCTTTTTATGTGGTGTACAATAAAGAGTATTTATTATTATTCTCTTTATTAACCTTGGTTCTTAATTTTAAATATTTTTTTACAATGTAAATTAAAAAAAAAAAAAAAAAAAAAAAATACATTATAAAAACATACTTAAAAATAGTTATTCCGCGCCCAAGCTACCGGTGGTCAGGGTCACAGGCTGAGGAACCTCCGGACAATGCGTNATACAAAAGGATTTTCCCGGTAATTCCTGTTCCTGTGGGAATTTCGGGAATTCCTTTCTTAGTGCACCCCTACGGTATCTAAGCTACGTCCCTTATAAATTTCAAGTGCCTACGTTTAGCAGTTTAGGCTGTGCGTGGGTAGTTCAGTGAGTCAGTCATACAAAAGGAATTTCCCGCTAATTCCAGTTCCCGTGGGAATTTTGCAATATCCTGTTGTAACTAAGCTTTAAGTTTACTAAGGTACCTGCATGCCAAATTTTAAGCGTCTAACTTACGCGGTTTAGATTTTTTCATACAAATGTTTTTTCCCGCTAACTCCCGTTCCCGTGAGAATTTTGCAATATCCTGTTGTAACTCAGCTTTAAATTTACTAAGGTACCTGCATGCTAAATTTCAAGCGTCTATCTTACGTGGCTTAGATTTTTTCATACAAATGTTTTTTCTCGCTAATTCCCGTTCCCGTAGGAATTTTGCAATATCCTGTTATAACTAAGCTTTAAGTTTACTAAGGTACCTGCTTGCCAAATTTCAAGAGTCTAACTTAAACGGTTTAGATTTTTCATATAAAAGGATTTTCCCGCTAATGCCCGTTCCCGTGGGAATTCCTAAGTATCCTATAACCTGCCCAGGAGTATGAAGAATAATTGTACTAAGTTTTGTTAAAATCCGTCTAGTAGTTTTTGTTTCTATAAGGAACATACAGACAGACAGACAGACAGACAGACAGACAAAAATTTTACTGATTGCATTTTTGGCATCAGTATCGATCACTAATCACCCCCTGATAGTTATTTTGAAAATATATTTCATGTACAGAATTTACCTCTCTACAGATTTATTATAAGTATAGATTAACGAAATCCAGTTCGTTTGTAGACAAAGGCTAGTTGTCTGCTGCTAAAGCTACACACGAGTTCTACACTGACCTCAGTTGACCTCTGAGGTACAAAATAAAAAGTCTCCATGACAGAATCTTGGGGAAGGCTTGGGTATCTTTTTTGTAGCAGACATAATATTTTATGCGTGGGCAAAGCCACGGGAAGAAGATAAAATATATTGAAATATGCCATAAGAATACATACCATCCAGCTCATATCCCTGCCCTCCCCACTGAGGCAGATCTTGCGAGTACGCCTTGGGATCACTCCGGTTGCCTATCGATATCTTCAGGCTTTTCCACAACTTCATCTTGCCCACATATTTGTCAACTGTCAAACACGCTGTCACCGACTGACACTAGCTGTCAAACGCACTAACACTTCACTGACACTGTTGATCAGACCAGACCAGATATCTGAAAAGAAGAAAAAGTGTGTTAAAATAGTTTACAAAGTAAAGGCCTATTCAAACCTGAGCGATATTCGCTGCCGCTGTGGGTAGAGGTACATACCGCGCGGGTTTCGCTCAGGTATTTAGTATCAAGTACCGCGGCTAGAGCGTTTTCTCTGCCGCAGACGGTAGCGAATACCGCTTAGGTCTGAACAGTATTATTACCGCATACCTACTGGGTTTTCTCTGCCGCAGACGGTAGCAAATATCTACCGCTTAGGTCTGAATAGGCCTTAAAGAGTTTCTTATTTAAATGATGTTGTAATGGTTATGAGAATATGACACGCTTTATAGATCAAGCGCTTAAGTGAATCAGTGCCTGAGGTATGGAAGCGACACAAGAGGGGTGACATTGACACATTGTGACATGACAGAGCATAAACAGTTGAAGCACATCTGAAGTTTCGTTGGCGTTTGACATTACAAAAACCATGTCGTCCGCTTACCGCTCCCATACCGTATTCGCTGACTCAATTAAACGCTATACCTTTCAACATTGAATCTAAACTTTGTATTTCCTTATTGAGCGTCATTCAATATGCTCCAATAAAAATTCAAACGCAAACAAGCTCCGAGATCAACTACTGCATTAAACCACAAACAAACAAAACATTTTCTTTTAAGGTAAATACTGAAAGCTATCAGCGTTGAAATCCATGACCGCTACCACGGTTCGCGACGGATAATACGCTAACGACTTCAACTGTCAAAACTCACGAAAGCGCTTTGCAATAAGAGCGAATATCGCTAAATCTGACAACGACTATCGCACGAATGGTAGTTGTTTTCGCTTCATAATACAGGTATAACTCAAGATTCTTTGATAAATGACATTGTTATGATTCCAACTCCTCTGTATAAAATCTTTCTTAAGTACGTAAATGGCGCAAGAATACTGACGTTTTTATCTGAAACTCGAAAGTTCTCAAAGAAAAATATTGCTGAAATAAGAAATACGCTTTCAGAACCAACGTTTATTGGAAATCTGAGCTGGTGTTCTTTCATTGTTATTAGTGCAATCATTTCGTGACTACAGAAATGGTGTTTGCATTTTTACTCCTTCTTGTCTGGGTTGTAATAGAGGTCAGAACGGCTAGCATTGTCTGAGCTCTAGTCCCAATAGGTACTAAGATAATCATATTCCTTTTCAAATAATGGGATTAATTCGATCCAACTGTGAATAAGGCACTCTGAGTGACTTTACAAAGAAATGGTGAAATCTTCAAATTACAACGAGAAGACAAACGAGTAACATACGAGTATGTACGAGGGCTGCACTAAAAGTATCGGGAATGGAATATTTCCACTGTTCCAGTCATATTAAAATCTATTTAATTGCAAACTCCAGGGTTTTAAAAATCGTATACCATTTATTTATTTAACCTTTAACTACTGACGTGGGGGCCTCTCAGGCCTTGCAAAAGTCAAATTATTGAATTTCTCCTCTCCCACGTGCACGACATACCCGAATCTTTTAGTACCTTCGAGTTTCATTGCGCCGAGGCTGTTAACAACGGTGCACGTGATTTCACGCGCAATTTCAGTAGGTAAATTATTTTTAAAGTTTCTTGTGGGCCTCTCAGGCCCCCACCTCAGTATTAGCGTAACTTTTTTTGTCTATAGTTTTCATTTAGTTGTCGTCTTTTCTTGAAATAATTTAAAAAAATCTATAATATGGAGCCCACAGTACGTCGTCCGAGAGAAAGCGGTATCTCGGAAGTAAAAATAACCAGCATTTAACGGAAAATAGAAGAACAGTAGTTTTTGGCACGTATGCTAGGAAATGATAATCCTGTACCTGTCTATCAAGATTTAAACGATGAAACCAAGTGCCATACATGTATTTTGAAGATTCAAATGAAATTTACATTTTAAGAACATGTATGGCTTCCTTCACTGAACAAAGCAAGTTTATCCAGACTGTGTTTAATTCGCACTATTTGATGTGTGTAATTGTTTTCCCCCTATTTCATATTAGGATTACTGATTTATCATAAGCTAAAAAGATTAATGAAAATTAAGATTCCAAGTTGATTTGTTGAATTTATGAATATTTTTATGATAACTTTGTGAATCATGATTTCATGAGATTTTTGCCAAAAATGCTACATGTTTTCTAAATATTGAAATAATACGTACTTATTAACAAATAAATTACATAAAAATCGTTTTATTGTATTTAAATATAACCACTATTAATAATTATTAAACATAAAACCCTAAAAAGATTATATATTTTTAAATATAAGCACACATATGTACGGGCCTCTCAGGCCCCCACGTCAGTGTTTACGTGAAATTAAATCCACCTCAGTAGCTAAAGGTTAAATAAAGNCGCAGGAACGTCACTATTCGTGCAATCCTGTCAATGAAGTACGACATTTTCTGGTGCAGATTTTATCGCCATAAATTATGAAACTTGATAGTCATGGATTTGACTGACAGCTGTCCGTCAAATTCCCGCCCCGCACCCCGCACTGTACATATTTTGTTCGCGATGTCTGTTCTATACGTAGTAATATTACTTCAAAGGCACCACCTAACTTTGACCTTACTTTAACGATAACCGGTGTTTTTGTCCAGAGTTTGATAGATTTTCGACGTTTGTCAAAGCTAAAGTAAGATGGTGCAACCCAGCCTTAAAGAATAAAACGGTGCTTCCGAATATAAAAGAGTACAAAACGGCCGTCACTTGGCCGTACCCTTCAAAGCCGCATTCAAAGGTAGGATCCGAAGTGACGAAATCAATCACAATGTAGGGACACAAATCAAAGGGCACCAAACAATAGTACCCGATAGCTTGAGGTTCATGCCCTGTCACGGGTCACCGGTTCGACTCCCATCAAGACCGATACGGTTGCCTGCGAACAATCGTACAGACAAACGTTTTTACATTTTAATCGATCTTGACATACTTCTATGAATACAAAGGGGCAACATTTGATGGATTAGTTTGGGTCTCAATGTTTTAGATTGGTACCAAATTATACCTAAGTTTTAATTTCAGATAACTATACATTTATGTAGATAAATATGGATATATGGAGCACATAAAGAAATTGAAATTCATGTAGTTGATAGAAACAGTAACCTAAAATTTAAAATTATTGAAAAGCACACAATGATAATATGCGGAACATTTCCATGTAAATAAATACATATGTGTAACATTAAGGCAAATTATTATCGTCATTATCATACTACAATCATCATTTTAACCCTTTTCTTGGCATTGTGCATTTAAAGATACGTTGACCAAAACAAAAATATGGGTGAGAAACCAAAAACTATTTTTAATTGTTTTTTTTATATAACATTAGCCCAAATACTACAGATTGTGTTACATAGTATAGAATCGCTACAGGCTGCACAGATTTATCAGAAATATACAAAATGTCAGACCCTTGACAGGCGTCTACGCACCGGCTAATAATTTTAATTATTTTCGGTGTTTTTTTTAAAGAATATTGGTGATTATTTGTAGTAATATGGATAGTAAATAAAGGTTTCTTGATGATAGTGCTTTTTTTTCATCCCAAAACTTGTATAATTATTCTTGTACGATGCGGATTGTCCGAATGTATCTCTAAATGCACACTGTCAGATACGTAATAATTTACTTTCAATTTTGAATGTATCTTTAAAGACACATTGCCAGGTGCTCTTTGACTTTATTTTATGATTTTTTTCATACATTTAATCGCATAAAAAAGGGATCATGTTATTAGTTAGTAATATTTAAAGCTGTAAATTATATGCCGATGTGAGTTTTAATTCATGTAATAAAGAATGTGGTTTTTTGGACAACTTTGTGCTGCTGCAACAAAATCAGGCGCGCAAAATGCTGGTTCTGGTTCCAAAATCTGGAACCAGTTCAAAAGTTAATGGCGGTGACACTTCAGCTGATGAATTAGAAGCCGCACTTAGCCTCCTGATTCTCTTGGGTGGTTATCTTCCTACTCCAAACAACCCAGATCACCCCCTTAAACACGTGTACTGAGCTACCAGTAAACTGTTTGTAATGGTAGTAACTTCATTAATTATTTAATGAGAGGTCCGCATCGTTAGGAAACAAGGTTTTGGCCAATAATTAGTAAGATGTGATAGGCACATAGTACACAGAACTGACGGCCGATGGGGCAGCAAGGTTCTGGAGTGGAGGCCACGTACCGGAAAACGCAGCGTAAGACGTCCACCCACAAGGTGGACCGACGACATGATAAAGTTAGCAGGAATGCGCTGGATGCAGGCCGCTAACAACCGTGCGATGTGGAAGTCATTGGGGAAGGCCTATGTTCAGCAGTGGACGTCCTGTGGCTGAAATGATGATGATGATATTATGTCTATTAACATGAAGTAGTTGTACTTCACCTAGTGGTTGTACAATGTACAGTGGTTCAATGGGTACAGTTACAAGGTAGGTAAATACCCATTTCATTAGCCATTTCAATCCCCAAACACAGCCATAATTGCCTCGAGAATGGAACTCGCAAGTGACAAATGTAAGGCATGTCAATTATTATTCACGAGCCCAAACTACGTTCGGTCGAAACCCAATTACAATTGTGTTTAGTGCTGGACGTAATCTCTCTACAATTGCTGTAGGGCATTGCAGACGCGATTGGGGTGATGTCTGTAGTCTAATGAAGATAAGATTAGCAATAGCATGAAAATGAGCCCAATACCTAAATTATCAAGTCAATTCGTCCACGAAATATCAAGTCTCAAATTTTCTGTGAAAAAAGAAACAGTAGAGAAATAAAACGCTTCAACTTACAATTGAAACAGGTTATTATGATCATGTAACATTCACATAAACTTCACTTATTACCCGAGTTATGTTTTTTACATTCAAATCAAATAAAATAAAATCAAATTTCTTTATTTACGTAATTCCAGGTACATAGTTATTAAGAGCGTGTAACATTCATCTAAACTTCGTTTATTACCCGAGTTATGTTTTTTACATTCAAATCAAATCAAATCAAATTTCTTTATTTACGTAATCCACGTACATAAGGGGTCTTACATAGATTTGTTAGTAATTCATCAAGTAGTTTCCAAGGATTATAGGTAAAGCCGTGGTCTAGACAGAAATACGAGTCATCTATCAGGTTGAGTTGCACCTAACTTTAACCGTAACTGTAACTGGTGTTTTTGTATGGAATTTGATAGATTTTTGAAGTAAGATGATACAACCCAGCCTAATTGATTCTTTTGTGAAAGCCGTAATCTCAAAAATGACTCAGATTAAAATAAAGCGCACCGGGCCGGTTGCTACGCAACGTCTGACCGCGACCCAGCTAACGAGGGATTGTTAACTGATTACTCGCCTCCGGTTACACTTAACTCGGGGTTGGCTATCTAATGCTTGGTTAAAATTAATTATCAGCCATATGAATTTGAAACTTCGTGGAATGGCATGCTTATGTTCGTATTAAGCTATGGGATTATGATTACAAATAATGTGTAGAACAGGACATTACTTCAGTACTATTTGAAATATTGAAGTTGTTATTTGATGACATTTAACCAAATTTTAAAGGCAATAGTTTTGGGCCTTCATTTTGTTTTTTTTATGTTTTAAAATGCTATGTCAAGATGTAGTAGGAATAGTATATGAAACGGTAAATTAAACAGACTCCGCTCGTTTAACAGACCTGAGTGTTCATTTAAACATTACGTTACGATAATTTCAGAGATACTCGTGGTTTCACATATTTCCAGGAATATAATTATTAACAAGGATCGTCTACACGACTGAAATATATTACGTTTTAGGTAAGGTTAAAAAAACCCGTTTCAGTATTCCAAAAGTGTGTAGAATACGATGGAATAGTTTATTAATTTATTTAAAAAAAATATGCATAACAAGGCAGGTATTTGACCACAATCGCACCTGATGTTAAGTGGGATGCAGTCTAGGATGGTACATATCTGCCCTTATTTATCATGAAATTTTCATTAAAGGGGAACACTATATAGAATAGAACACTATAATATACACAACACGCCTGCCATTGTGATAGCATGGCCTATTATCCTAGGTCCTAGCTAGACGCTTAAAAAGGATTTTTCTAATTATTTATTAAACAATAATATGTAAGCAATTTTCAGCGCACTTAAACGTCCCAATATGACTTTACATACCATCACTTCGTAACTAAATATCGGATAGTGCTGAGAAAAAGTGACGGAAGAATCACAAGCGTACTTATATCCGTACACTGGTCAGTTTTGGCCCGTCCTATTGTAACAAAGGCCCACTTTCAGCGTTGACCCTGTGTTCCTTACCAAAGTCGCGGTCTATCCATAAATCATTATAAACCTACGCTGTTTGTTTGCGATGAGTCAGCTGGTCCGCTGAACCCCGGCTCACCCCGACTCATTTATAGACGGATCAACAACTCAGATGCTTTGTTTAGCTACCAGGAGTCTCTCAGACTCCGGTGAATTTGATTCTTATTGTACCTAATTGCATGCGCTTTAAGATATTTTTTAATGTCTTAGTTTGTTTACGCCTTTATATATTTTTTTGAAATAAAATACTAAAAATTATATTTTTTAAATTGCGTTAGGTACCTTTAGTCAACTTAGTTTTTTGTTTCGAGTCCTGAGAAGAGAGGAGTCTGAGAGACTCCAGGTAGATGGTTAAATGAATGAAATAAGGTTAAGGGTTAACAAAGTCGGGGGCCTTGGTCTATCCATAAATCATTATAAACCTGCGCTGTTTGTTTGCGATGAGTCAGCTGGTCCGCTGAACCCCGGCTCACCCCGAGTCATTTATAGACGGATCAACAACTCAGATGCTTTGCTTGTGTTCTTAAGACTGCTGCTATTTTGAGTAAGTGAAATGAGTGGATAGTGGGCTTAAAAGAAGCATTGCAAAATTGATCGACCATACTAGATCGAGTTGTATCGTGTGTCACAACTTGTGACTTAACAACATTATAACGTGTTAGAATCTTATAAAATAACACTATAATAATTTCAATCAAAGCTAACATAACACAGCTTACTTCAATATAGATTCCTAAGTACTTTTTTATTTTCTGGGAGAGGCCATTCAGCTGTGGACGTGACGTCATTTGGCTGAAACCTAAAACGAACAACGGATCTTTTTTATGTTTTCACTTTGTAATGTTTTCAAAATAACAATCTTTGCGGGTTTTTAATCAAATATCTAATTCCTTATTGCAACTATGACCTCGCTATATGTAATTTACGATTAATAAAGAACTATTATATTAACTGGGCCATTTAAAAAGTTGACGAACCGTAACATTGTCTCAATGACCATTGTTAGGAGTTTATTATGTCGCTTGTTTAAACTTTTAGGTACCGATCGACATCTTTAACGAAGGCATAGCTAATCTTTATAGATGCTGAATGAAGTAACACAAAATAATATTATGTTTGCAGGATCACAAATAAAGTAACAGTTCCTAAAATGGGCCTATACTTTTATTGCAACTATTGACATCATAGGAAAACCCGATTCAATAACGTTTCAGATTTTTATAGACATAAACTGAAATACTGTATTATCAAATCAAGAAAGCACATCTAGCTATGTACTGGGCATCTTAATCAGTTGTAATACGTCCTATTTTGCAATAAAAATGTAGAGTCTAAATATGCTGTCGACTGTTCTAACAGGAACTATTTAGTACGTAGGTAACGAGTACTTAATGAAATCACGCTCTGCTCATTTCTCTTGATCTGTGGACTAATTATTTATTCAGATTAATGTTTTCAAAAGATTTGTTTCACCAGACGTTAGGAAATCGAACCTATTATTTCGAACAAAACCACCAGAGCCGCACTAAGGAACTTTAGAAATTAAAACTTTTTCTTTTAAATCATCATTCAACCGTGAAATAATTTATATCTCAAGGGCTGGCTTTTCACAAATTTCTTGTTCGGAGTCCAGGACAGTTATTAACTCGGCTGAGGTAAAAACGAAACTTATAATTGCTTGCAGGGACAAATTCGAAAAGTTCCCCCGAGTTTAGGCACATCTGGTAACTTGATCCATTAAAGGCAGGTGATATCTAAAATACATTTGGACTGTTTTAGTGGTCCACATAGCACGGTAGTAAAAAATGAAACGCTCCTAATTTTTTTTTCACTTTGTTGTATGTATACGCTACGTATGTAGATAAAATAATAATATTGTCTGATAATGTATGAAAGTTAGGCTAGGCACGAATGTTTCTAAAAAAACGCAACAAGCAAATTGAATTTTAAATGAATTACCAACTTACTCCAGTTACTGAAGTGAAAATTCAAACTTTGAAGCGAAATTCGGATATTGTTACTTTGTAATTTCACACATTTTATATCAAAACAAGCCTTTATCCGGTGAAGTAAAAAGTGCAAGTGGTAAAAAGGGTTATACGGAGAGTGAAATATAAGAGACACCTACGATTATGTGGGTACGGAACTCTACAAGCGCGAGCCCAACTCACACCTCACAGGTTTTTTCAGAAAGTTCGTATTAATGTGGCAAAGGGGAATTCACTCATTTCAGAGCAATTTGTATACGCAATTCCATTTCAAATGTTCCGGTGGAAATTCGAATAAATGTTACAATTGACCGTGTGATAAATGGTTTTTTTTTTTGGTAATACATTTTATCTGGGTAACTTTTTTTAAAATTACCTATGAACATTATATTTAACTATCGTTAAAACTTTATAAATAATGACTTTAAGTAATATTGTAAATCTTAACTAAAAATAAACATGATTTATCACACATTGCCAAGTTATAAAAACTGCAGTGGCATAAAAATGTATTACAAATTTCTTATATTTAAAAAGCAACGTGAATTCTGCACAAAGAACTAAAAGACCAAATTCCAACGCAAAACGCTTATAGGATTCACTTTTAACAGAAATTGTCAGCTACAACACGGAAACAAAAACTGTGCTAACAAAACGTTCCGCAATTTTAGCAAGAATGTTTGTCCTTTCCACACTTAAACGCTTTATTTTAATACCTTCATTGCGGTGTCTGATGATAAACGATACACGGTTGGTGAAAATTAAATTTCACGATTATCGCCGAGAGCGTGAATGGGTTAACTGTCTCGCGAATAAAGTGACATTTATAACGGCTAAAGTTAAACGGTTTCGCCCTAAATGCGGGCCTGTTCTTGCGTCGTGTAATCTTTTTATAGTGGCTATTGGGTGGTGCTTTTGGAGTTTGGTAAAAGTTTTCCAGAATGAAAACCCGTTCTTGGGTAATAAGAACTACATACTTTTGTGAATTACATTTCTACACGAAAATTATGAGTAGGTACTAATCTGCGCGACTTGTGTCACCCCCTGACACTTGGCACCCGGGGCGGATTATAGTATCCAAAGATGCTTGATTAAGTGAAGAGAAAACATAAAATAATTTTAAAAATATATTCAAACTTCAGTCACGCAATTAACGGTATAGTAACGAATAACAATTTTAATGACATCATTAAACCGAACAAGCGAGTCGTATCCAAATTTCGCGATAGCCAGTTTACCCGCCTTTGTATAATTGAAATAATTACAACGTGTCATTTAATATTAAAGGGAGAACAGGCGAGACCCTCATTTGTTTTAGCATTAATTCCGTACATTACACTAAAAGTACTACATTGTAATTTTTAGTGTAGCAATTAATTTTTGTGTTTGTTCGAATGAAAATGATGTAATTTTTAGAAGAAATGTGAAAGAAATGTATTCAGTTTTACTAATTTTTTCATCGTACAATGCAAATTATGGAGTTATTAGGTACACTATGTTTCGAAATTTTAGACATCAAATTAATAAATTAATTTAGGATTTTTCACTTTTCAGCTGCGCATGTGATATCAGAATATTTTTAATTCATTAGCTAGTTATTGATGTTAATGTAGTAATTTCAAAGGTGATTTAATTTATTACAAATGGTATTTAAATGCTGTCTGCAAAATGAAGCGCCAGACTGACCAAATAGCGCAGCAGTGACTAAACAAACGATGCATGTTATTATAGCAGGGACAGTTGTGAGCTTGCTTTGTAAATATTATTGCGTTTGCTGAAGACTGGACTGACTGACGTCTAAGCAACAATCATTTAAATGAATTTATATTACATGTATTAGTGCTTACAAATCGTCAAAATTTCAAGAATAATAAAATAAAAGACTAACTAATTATATTGTGTAGTTTTCTCTGTTACATGTCTCATACTTTTTTGCCTACCATAGCTTTGAGACCAACATTTGGCAAGTGCTGACAAGAAGCGCCGCAACAAATTCAGTCACCACTGTCTGTCGGTGGTGGTGGTATGCAGTGGTGACTGAGCTACTGACCACGCATTTTGTACGGTGTATCTTACAAAAATAGTTGTACAAAGTTGCGTAAACATATTGTTCAATATTATTATACTGATTATACTGTAGGCATCTTGTACAACTATAAAAATCACAAGTTTTGGTTCAACTCAAACAACTCCCATTCTCATACATTAGCTAAGTTCCCGAGAACTTTGCCAATATACTCTCGATAGCATCAATTTTATTGCTTCCACCGAAAACTTTACATTTTTAAGCAATTATTTTAAAATGTACACCAAAGCTTGGAATGTTAATGGTTTTAAACTTGTTACATATTTTTCATATAATTTCCGACTGCACTTAGTTCCAAGTAAGGAATATTCGTCTTTACTTGAGCTAGTATAATACTATTAATATAAACTTTAGGTCTTTTAAACAAGGTCCATTTTTCACCGCTGAGCTTCTGGATACGTTAATTGTAACAAATTGTCGCAGACTAAAGTTAGTGATTCATGTTTTGGAGTGGCGCCAGTGTAAATGTGTTTTAAAATTACCTAAACTCTAACTTGTTATGGTAGCGCTTTCAGTTTGCTTATAGTTTTATTTAAACTGTAGATTTACATCTTTTTCTTTCTTCTTTGGTACACCTTGCTTTATTAATTTAATGTAAAATGTTCATTTCATATAAATTAATAATTTCTCATTACTTTCTATTATTATTGCCATAGTTACGTATAAGTATTTTTATAGCACTCTCGAAAATAGCACCACATTAAGTTAAACAAAAAACTAAATCATCATTACTGACGCGCTAAATTAAATTAATTGCTTGCACCGGTTGTTAATGGGAGCTTAAACGTAAATAATGCTCACATAAATTAAATCAATATCGCATTTACGATCCCATTAAAATGAGTAGCAAAACTGCAACAGGAGATTATAATGTCGTCTATGTAAACGGAAATGTGTACTCAAATTTGACAAGACACTTAGCAAAGTGATGGGATTAAGTTTCATTATCAGTACACGCAATGAATCATGTTCACTGGCGATATGCCAGCCGGCGAGGAAGGAGTATGGCCGGTATAGTTTTAAACAGCGACGAGCGTTCATCTGGTTTATATTTGTCAATATCCTTTAGCAGATCCAAGTGAAATCATATCGCACTGGCTATTCGTCACTTTTCGTGGACTTTTTGTGTCTGCTGCATCTCAAAAGCTCAGAAACGCTTTTAATGGGTGTAACTGGATACAGGTATTCAAAGATGGAATTACCGGAACAATATCTTTGAATACCCGCGTACCGAAAAACGCAGCGTGTGATGTCCACCCACAAGGTGGACCGACGACCAGATAAAGGTAGCAGAAAGGCGCTGGATGCAGGCCGCTACCAACTGTGTGATTTGGAAGTCATTGGGGGAGGTCTATGTCTGAAATGATGATCCTGGAATTTACAATTAAATTCATTCGTTTCACAACGGTTCATTTTTTGATTTTCATCGCTTTATGCCCATAAATATTAAATAAAACAAATACGTTACATAATAATTTTATTGAAAATACTCGACTTTCAAAACACAAAGCTAAAAGTCAACATTACAAATAAATACCAGTGCGATTCCAAGCACAATGTTACTCCACACTTGCGTAATAACTCATCCATTATCAATTTTATTACACCCTATAAAACCGTTTTCTACACAGATTCCTGGGACCAAACAATCGATTAATATAAATCATATTTGCCATCGCGCAGTTCGTACACTCACTTATTGAATTTGGTAAAAATATTTTTGTGAACACTCCGAATGTGTTTCCTTTTGAAATAAATAACTTCCATTAGATATTTCGTTACAAAGAGTCGGGGCGGTGGTCGAAGTCTCATCGTTTTATTTTTAGTGTGACTTTTTATAATTTGAAATTACTTACGCAAAAGAGAAAAATATTATCATAATTTATTAAGTTGGTAGGTAAAATAATATTTTTCTCGATCTTATGAAAATGGTTTTTAGACGTTTACTTATCATTCGCCCATTTGCGACNAAACCACTATTTTTGATATATCACAGTGTCGTCGCAAATGGACGAATATTATGATGTGTTTTTTTTTTTAATTATGAATGTAGACTTGAATAGTTTCGTTCAAAATTTGTTTGCTCAGAAACTTAATCTGGATGCATAATTATTTTCTAGTTAATATTTCTTTACCAAGGAATATCATTTTTTGTTTATAAAGATGTTAAATATTTGATCAATCTAATGATTATATCATCATGTAGATGACACCCTTTCGAATACTACCCAAGTACCCATGTCAGTCAACACACCCCTATGTGCGTCCAAACTCCCACGTTTCGGGGTAATCATTTTGTAATTATGATCGTGACGCACTCCCGCGGTGATAGATTGTGTTAGCTCTCAATTCTAACCAATGTTTCAAATATCCTGCCATAGGATTAATCTAAAAATATTTTTGTGATTACTACCGACTGTGTAAAAAATAAATTGGTGGTGGCAATGATTGATCAGAGTAAATCTATCTATACTAATATTATAAAGAGGAAAGATTTGTACCTATTTTTGTATGTTTGTAATGAATAGGCTCAAAAACCACTGAACGGATTTTGATGAAACTTTACAGTATTATTGTTCATAATCCAGAATAACATATAGGCTATAATTTATGACGATCTGTGACAAACGAAATTTCACGCGTGCGAAGCCGCGGGCGGAAAGCTAGTTATTAATAAAATGTTGCTTTGAAAGGCCTTTGACCCGGCAGTGGACGTAATTCTTCATCAATCCTTTTAATTACCATTAATTGTGTTACTAAACTGTGGCAAACAGATAAATCAAATATACTAGTATGTACTTACATAAATAGAAAAACTGTATACATTCCAAAGACTCCAAAGAAACTTGGAGCTCATTACACTATTCGCTTCTTCCAAGATTAAAAGATCAAGCCATGTGGCTTTCTTGGCTGTAATTTGTGAAATCCAGTTTCCTTATCCAACGAGAGGCGTTAATAAGCAATAATGTTAATTCAAATATCCATATGTAGGCTGCCCGATCTAATTCTGTAGGAAATTACGAGCTGATATTATCTCGTGTGAAGAGACCCTCATCTATTGTCTGTTATTAGGGCCCGGTAGTGCTGCCCAAATGCTGGCTGTAACTTATCGATAGTAATTTGTTTACCGATATAAAGAGTAGTGAACACGTTTCCGCAAACGTAATTTAGGCTGCCCCCAGTTTAGTGGACCAACAATCTCAAGAACGTGGTTAGCTGTATAAGAAATTGGGAGATTGTGACCTTTGACTCTAAAGCTGCCATGTGACCTGCAATAATAATGTATTTAGACGATAAAGAAGAATAATTATTTATACACGACATCATTACGTTCGTTCGTTCGTTCGTTTCAGCCAAATGACGTCCACTGCTGGACAAAGGCCACCTCCAAGGTTTTCCACAATGCACGGTCCTGCGCTGCCCGCATCCAGGCTTTTCCCGCGACCTTTACCAGATCGTCGGTCCACCTGATCCACCTGATCTACTAGGTGGATCATTACGTACCTATTTACAAATTCCGTATCCCCAGAAATGTTCCAGTAAAGTTATTAATTTGCTAATGTGCCAGTTTCACAGCATGGTAAAGTTTTCACATAGGTACTAAACAAAACAATACTTTTTTATACCTCAAAAATCATGCAGAGGATAGCAGTTTGTTCTTGTAACAAAAACTGGCAAGGTGTAACTCGATTATACAAATATCGATATAACCTCTGACATCACTAACGAATAGCGATCGTTTCGATTATGAGACGACATGATTCGGATCGTTTGTCGCCGTTATGGCTATTACGATTACTATCTAGTTTAATGCTTAAGGAGTTGTTGTTACTTTGTTGGTTTAAGATAGGTTAGATGCTACGAAACATTGGTAAATAAGAAATAAGCTGTTGGCTGAGCTCAGACTAAAAGTTATTCTGAAGCTTTAGCGTCGAATTGTCTACTTGTTATTTTGTATTTATGTTAGCACAGAATAAATAGCTAATAGTGAGCTCTTAATTTTAAACTACTAATTTAAATGCCTAAAGTTTAAATTTTAAACCTTCAGACCAAAGCAATGGCTTAAAAACTAAGTAAAGTGCGGTTTGTGGCTAAAATCTAAAGCTTTGTAAATCTACGCTTTTCAGAGCTTATTTAGAAAATCATTCATGAATAATTTATGTAAATACAAAATTTCAGACGCAAATCTCTAGTAACTTTGAAGTTTTGAACATGCTAAAAGCTTGTTATCCAAACAACAGAGTTATTAAAGGTAATTTGGATAGAATAAAAAATTTACATTCATGGACTGCTGAACATTTTTTTAAGTAAAATAATTAAAGTTCTATTAAACGCATCGGATCCGGTCGATGTTTAAATAATGTATTAATACACAATATCAAATAATTATCACACAAATTATCACACAGGTAATATTTGATAACAAATTATCAAATTACATCTGTAGTACGTACGAGTACAGATGTAATATTCTCCATCAAATGGTATTCGAGGAAATTGATACTAAGCTTCGATCCCAGCTACCTCTGGCTAAATTAGCTGCGGGGTTCAAGACAGCTATCTATACTCTATTGGTTGGGTTTCGTCTACAGATCATAGATATAACAGATGTTGCAAACTTGCAATAGTATGATTGTAACTAGAGTTCTATCTTTATTCCTTTGTGTTATTTTCATATTTTTTGTCCCCAATAAATAAATAATCAAACTTCAAAAAACGTTTACTGACTTTAAAGAGTGCCCGCACTCACTGGTGATCGAGACTACATAACTATCTACGCTTCAGAACCAAACTGAAATATTACACCAAGTTCGAAAACCCGCAAAAAAATGAAATGAATCATTTTTCGCCGCAATCATCAGCCACAGTATAATAAAGGAAGTAACTGATATAAATTGCACTGTAATTTGTGAGCGCACAGACGTATAGGTTCATTAGGCTACGTAATGGTGATTCAGCGTATTGTTGCCATTGATCAAAGACCAATTGTGGTAATCACTCGCTAGATTGCAGACTAATACCAGTCTGCGGATTGCGAGCAGAGATTATTGGAACATTTATCTCGTTTATATCTGTTACAGATGATAATATTTGATTTGGGAGACGTATAGGTTTGCGAACAGCTAGGGACTGGAATTTGCCGCCTGGTAATCTTTCCCAAATAACTATTCAAGATGAGAGTGAATAGGCATTTACTGGGTACATAATATACTACACTAGATCTCCCGTAAGGTGTGATTTACTTTTATTGCACAAGAAAAGAAAAACAAGAAAGCCATAATTTTTTTTGGAGTCTTACAACATGAAAGAAAATGGACTTCAGAGCAAAACTTAGTTGAAAGGTTTACTACATTGGGTGTACGAGGGAGTAGATGTTGAATACAAAACGTTGTTTGCATCTCGAATCGGATTAAATTTCAACATCTGAATACTTGATTAGAGAGTACTGCAGTTCTAGTTGCAACAATACAAGCATATAACCTAAATAACGGTTAACGTGATACTGTAATCCATCTCATTTGTTAAGCTAATCCACGCCGTCTGTTCGTTCTATTAATTCGATCTAATCGAACTCATTACGTAGTTTAATACATAGATAAACATACCATTACTATCCAGCTTTGATTATTTGTCAATAATCAATACCACAGTACACAGAAGAAGATAGTAGCATACTTTCAATGCAAAATAAAATAATTAATAATTTTATTGATATACAAACGATTTAAGATTTTGAAAACTATCAGTTGACGACATACGTTAGATTTTTTATGATAAATATCAACATTGAAGTCAACTGGCGTGTGTTCTAATAAGGGCCATTTTATCAACTAAAATTTTGTTACAAAAGAAAGACGAAATCAACATGACAAGACAATGTTTGCTTATTTTGAGTACAAAAAAAACTTTCTTCTTTTCTAATCTTTTTTTAATCAACAAGAGTGTTCTTACTGCTCCTACTTCTTTTACTGTGTAAATACATCCTATAGATCTTGTCGAACCCGATTCTCATCTGAAGGTTGTGTGCAGATTAAATTAGACGTTTGTGTTACTGATAATTATTGGTGTTAACGTCATACGTATGTGTATATCAGTGTCAATTCTATGGTTGATAGGGATGATCCCAGTAATCAATAAGGTGTAGGTTGGATGAAAGTAATTTGATCTTCGTTAGCTTTGCGATCCTATTATATGTATTAAGGATAAGAGAGGTTTCACTGCCTGCTGCTGTCTTTCCCGAGACTATAATCCGGGCCTTTTCAAGGCGAGAGTAAATAGGCACATACAGGGCAGATATGTACCATCCTAGACTGCATCCCACTTAACATCAGGTGCGTTTGTGGTCAAATAACTGCCTTTTTATGCATAAAAAAGGTAAGAAGATTTTTTCTCTGTAGATGACAACCAAAAAAGAGGTGGCTAGACGATTTGAAAAGTTCTGAGGAGTGACAAACTTAGCCTTAGAACGGGATTGTCTTAGAGAACTTTTGTTAACAGTTAGCCGCAAGGTGTTTAAAATAGTTATTTCCCAACACCTTTTCTTCGTTTGGAGAAGTTATTGGAACCTCCTTAGTAGAAATTATACCTAGTTTAAAGAATAAATTACGTTATTAATAATTGCGTTTAATGAAGTCAAGGAAGTGAAATTTTTAATCGTACCCAAAAATACACCACAAAATCCTTTTAGTATAAAACAGCTGTTTTGTATTCCTGATAGGTATCAAATTAAGAATAATTTGTTGTAACATTTTCACATTTAGAATCAAACGGTTGTAGATTTCGATTTAGCCTAGGCGCAGACCACCGATTTTTTGTCGGCCTATAGTTTAGTCGACCAGTTAATCAGTATATGTATGGAAGTGCGCATATTACACCGATTTGATTTGGCCGATTCTTCATACAAATTAAAATCGGGTCCAACTATCGGCCAACTTAAAATCAATGGTCTGCGCCTAGTCTTAGACCTGCCCAGGACTCGAACCAGAGACCTTCGTCATACCAAAGCATCAAAGGAGTGTCTTTTAATTCTGTCGCCTGATTAAATAAAGTGCCTTGAAGAGATCCGAACCCCATATCGTTCGGAGATGACTATATTCAATTGCCATAATGGATGGGGGTCAATTGTTTGATACCACAAAACTTAAAAATACACACCAATCCAATTTAGACCTTATCAACAAAGACTGAAGAAACAAGTTGGGGTTCCAATTTGTAGTTATTTTTGTTCATTAGGTTTATTTATTTTTATTAATATGGCTTCATTATGGTTTTGTTATTGAATCATTTGAGGGTTTTCGAAATTGATTTTACGGCAATTGTATGAGGACTATTAAATAATGATGTGGAGGGAATTTTACCGAACATAAATAAGTTTATTCATTTGTTAATATTTTCTGATAGTAATCACAACAGTTGTTATTTTTCGAATAGGTATATTAATATTGAATCCCAACTAATATCCCAACTAATATTATAAATGCGAAAGTAACTTTGTCTGTCTGTCTGTCTGTCTGTCTGTCTGTCTGTTACGCTTTCCCGCTTAAACCTCGCAACCGATTTTGATGAAATTTGGCATAGAGATAGTTTGAGTCCCGGGAAAGAACATAGGATAGTTTTTATCCCGGTTTTTGAAACAGGGACGCGCGCGATAAAGTTTTTCTGTGACAGACAAAATTCCACGCGGGCGAAGCCGCGGGCGGAAAGCTAGTATTGAATAAATACAGAATAAGATTTTAGACGTTTGACAAAGTTCAAGTAAGATGGTGCAAATGTTTAATTGCATCTCTTTCAATGAACAGTAATTGCAATGTAAAATATACCAACCGAATTTAGAACATTCTCTTTTTTTAAGTCGGTTAAAAATAGAGCTCCATATTGCAAGTTACAATCAAAAACAAAAACAAATCAAGATCCCACGAAACACAGTCGTCCTTAATAAAATCAACAATTTCAGAGAAGTTATAAAAATAAAGAGTCAGGATGTCGCATCACGTGTGCCAAACGATGAGGGGTCATTAGGGAAATGTGTCGTCTCGCTCGCACTTCGGTTTTGGGGTGATATCCCTTTCTTTCTTTTAGGGCTCCGTTTTGGTTTTGTGTAAAAGGTTAATTTTAATATATTTCTAGAGGCATTAATTAAGAGAAGCCAAACACAACACAAAACAATTACAAATACATATGAATATAAATTAATTTTGAGGGTTTCAACATAACTTTACAACCAAAGTTTTCTAAGTTTTGTTTTAAAACAGGTAAAAGTACCTAATTCACATCATCACCTATTTGAAGTTACAAACTAATAAAATGTACGGAACCTTCACATCGAAGCTTAAATTTTAGTTTTTGTATCAGGTCGAAACATTTCGGTGGTTGACCAAAGAAACGAAAAGGTACCGCATTTTTGTTTGGATATCATTATTTTTGTTATTGTAATTTTTTAAACATGTAACTATAAGGTGAAGTAAAAATTACAGCATTTTACGGTACCATATTTTCATAATTATTTGCACTATTCTAATTCTGATTAAGTTCTGTGAGACATCTATAGAAGCTTACAAACTATGATACAACGTTTGTGATCTTAATGATTAATTCATTACAGTCTTTTTAATAAAGAGATGAAGCCACGAAAAGTACCATCTTCCTGAATTACCAAAATTATTATGTAATTTCCTAGATATCTAATAAATTTGTTGGTTTGAGTCAGCGTACTACTCATTGCGTAGTTGACGCTCATAAAAAAGGGATCAAAGCAGATTGCCAACATACATTTTGACGTACATGCCACTTGAAACTGACAGATGTCACGACACAGTCTGTTTATTTGCCTCAAGAGCCAACACCTTCTGACAGGACAAAGGTGGTAACTGTGACGGTGATTAAGTTAGTCACTCGGTCTTTAAATAGATCCTATCTCTCAAAGGGAATCTCGACTATACGGAATTAGACGCCGTGTGTTCACGTTTCAACATTTGCCAATGCCACGTGAATATTGGTTGTCTTCAAGGTGAACAACTTTCTGTTAATTATTTGTATTGTTTCAGCCACAACGGAATTGATTTACAAACTTATTCGTTAAAGACCAGTTTTGTCGGTGCTTTATACAGTTTCAGACGGGTATCTGGCATATTCAAACGTTATTTAACAAATAAATATATCACTTCTTCTGGTGACTTCGTCAGTCCGATATCTTTATGGGCCAACGTTTTCAAGTTGGAAACCTACTCGTATGTAGCATCATTTTGGTGTGTAGTTTCCAAAATTAAATGGCTTGAGGTGTATAGTCACTATTCAAATTGTATTAAATGAACGCATTAAAACATTTCAAATAATATGTAAAATAACACAGGTGAAAATCCTACTTTTAAAGTCTTCTACTAAATTTTATTCAAACAAAACTAAAGATGAAAATCAGTTACACGTTTTTGTTCTGGAATCTAATTAAAACATAATTTGCGAAACCCTTCTTTATTGAAAACATAAAAACAAAACGGCTTCAACTTCTGAAATGTAATTCGATAAAAACAGATCGGGTTTCAAAGGGAGTTCTACAGTCTTAATCACTTTACAATATTAACTGAATCGAGATGATTAAATCTCTTTTCGTTCACACGGTCTAGTGCACATGCACACTTCAAAGCTTAAACTGGGTGTCATTATACTCTTTTGTGCTGGCACCGTCTCTTCTGGACGATAAAGTGTTAAGCAGCTTTGTAATTATGATATTTCTGTCTACTCCGTTAAATTTTTTTTAATTCCTATATGCATAAGCAACAGCACATTATACTATACATTTTCTTGCAAAATAACATCTATTACATCGACTTGAGAACCCACAGTTTATTTAGCTTGATTTTTGATTTTTGTCAAATGTTTTAGTAGAGTCATGGCAAATATAACTTCCTTAAGTTTCGCAAATATTTTCTGGGTAGTTTTTTCAAAGATGTGCGCTACATAATCAACGAAAGTTTCATTTATGAGTCCAATGCATCATAATAGGTACAACTTGAATGACTTTTCACATAGTTCAAATATTATTTGCAAATGACCTCCCACGCTATTCCTTCTTTACACGTGTCTGAGACCAGCTAGAAAGAAATCGTATTTTATACTCCAAATAATTAAGCCAAATCTTAAATATCTTTTAATTAAAGGTCAAAGGACCAAAAATTTCCAACGGTCGTCTTGAAAGCAAATTGTGCAAATAAATCAGGAAATTGTTTATTCATTTATGTTTTCCAACAAGCTTTGTCCTTCTCATCTACACAGAGCTTACCACGCTGAAGTTGCGGTATAGCACGAAAAAGTCGTCTTCGAATCTTTTGCGTATTCGAATCGCCATCAAAGATTTAGTATGAAAACTTAAAAAAACGCCTCTACGGTCGTAACGAGAACATATTGAAATCAAATAGTGAACGTGACGTAAAGTGAAGTTAGTATGAAAAATGGTATCACGAAACTAATTTTGACAATCAAGATCGTCACTTTATCGTTGAATTCGAAGGCTGGGTGTCGAATTTTGTTTTACCGTCAATGTAGTGAGAAGGTTGAATACGCACACGATTCGAAGACGACTTTTTCGTGCTAGAGGTACAGAGTGTTCTGTGTGCCTGTCGTAGTAAGCAGATAGCATATTACTTGCTTTATTAGCAAACTAGGAACTTGAATAATGAACGTCTCTCTGGCTTGAATATGCTTTTGCTTACCATGTTACGTATGAGGTTCGTGTGCTTTGTATAATAAAGTTGTGATTCACTACTTATCATACAAAAACGGATTTATACTACATATTCAGGGAGGTTTCATAGAACGCTCTCAAAAACAACGGAAAACGAAAAAAAAAACAAGAAATCATTGACCTAGCTAGCTATTTAATGCTTACTTCTTTCTATCTTGACAAAAACCAGTACAAAACATTATTGTTCTAAATTATGAACCCGAATAACTACCTTAAAATTTTGTAAAATAATGTAGAGTCATAATTTTATGTTGCCTATTGAGTCATGTCCTATACATTTATTTAATCATTTAAACGCCACATTGTATACCGAAAACCTATTCCTAAATCTTGTGAACCTCCTGGTCAATCCGTAAGTTTCCAGGAAATTCCACCAAAAAATTGTACCCAATTGTATACCTTCGAATACATATACGTCACGTCCTTCCCCGTGACAGAGACTTACGTGAAAACATGTCATCAATCCCCTAAAGGACAACCTTTCCAAGGAATATGCGCAGACGATATCTTAAAAGATTTCTGTTTATTTTTATCTGAACCTCTCGATCGCTCGCAACCCAATGGAGTGTACAGTATCTATACAGACCGCAGGCGAAGACCAATTTGTATAGATTTTGGTATCGCCTGAACTAGGACAAAAAGTATACAAAACCATCGAGGCTTGGACAGGGGTCATTAATTTGTCTCACAATTTATATCTGCTTGAATATTAGACAGGATTTTTTAGGTTTAGATGCAAAATAACTCTTGTTGTGATATAACTTACTTCATTACTAATAAGAAAATATATTGAAAATTTGACATGTAATGAACATTATGAATAAATTTCTTATTCTTATTCTTATTCTTACTTTTTTTATTTATTTGATCAAACCTACAAGTAGGTACCTACACAGTACAAGTTACAAGTCGAGTTTGACTAGTTTCTCGGATTCTAATTGAGCTAAAATTCTACAAAGTTATGTAAGAGGGTTTGGCTATCAGAGAACTGCTTTCTAATTGTGTAAGTGAACTAAGACTAGCTTTCAGTTTGATGAACACAATGCTATGACAATACATAACCGTCTTCATGTCGTACGTGATAGATGTAGGTTCTGTTTTAATCATTTGAGAACACCAACCATCATTAGATTATTTAGTCTCCACTGCAAGAGCACCCGTCTCTTATTTTCAAGAGGTTAAAGGATACTTTGGCCAACACTCCCCACGTTGGGCAGACAATTTACGTTGATTTGAGTTTCCTTAGTCCAAGGGAAAAGTGGGTGGTCCTATGTCGGAACCACACGGCTAAATGCCATTGGAAACGTATATTTTATAGTTTTTTTTAATATTTTTTTTTTTGAGACAATGTCAAATTCCGAAAAAAAATCACTAAAGCTTCAAATACCTACTTGTATCTAAGGATGCCAGTATCGGCTTTTACAGACCGCTGCTCGAAGGCCAATTTGTAAGGATTACTCTATCGCCCTGCCCTGAGGTCCGAAAGTATGTAAAGCCAGGCTTTGGACGGACACTGTTTGTGTTTTGTTTTACAGAATAGATTATGGCGGCAAATAAATTGATTGGGAGGTAACTTCGTATTAAGCATTCTGTCTTAAAAGGGGTTAACTCGAAAATAAAAGACACTAATGTCCGTTTTCACAATCAATCCCTAATTTTTAGGTGACCCCTACGGTAACACAACAGGAATTTTGTTTTCATAGGGGTCACTTAAAAAATAGGGATTTATGGTGAAAACGGGCATAAGTATTGCTGTATCTTGGAGATGAAACAAGATAGGTACGTTTTACGTCTTAATGGTCTCACATTGTAAGTAGGAAAGTAATGATTTTAAGCCAATGTGTATCCCGTATTTAATAATGGTTGCGTCGCTCTTACGCCACTTTTCGATGTGTTCAAACCACTTTATACTATTCGATTTCTCAAAGTAAAAGTCTCCAATTTGTANAAAACATTTCAAATAATATGTAAAATAACACAGGTGAAAATCCTACTTTTAAAGTCTTCTACTAAATTTTATTCAAACAAAACTAAAGATGAAAATCAGTTACACGTTTTTGTTCTGGAATCTAATTAAAACATAATTTGCGAAACCCTTCTTTATTGAAAACATAAAAACAAAACGGCTTCAGCTTCTGAAATGTAATTCGATAAAAACAGATCGGGTTTCAAAGGGAGTTCTACAGTCTTAATCACTTTACAATATTAACTGAATCGAGATGATTAAATCTCTATTCGTTGACACGGTCTAGTGCACATGCACACTTCAAAGCTTAAACTGGGTGTCATTAGACTCTTTTGTGCTGGCACCGTCTCTTTTGGACGATAAAGTGTTAAGCAGCTTTGTAATTATGATATTTCTGTCTAGTCCGTTATATTTTTTTAATTCCTATATGCATAAGCAACAGCACATAATACTATACATTTTCTTGCAAAATAACATCTATTACATCGACTTGAGAACCCACAGTTTATTTAGCTTGACAGAAATATTGATTTTTGTCAAATGTTTTAGTAGAGTCATGGCAAATATAACTTCCTTAAGTTTCGCAAATATTTTCTGGGTAGTTTTTTCAAAGATGTGCGCTACATAATCAACGAAAGTTTCATTGATGAGTCCAATGGCATCATAATAGGTAGAACTTGAATGACTTTTCACATAGTTCAAATATTATTTGCAAATGACCTCCCACCATATTCCTTACAAACATCTTTACACGTGTCTGAGACCAGCAAGAAAGAAATCGGATTTTATACTCCAAATAATTAAACCAAATCTTAAATATCTTTTAATTAGGTCAAAGGACCAGGAAATTCCAACAGTCGTCTTGAGAGCAAATTGTGCAAATAAATCGGGAAATTGTTTATTCATTTATGTTCTCCAGTAAGCTTTGTCCCTCTCATCTACGAAGCTCAGCGTTTACCACGCTGAAGTTACAGTACAGTACCCCTAGCACGAAAAATCGTCTTGTCGTTTGCGTATTCGAATCGCCATCGAAAGATTTCAGGACGTTTATCAACCCAGAAAGGGATCGTAACGTATCAACTCGAGACGGTCAGTATTCTTTGTATGAAACTCCATGCTGCAACTATTAGAGGCCGGTAAATCTATTCTCATGAATAAAACACTGGATACTCATCTTTCACATTATATTGCCTTATTTTAGATACAATTCATCACTTAGCACAAAAGCGCGCGGAGTCACCTCCGCGCGTCCCTCTATTCTGACGTTTGATTCTCGAGTGACATTGACAATACGTCAATGTCACTATGACAGCAGCTCATTGGCTATAACGATACCGCTATTTTAACGTTTTATATTTTTCACAATTAACACAACGTACAGTGGACACTTATCCGTAACGTAACGTAACGTAACGTAACGTAACGTAACGTAACGTAACGTAACGTAACGTAACGTAACGTAACGTAAACGCTTCACCTCGCGGTTGACAGCGCGCGAAAGGCGATACGGTGTTGATCCTTTTCCGAGTTGATAAGTCTGCTATGAACTTTAGTATGAAAACTTAAACAGCGCCCCTACATAACGAGAACTAAAAACAACAGCACGAACAATTGTGACATTTGTATCCGTATTAAGATCGAATAGTGAACGTGACGTTAAGTGAACTTAGTATGAGAAATGGTATCACGAAACTAATTTTGACAATCTAGATCGTCACGTTATCGTTTAATTCGAAGGCTGGGTGTCGAATTTTGTTTTACCCTCAATGCAGTGAGAAGGTTCAATACGCAAACGATTCGAAAACGAGCGTTTTTCGTGCTAATGGTACAGAACGTTCTGTGTGCCTGTCGTAGTAAGCAGATAGCATATTACTTGCTTTATTAGCAAACTAGGAACTTGAATAATGAACGTCTCTCTGGCTTGAATATGCTTTTACTTACCGAAAACCAATTCCTAAATCTTATGAACCTCCTGGTCAATCCGTAAGTTTCCAGGAAATTCCACCAAAAAATTGTACCCAATTGTATACCTTCAAATACTTATACGTCACGTCCTTCCCCGTGACAGAGACTTACGTGAAAACATGTCATCAATCCCCTAAAGGACAACCTTTCCAAGGAATATGCGCAGACGATATCTTAAAAGATTTCTGTTTATTTTTATCTGAACCTCTCGATCGCTCCCAACCCAATGGGGTGTACAGAATCTATACAGACCGCAGGCGAAGACCAATTTGTATAGATTTTGGTATCGCCTGAACTAGGACAAAAAGTATACAAAACCATCGAGGCTTGGACAGGGGTCATTAATTGTCTTACAATTTATGTCTGCTTGAATATTAGACAGGATTTTTTAGGTTTAGATGCAAAATAACTCTTGTTGTGATATAACTTACTTCATTACTTTTTTTTATTTATTTGATCAAACCTACAAGTAGGTACAGTCGCGGAATGAAAAGGTTCGTCACCTTAGTGTCGGTTTTCGCTTGCACTAGGTACTGTAAGAGTCAAACCTGCCAACATAACAGTGCAAGAAACAGTGCTGCTAACATTTAAATAAATATGACGTTTACTGACGAATAAGGTTTTGCTTGTTTATTTTTCTATCCCATCAGTGCAATGCAATGATGACATTGACCAATTGACAATAGTTTTTTTTTATTTAAAAGAAATAATAATGGCAGGTTGAACCAACAAGAAGGTTTTAGTATATCAATCATAATAATCTTCTTGACAAGATAAATCGTCAAACAACTTTGATCTGAATAATTTTGAACTTTACTGATGAACAGTTAAAGATTATTTTCTCTAACTCGAGATTATTCTGTAACATAGTTTCAAAAGGTAATATGTGCTCGCGATTCGTTGAAAGAATCAATTTGAAAACTGACGAACCTTTTCATTCCTTGACTGTACACAGTACAAGTTACAACTCGAGTTTGACTAGTTTCTCGGATTCTAATTGAGGTCAAATTCTGCAAAGTTATGTAGAGGGTTTGGCTATCAGAGAGCTGCTTCCTAATTGTGTAAGTGAACTAAGACTAGCTATCAGTTTGATGAACACATTACTATGACAGTACAAAACACATTGACGACCGTCTATATGTCGTACGTGGTTAATTATATTTATACTTAAACAATTAGGCTATAATTTAAATCGATCATCATCATCGGGCCATTTAATCTTCACTACACCGCAGTACCCCTCTCTAATTTACGAGACTTTGAGAGAGAGGCAAAGGCTGCTTTGCCCAATAGGCAGTACGCCGGGCAGTCATGCTGATTTGGGTTTTCTTAGTGATGTGGAAAAGTACTGACGTTTTATTCCACTTTACCAAAACTACACGGAAAAATGCCATTGAAAACGAATTTTTAATAGTTTTTTTTATGCATAACAAAACAGGTATTTAATTTTGACCGCAATTGCACCTGGAGTCAGGTGAGATACAGTCTAGGATGGGAGTCTAGGTGAATGCACTCACTATTTAAGAACACCCAGATATTTCGAAAAAAGAAACAAAATTTTCAAATACTTGTATCTAGGGATTCCAGTATCGGCTTTTACAGACCGCTGCTCGAAGGCCAATTTGTAAGGATTACTCTATCGCCCTGCCCTGAGGTCCGAAAGTATGTAAAGCCAGGCTTTGGACGGACACTGTTTGTGTTTTGTTTTACAGAATATATTATGGCGGCATATAAATTGATTGGGAGGTAACATTGTATTAAGCATTCTGTCTTAAAAGGGGTTAACTGGAAAAGAAAAGACACTATTCGTGTATCATGATCTCATAACGTAATCAAGATAGGTATCTTTGTGTCTAAATGCTCCTGTATTTCATAATGGTTTTCCAATTGCGCAAAAAACACGTCACACACTATCAAGTTGCGTTGCCCTTACGCCACTTTTCGATGTGTTCAAACCACTTTATACTATTCGATTTCTCAAAGTAAAAGTCTCCAATTTGTTATCTTATTATTTACTCTATTTTTATTAATTTTATAAAAAAAACTTTTAAAGTAAATCTACTTTGAAATAGAGATACAAAGTTACTATCTCATCATGAAAATCTTCAATTCCAACTAATTCTCCAAACATATTTTGTACAATCTTGAAAGTGCATTTACCAACTGGAAGCTGGATGGTACAGCAGTAAATCAAGCTAAAAGCCGGAGGGACGTCCAATAGAAGGGTGGGGTTGTGTTACGTAAGGTAGCGGGTTCAGGCGAGTAGGTATCAGGTACCAAATTACATGATATACAACACTACATTTTTATCACCGAAAAAAATATACTTAAATGAAGTTACTCAAAATGTCATCCCAAAAGGACAATGGGCAAAATGGTACCCGGCTCCAATAGACATGCTTCTAGTGTCGTTTGAAAGGTCTTACCAAGACGAACAACTTTTACTTTGGTCACTAGCCTCAGATCTGGTTGTGTTCGAAGATAAACATACTTTTTTGCAAAATGGTGCCCGGCTCCAATGGTTATGTTTGTAGTGTCATTTGAAAGGTCTTACCAAGACGAACAACATTTACTATGGCCACCAGCCTCAGATCTGGTTGCGTTCGAATATAAACATACTTTTTGTGTAACCGAAGTATCATACGTGTCCATCGTATGGTACTTAGGTTATGCGAGGCATGAAGGGTTTACTGCTGCAGCATCCTTCCTTAACTCTATAATAATTATTGATAGGGATAATTGTGAAATAAATGTTTTTATTTGAAGAACTACTACCCCCTTATTAATAAAAAGTTATACCTAGGATGAACCTTGGATTAAAATGACATTTCCATACCAAATGACAATTTAAGCCAGAGTTCAACTAGTGTGTAACTTTTATTAATAAAGGGGTTGGAGTTTTATTACTTCTTATGGGTTTTATTATGGGTTGCTAAAGCGAATAAACCCACAAGACCCAATAAGTCCATCCACAAGATGGACCGACGACCTCATAAAGGTAGCGGGAAAGCGCTGGCAGGCCACCACCAACCGGCCATTGTAGAAATCATTGGGGGAGGCCTATGTTCAACTAGACGTCCTATGGCTAAAATGATCATGATGATGATGATAAAAGCGAATAAAGGGCTAATAGCTTGGGTAGTTCATTGTAGGTATAATCCTTTCCTTTTCAATGTTTATTTTAGTTATATTAATAGATTCTAGTCTAGTCATAGTACATACTCGTATACATGGATGATTGTGTTATACTTTAAAACCTACACTAAAACGTAGAAAAATAATTACTAATTACCTACTTATTTATTAGGACGAATTATTAATATTTATGTAGGTATACCATGATTGATACTTCTGGAGTCGGTGCCAAGATTATGAAACATGTAAAGTTTGCCTGCACCGACTCCAAAAGTATCAATCATGGTATACCTACATAAATATTAATAATTCGTCCTAATAAATAAGTAGGTAATTAGTAATTATTTTTCTACGTTTTAGTGTTGGTTTTTTGGAGTCGGTTTTATTTTTTTTTATAATTATTTATTTTATAAAAAATAGCATTCAAAGTAAATCTACTTTGAAATAGAGATACAAAGCTACTATCTCATCATGAAAATCTTCAATTCCAACTAATTCTCCAAACATATTTTGTACAATCTTGAAAGTGCATTTAGCAACTGGAAGCTGGATGGTACAGCAGTAATTCAAGCTAAAAGCCGGAGGGACGTCCAATAGAAGGGTGGGGTTGTGTTACGTAAGGTAGCGGGTTTAGGCGGGTAGGTATCAGGTACCAATTATTATTTTTTTTAATTCTTAAAATGACCTTACCTATACACCCACGAAGTTTGTCTAACCTTCCGCCAAACACTCTGTATAAAAGGAGAAACTGACTGACTGACATATCAACGCACAGCCTAAACGGTTAAACGTAGGCACTTGAAATTTAGAAGGGACGTACGTACCTCAGGTACCATAGCTAAGAAAGGAATTCCCGAAATTCTCACGGGAACGGGAATTAGCGGGAAAATCCTTTTGTATGAAAAATCTAAACCGCTTAAGTTAGACGCTTGAAATTTGGCATGCAAGTACCTTAGTAAACTTAAAGCTTAGTTACAACAGGATATTGCAAAATTCCCACGGGAACGGGAGTTAGCGGGAAAAAACATTTGTATGAAAAAATCTAAACCGCGTAAGATGGTAAAATGGAATCCACACGTACGAAGTTGCGGGCGGCCGCTAGTTACATGATATAGATTTGATTACTTAGATCGCAGGTTTAATTGCATACGCTAATTCTGAAAACCAGTGTTGCAAGGATCTCTCCTTACAACGCAGACTGAGTCAAGTCCACTACCTTCGGTGTACTTGTTGTACCTTATGTAGTTGCAAGACTCAACTTCCTGTACTTATTTTTAATGGTTCGAAGGGAATAAATACATTTTTATTTATTTATTTTTCCATGCAACGAGCTCTAAGCTGTTGTGTATCATTTGTAGTCTTGAATCTATGCCATTGTATATTCTCTATTTTACATAGCAGCTTACTTCAATTTTTCCTTATCCCAAACAGTAACTAAGGGATGATAGCTTTAGTACCTACTCGTGTTTATTTTCTCTGAGTAAGAAAATTGATATTTAGAGCTTTAAAGGACCGCCGACACAAGTACCTATTTGATGTTAATATTAACTTGACACCTCCACGTGTTCTTAATAAAAAAGTGTCTTGACAAGCAAATAGACGGACAACAGAGTGATTCTATACACATTCGGTTTTTTTCTTTTGAGGTAGGTACGGGACCCTAAAAACTAGTTACATTTACGATTATTAAAAAATCGTTGTAGTAGATATTTTTATTTTTTTCCCGCTCTCTCAACACACAGGGTCCCCGCGCGAAGAGTTTAATAAAAGTTCGTCGCATGAAAGACGGAGTATCGCTCGTAGGAATTTAAGGCCGGGCGATGTCCGACTTCAGAACATTGTATGCATAAAACATGTAGCGAAATCTTAAATCTAAGTCGTGTGAGCCAGATAACACTGCCGAGGGTATCGCCGATTTGATTTTGTGGACCAGTGGACAGAGGGTTTAGATTGATTTTGGATAGATTATTTATTTGTAAGATTAGTTACAGTCACCCTGACCCTGGGTTAGTTTGAATTTCAGGGTAACTTAAAAGTAAAAACATTATGCATTGTTAATGCATCAGCATTATGTTTTTTAAAATCAGAATTTTTGGAAATTCGAAGATATTACTAATAAAAGGTAGGTATATTAATATGATACTCCAGAAAAACCATGATCACGGCAAACGTAATAGGATGCCTTCAGTCAAATGAACTTCAGCAGTGTGTAAATGAAAAATGACTGTCAACGAAACGAGGGCTTTAGTTAAATACCTAGTAAATATTAATAAAAAAAACTATTTATAAAAGCTTGTGTAACTTTTAAAAAGCCGAATGAATCGATCAAGTGTACATAAATTTAAAAATACCCACAAAACTCGTATTCCGTGCCAATCGAGGTGAGCATTCCGCGGAGACCGCCGATCACTCTTTTACCAATAAAACATCGAAACCAGGCCAAAATGTAATACGTGGAGTATCCTATTTGTATAGATTACCCTATCCAGTACAAGCGGGAATTACGTGAAAAATGGTTTTTAATTTATCTCGCAAAGTGGGAACTGACTCCGTAATCCGAGCAAGGCCGTTTTTAAATTACTTTTTTCACATTCGGATCGATTGCCTTTTAAAGTTGGTACGGTTCGCTGAAGGTGCAGAGGTCTGATTAAATTAATTGTTGCAGTGCGGATGAGAACTTTGTGTTTACCTAGAAGAGTGATTAAATAATGTAATCTTGCTAAACGATTTTTCTTATTTGTGTTTCTGACTTTTATATGAAAGAACATGCAGCTTTAGATGAAAATGCTGTTATAAAGACTGTTTCTATTTTAAATCTACACTAACTGG
The DNA here is from genome assembly GCF_004193835.3 of Ostrinia furnacalis. Lineage (NCBI taxonomy): Eukaryota > Metazoa > Arthropoda > Insecta > Lepidoptera > Crambidae > Ostrinia > Ostrinia furnacalis. The sequence continues at coordinate 1,125,616 of NW_021132286.1, read as the reverse complement.
CAATTTAATAAGAAAAAGATACTTAGGTACATTTATTTGTACATAAATAACTCTTTTGTTATACTTCACCTGTATACCAGTGCAATATCGTGTATCATTATAACTAATAAATAATTAATAATGACTGCCTATTAAATATTAGGAACATAAAATATGAAATTTTCGGAATTTACTTATAATTTCCGTGGTTCAGTAGGTTTTTATTTACAACTAAAAACAGTTCATCGTAAAATGTTTGCTTTCTATAACAAGACATTTTTATAAAACGAAATTTTACAAGCGCCTAAAGTGGCGTAACTCAAAATAAATCATTTTTCTATTGTTAAATCCCTCCATTCTCGCTACACGTTTGGCTCAGTGTATCAAAAAGTCCACGGTTTAGCCGTCTCGTTATCTCGACTCAACTTCAGCTTAGACTGTCCGCGGACTTAAGACTAAAGCGCACTCAATCCTTGCTGAGGGTAGAAATAAAATTGTTGATAAATTCAGCGAAATCTGGATGAAATAGGGTTAAGTGTCTGCGAATTTGAGAATCAATTCACGTAAAAGACATAAAAGTCTAAATGAATCCTTGCAAATAGGGTTTTAAAAGCACAGATTTTCAATATCCAATATTCAATATCTTACTCCGTATTATGCTCAATACTCTACGTTTTATCTATGATTGATAGAAAGTATTATATCGAAACTAGCTTTTGCCCACGGCTTCGCCCGCGTGGAAGTTTGTGTTTCCAACCCCAGATTTACCTCCTTATGGGTGGAGTTTCGTAAAATCCATTCTTAGCAGATGTCTACACCCTATAAGAAATCTACCTGCCAAATTTCTTGCTAGGTGTTACAGTGAGCGGTATTTCACATTTATAAATTATAGTTTTTAGACCTGAGATTTACTCTAAAAACTGATATTTTCTCCTTAACACAAAATTGATAAGCGTGCAACAATGCAAACCCGACTCTATAACACGATGAAGAGAGCGTTATCTTAAATAAAAGTACAAATTTCTCAAGAAAACAGTCTCAAGAATTGAGGTTTCAATTTTAATACACCTCAAGCAAGTCGCTCTCTAATCTGCGGCAAAGCTGAGATGACACGTGCAGCGAGTGGGACAACAAATCTACGACCTTTCGATAAACTGGAAAATCGAAGCGGTTTAGATTGCACTTATTTGTGGCCAGTTTTAAAACTTTGTGAGGTTTTTAAATAACTTTTATTTATAAAAAAAACGATTTTGTCAATTGACCATTTGCAAATCAAAATGGGTAACAATTAAGTTTTACAAACACACCTATTTAACCACATTTCGCACTATCCTGTTGTTTTATTTTGACATTTCCTTACTGCATTATCCTCTAGTCCTACCAAGGTTCGTAGTATAATTATGTCTATGTGAAGTCTAATGAAAACAACCTTACGTATATACGAATACCGACAGCTATTTCATTAAATCATTTTTATAAATCAAACGCTGAAAATGAAACCTAAAATGAAGAGCGTTACATTAATATGTTCCATTTTTGCAGTTCTGACAAAAAACTGTAAAACTCAATAATAAACTCCACTCAATATAGAAATCCGATAGTTTCAGTTACACAGGAATTTCATAATTGACTCAAACCAATCAAAAGTTATGAGGTCCTTGGCTGTTTTAATTTAATTTTGATTGGTTGATGAAACCCTGCTGCTTATTTTGGGAAGGATTCAATTGAATCAATAAATGTTTCCTTGGGGAGATCGTTGTAATTACTGTCGGAAATGCCATTAATTTCCAAAAGGGTATTTTCCCATTAAAGATATTTTTTCTGCCACAATTAAGAAAATTACTACTGCGACAATTAAGAAAATAACTACTAATTACTACGTTAAAAAGACTGTGTGTGTGTAGTCTAGATTTATATTAGCCTTAGCAAAACAAAATGCACGATAAACCTACTAATATTATAAATGCGAAAATTTGGATGTCAGGATGGCTGGATGTCCAGATGTTTGTTACTCTTTCACGCAAAAACTACTAAACGGATTTTGTTGAAACTTAACAGTATTATTGTTTGTAACACAAATTAACATATAGGCTATAATTTATGCCGATCTGTGACACTAAATTTCACGCGGGTGAAGCCGCGGGCAAAAGCTAGTCCTTAATAATACGTAGGACGCCACGCGGCTCACCGGTGAGCCTCAAACAATAAAATTTCTACCGAGCTCAATGAAATTTTAAATTAAACTTTAAATTTTATGTTATTTTTTCGCACTGAAACCCTTTCAAGCGCTTCTCATGCAATCTCCATCAGTATGCTTTCTTTACAGCAAATCACTGTTTACTATTCCCCCACTTATCTCGTCACTTTATCTTAGAATACTCTCAAAAAACACTTCAAAAGTATTACCTTCAAATCGCGTTTAGCTCCAAATTGCTTCAATTAAGTAAAAGGGTCCCAAAACATTAATTCCGAAGTTCTTGTTAACTGTGGACTGATCCGTTCCCCGGGGAATCCCTTTCCGATGTGATTTTCGAGTTAGTCCAGTTTTATTTTTACTCCGCCATATTGGACGGAGGTTCCTTTGTTGTGATTTGGAGTTTAGTTGGAGGTAGTGTGGTATTTACTATTTATTATTATGGACAGATTGTATTTGGCTTTCTTTTTATCAACTAATATGAATTGGTTTTTATTATCAAAAGTAGAAAAGAAAATAAGCTAAGACCTTTTTGTACCACAAATATTTTTTGCTCCTATTGCCTAGTTAAGGCTTTACTTATTTTAAGTATACCAGATGTGTGGACATATGTATTTTTGGTTTTTAATGTTAACAATAATTATAAATATTGTTTTTTCATGTTGAGATATCGTCAGAATAAATACTCGTAATAAATTTTCAGTAGGGGCGTGACAAATTATACAAAGTTGCTGGAAAACATAGGGTAAATTAATATCTTCCTTTCACGTGATTCGTTCTTTCTTTGTTTTCTATTTCTTCTTTAATTCTTTCGATGCTTGAGAAGAAAAAAAAGTATTGTAAAATTAGAGGAGGCCTATCTGTACTGATTTAAGGTAAGTGATAGAAAAAGTGAATTCCGTAACAAGTGGGTTAATGGACGTCGTATGGCTGAAATTATGATGATGATAGTTAAATTGTTATCCTTGGAGGCCTTTGCCCAACATTTCTCCGTCTTTATCTAAAGTAATGATGATATTTCGTAAGAGATAAATTTAAATGTTAATTTTGGAAACAGCAAATTCACTTGACACGTAAACGCATTTGCCGTAACAAATATCAATCGCAAGTACGGTCAGATCATAAGATCCGGAATTAATTCTGCAATCCGGAGATACGGGCTTTTGCAACAGGTGCCCCGAATGCCGGTCGTTAGGACAATCCGTAATCTCATTCGATTATTGGCTTGAGAACTCGTTGAAGAACATCATATTGAAATGATTCAATTTATGAAATTATATGAATATTTATTCACCAATCGCCAGTTTTTTTCACAAATAATTAAGCTTGTACGGATGACATCACCTCAAGCTAATCACAGTGGCATCTTATCTCGTTTTAATATCAGCTATTTTGTTACAAAACTGTAGTTTTAAGGGTTGTCGACTTAACAACAAAGTAGACAATTTTCATACAAAATAGCTTAAATGTGTCACGGTTTGTAAAACCCGTTATAACAAACTGTGTATTAAATCTGCGTGTCAATCACACTTTCCCCTCGGATTTAAACACGCTCCTTTACTTGCTTTTATAATTATTATAACTTCTGCAAAAACAAAACCGGTCAAGCATGTTACGCATTATACAATAGTGCAAAATTTTTGTTATACTCGACGCAAAGACTCGTGGCGGGGATGAGTAATTTTTGAAACAGAGATGCACATTCTCTAATAATTTATAAATACGTATTATAAACGTACCATACGTACCATAACCAGTGTGAGTGTAAGAGAAAATGTGATATGCACTGTTTTAATATTACATCGTCTGCCACGAGTCTTTGCGCCGAGTATAGTAAGATGGGTCTTTATAATAGGTACTATCTCTACCTACTAAAAAGATTCAAATGTATAATCCACAGATTGTGTGTACAAACGTTAGTACCCTAAATGTTATTACAAAGTTTCTATCGTCAAATAAAACCTATTCCAAACAAACATCATTCGTAACCAAAACATTAAACCAACTGAAGCTTAGTAAACANAGAAATACTTAATTAATTTTAAATAAAACTGTAATAACTGTGGATTTATAAAGCTATAATAATAATAATAATGGCGGCGCAGGACCGGTCTTTGTGGAAATCCTTGGGGGAGGCCTTTGTCCAGCAGTGGACGTCTTTCGGCTGAAACGACCGAACGAACGAATGGTGTAAAAATCACTTTGATTTTTGGGTATTTCACGTTCTTTGAATTTGTGATTTCTTATTGTAAAATGCTTAAATCTACGAATTTTCTCAACTAACTATTTGCCTAAGGATCTATGCTATAGGATATAAATGTTTGTTATATCGTTTTCACAGTATTTTTATAAAAATTTCAGCTTGTAAACTGACGCTAAAGTGGAAATTTGAAAACCTGTGTGGACTTATCTTGATAGAACTCTTAAATACTATACTAATCGAAATATTTTCTCAACTAACTATTTAGACGACGAAATTGCCTAATTATTTATGCCTATAACATATTTTGTGATGTAACTGGTTAATGATTGTAACGGGTTGAAAAAGTACTGTTTTTGCGCCAAACGGCGTAAACGCTCTTTGAAGCTTGTACGGACGACAGCAAATCAAGCTAATCACAGTGGCGTCTTACCTCGTTATACAGTTTATTTTGTCACAAAACTAACACCCGTATTCATAAAAGATGCTTGCATAAGTGAAGCAACAAATCGAATGCACAGCATTGAACAGAGCTCTGTCACTCGTATTCACAAACGATACTTGCTTAAGTGAAGCAGCAAATCGAACGGACAGCGTTGAATTAAAGCTCTATGATTAGTTCGTGTGTCACCCTGTGCGTCCACGCGCACTGTGAGACCTCATAGTAATGTTTGTTAATACGGGCGTAAGTCAGATGGGCTATCGACTCTACAACAAACTAGACTATTTTCTAACTTTTGTAACTGAATTAAGTGCAAGACTTAAACCACTACCTACTAAAAATACAAAACGTACAATCGTTAGTCCTCATCCTAAATGTTATTAGAAAGTTTCTATCGTCAAATAAAACCTAGTCCAAACAAACATCATTCGTTATCAAAACATTAAACCAACTGAAGTTTGGTAAACATTTTAATTTATTATGAGAGAGATAACAAAGAATTGTTTAGGTAGCATTTCTAATTCAATTTATACCAACTAATACCGACGGTGTACAATACGTATGAAATAAAAACATGACCCTCCTTCTGGCGCAGTCGGGTAAATACAGGGTGGCTATTTAGTTGTGAGCAGTATGTAATCAGAAAATCACTTTCAGATGTTTAACTCGCTTTTAGATCTTACTAATTACTTAAAAGTGTAATAAAATATTAATTTGAGTTTTAATTTCTAGTGCAAGAGAACGAACAATGGGAATAGGGAGGATTAGCAACAAAAATGAACAGTACAATGTTCTGTCAAACTTAAATGTTTTTGATAAATAATATTGTAAAATGTAAGTCCAACAAAAAGTTGTTCCCAATTGTAAAAGTTCGTCCTTTTAGAAAAATATCTTAAACAATCTTTACGAATTTAGCGGGTCCTTATAAAAACCTTTCTTTTAGGCACTCCAAATGTTCTTAGGTTTTTTAGTAACCGTATTTTACGAATTTACAAGGTATTACGAGTATTAAGAACAGTTTGCCTTGTACGGAGGCAACGCATGACCGGTCTTTATGGAAACTGTGGGCGAGGCCTTTGTCCAGCAGTGGACTCAATTTTGTTCAAACTATCTAACTATTTGTAGTATGTTCATCCTAAATAACATACCTTAAAAGGTAACAAGAAAAACGATACAATTATTCAAATAAACCAAATCACAAGAAAGTTACCCCATATACAAAAAAGAAATCTTTGTCAGAGATTTTTATTATTTTCCTTTATTGTTTATCTCTAGATGTTTATGGTGCATAAAATAAATTACCAACACACAACCCAGTTATTTTACGAGGGGTCTTATAACATTATCACTGTTTCCTAAACTTTCTGGGGGTTGAGTTGAACCCCTGTTTATAGGGGTCGAATGACGAATCGTTTTAAAACCGCTTTATGGGGCGAAGTGTGAAGTGCGATTCTTTTATAGTGTGAAACGTGGAGTTTTACTGCATTTGTTATTTGATTATTTAGTGTATTTCGGTGATGATAGAGTTAGTGCTTTTTGACGTGTCAGTGACCGAAATAACGCAAGAGAAATTAACTGAGTAAATTTTTTTTTATTAATATTTTTTTTATCTACAAGGAATTTTTGTGACAGACTACAAATTTAAGTCAAAATAACGTCGATATAATAACAATGTTAACAGCATTGTTGTGTTCCGGCAGTTAGAGGTGAGATAACCAGTTCCTCCGTGGTTGAGGATTCCGGGTGAAGCTCGCTTCCACCTTCGGCCTGTTCGTCGCTTACCATCAGGTGAAATACAGGCCAAGAGCTTCCTCGTTGTGGATAAAAAAATATGAATCTGTTTATGCCAGTATGTCTGCTGTTATTATACGAAATACCTATATCTGAGTGACTGTAATGGTAAGGATACTGTAACAATTTAATCACGTTTCGAAACGATTGTTAACTAGTTTCTGCATTATGCAAACAATTAATTACAGGCAATCTTGGTATATGTACATCCTACGTCCCTAACAAACATAGCATACTTAAAAGCATACAAAACATCGCGAATGGCAGGCATCCCCAACATTTCGCTAAAAGGAAACCATATTCTAATTTCCATGTCATCCATTGTACTCCAGACAATAACAAATGTAGCAGCGGACCAACGCAAATTCCGTTCGAAAGTGGGGCACTGACGTGTCCTGAAACCGAATGGCGGCCATCGTCTTGACCTTTCGTCTCAGGGGTGATACGGATCTCCGGTATTTCATTTTTTGTATTCGGATATTTGCATCCGGATTTTTAACCAGGTTGTATTTTATTAAAAAAACTATTTTTTGACTTGCTAGTGATGGGTTCAATAATAAATTCCGACATGTGTTATGTGTACGCTAATATTATTATTATGTTTATGTATCTAGGATTCTAGGTGTCTGACTTACTTGACTTATGGTCCTATGTCCCCTAGATGGGGCAGAGGGCGTCCACAACAGTCCTCCATCTCGTTCGGTCTTGAGCTTCTCGCTTGATCTCTATCTATCTAGGTGTATGTCTATTATATTAATATGTATTATGTTATTTATTTTATCTAATGCTATGTATATTAATTAAACGTCATATTTATTGCACCGCCTTAGTCTCTCTACTCGACCTGTGGTTGACTGGCAGATAATGCCACCTGGCATTAAGTCCGCCACTGTACAGTTGTATGTGCAAAAGTGTAAATAAATAAATAAAAAATAAATGAATCATCATTTTCATCTTCCGTAACTAAAAATTCTACAGTAAATTCTAACTGCAAGATTTTTCTCTACACTAAAACTAATAATGATCTGTGTGCCTACCATGAGTTCATGCGGTGAGCTCGCTAGCGAATACGTCAAAAAATTCTATGAAGATTTTATTTCTTGAAAGTAGCCGCTAGGGGCGCTGCACAATATGTCATACATTTAAATGTCATTTTTTTACGCAGTCGCTAGCGAGGACACCTAACGTAAACTCATGGTAGGCACACTGTACTGTTAAGATTTTTCTGCTCCCAGCTCAAGCTTCCCTTTTGATAACGTCAATGTACGCAATCGACTTCTTAATAATCAAATACATGATACTGAATAAAAAAAATAAACTTCTTAAACACAAATAAGACGATAAAAATCGTAAAATATCGGAATATTTAATATCGGTATTAATTTGCAAAAGTCATATTAATTCGCACCCTAATTAAGCGCTCGTTCGCACGTCAATACAATTTTGCGGGATTTAGTAATGCAGGGTTTAGCAGAACTAGACTATTGTATGTACACAATTTTCAAACGAATTCGAACGGATCGGCTTTTCACTGCAAACGGGATGTTCGTTTGAAAGTTAATTATAACAAGTATACTTACTACTAAATGGGTTCCTGCAAAAAATTGGATGTATCCGAAGGAAAAGCCCTTACAGGTTTGGACAGCCCTAAAGTCTTGGTAACGCCTTGAGAACCGCCATGTTCGTCGGCAAATCAAAAAAGTTCCGTCAAAACTTTGTTATGGTGTTGATTTTACATGTTACGCGGGACCGATGCGGAATCCAAAATTATGTCTTATGACGAGGATGTTGACAAAAAAGTCTTCATGGACAAGTTTTATTTTGCATTATGATCAGATCAAGATAAGCAGTCCTTGCCTAGGAAACGTATCAGATAAAATTTCATCGGGGCATTAAAATTTGGTCGATTTCAATGTCGTCTAAAACAGGTTAAATACTAGGTACGATAAGTACCGTGCACTGAGAAAAAGGTANTTTAATGCAAAAAAACCGATTTTGACGGTTGCGATCATACGACGTTGTTCGACGACGCCGACGATTTTCATTTATTATGAGAGAGATAACAAAGAATTGTTTAGGTAGCATTTCTAATTCAATTTATACCAACTAATACCGACGGTTTATAATACGTATGAAATAAAAACATAACCCTTCTTCTGGCGCAGTCGGGTAAATACAGGGTGGCTATTTAGTTGTGAGCGGTATGTAATCAGAAAATCACTTTTCATTATAATTTTCATACGTTTAACTCGCTTTTAGATCTTACTAATTACTTAAAAGTGTAATAAAATATTAATTTGAGTTTTAATTTCTAGTGCAAGTGAACGTACGACGGGATTAAGGTAGCAACAAAAATAAACAGTACAATGTTCTGTCAAACTTAAATATGTTTTTGATAAATAATATTGTAAAATCTTAGTCCCACAAAAAGTTGTTCCCAATTGTAAAAGTTCGTCCTTTTAGAAAAATATCTTAAACAACCTTACGAATTTAGCGGGTCCTTATAAAAACCTTTCTTTAAGGTACTTTAAATAATTTTTTTAGTAAATGTTTTTTTACGAATTTTTACGAGAACAATTTGCCTAGTTCTCGGGCAGCGCAGGACGGTCTTTATGAAAACTGTGGGGGAGGCCTATGTCCAGTGGACTCAATTTTATTCAAACTATCTAACTATTTTTAGGTATGTTCGTTCATCCTAAATAACATACCTTAAAAGGTAACAAGAAAAACGATACAATTATTCAAATAAACTAAATCACAAGAAAAGTTACCCCATATACAAAAAAGAAATCTTTGTCAGAGATTTTTATTATTTTCCTTTATTGTTTATCTCTAGATGTTTATGGTGCATAAAATAAATTACCAACACACAACCCAGTTATTTTACGAGGGGTCTTATAACATTATCACTGTTTCCTAAACTTTCTGGGGGTTGAGTTGAACCCCTGTTTATAGGGGTCGAATGACGAATCGTTTTAAAACCGCTTTATGGGGCGAAGTGTGAAGTGCGATTCTTTTATAGTGTGAAACGTGAAGTTTTACTGCATTTGTTATTTGATTATTTAGTGTATTTCGGTGGTGATAGAGTTATTGCTTTTTGACGCGTGATCAAAGTAACGCAAAAGAAATTAACTTGACTGAATAAAAATATTTTTCAAAAATGTTTTTTTTATCTTCCAGGTATTTTTGTGACACACTACCAATTTAAGTTAAAATAACGTTATTAACAATCTGCTTTATGTCTGCTATTATTTGACCTGTCTTTGATTGCAAAGTGACTTAGTAATGGTGAGGATACTGTATCGGTTTAATCACGTTTCGAAACGAATGTTATCATAATCCATTTACAAATTGACATTTTATATTGGCACCTATAGTGTTTTAGGTTAATACTCGCATATTAACTAGTCTGAATTATCGTTCGTTCGTTCAAACGACGACGGACAAAGGCCTCCCCCAAGGTTTTCCACAATGAACGGTCCTGGGCTGCCCGCATCCAAGCTCTTCCCGCGACCTTTACCAGATCGTCGGAATTATGCAAACAATTAAACAGGCAATCTTGGTATACATTCCTACGTCCCAAATAAACATAGCATACTTAAAAGCATACAAAACATCGCGAATGGCAGGCATCCCCAACATTTCGCTAAAAGGAAACCATATTCTAATTTCCATGTCATCCATTGTGCTCCAGACAATAACAAATGTAGCAGCGGACCAACACAAATTCCGTTCGAAAGTGGGGCACTGACGTGTCCTGAAACCGAATGGCGGCCATCGTCTTGACCTTTCGTCTCAGGGGTGATACGGATCTCCGGAATTTTATTTTTTTATATCTGGATTTTTGTGTCCGGATTTTTGCATCCGGATTTTTTAACCAGGTTTTATTTTAATAAAAAAAATATATTTTGATTTCTTTATTATGGTCTGATTGCTTGACTTGCCAGTGATGGGTTGGTTCAATAATAAATCATCTTCCGTAACTCAAAATTCTACAGTAGATTCTTACTGCAAGATATTTCTCTAAATTAAAACTAATAGTAATCTGTGCAATATAATACCCAACGGAGTTAAAAGTAAGTAATCAGATTTTTCTGCTCCCAACTCAAGCTTCCCTTTTGATAACGTCAATATACGCTAACGACTTCTTAATAGCAAAATACATGATACTGAATAAAAAAAAACTTCTTAAACACAATTAAGACGCTATAAATCGTAAAAAATCGAAATATTTAAATATCGGTAATATTTGCAAAAGTCATATTAATTCGTTCGTATCCTAAGTAAGCATCCTCAATCCAGTTTTGCGGGATTCAGTAATGCAGGATTTAGCAGAACTATACTATTGTATGTACACAATTTTCAGACAAATTCGAACGGATCGGTTTTTTACTGCAAACAGGATGTTAGTGTGCAAGTTAATTAAAACACAATGAGGTCCTGCAAAAAACTGGATGTCTCCGAGGGAACAGCCCTTACAAGTTTCGCCAGCCCTAAAGTCTTGGTAACGCCTTGAGAACCGCCATGTTCGTCGGCAAATCAAAAAAGTTCCGTCAAAACTTTGTTATGGTGTTGATTTTACATGTTACGCGGGACCGATGCGGAATCCAAAATAATGTCTTATGACGAGGATGTTGACAAAAAATTCTTCATGGACAAGTTTTATTTTGCATTATGATCAGATCAAGATAAGCAGTCCTTGCCTAGGAAACGTATCAGATAAAATTTCATCTAGGCATTTTGTCGATTTTAAAATCGTCTAAAACGGGTTAAATTCTAGGTACGATAAGTACCGTGCACTGAGAAAAATGGTTTGGTAACTGCTTAGGTACTCAACTAAAGAAGAGACTTGCAAACTGGAGGTTACTACTACATACATAGTAGTTATTAACTTACGAGGGGTGTTCAAAAGGTAATGAGAATGGGGTATTTCTAGCGATTACAAAAATCTGAAAAAAAAATGGTAATTCTTCACTAGAAACTGTTGAAAGGCTGTAATGTATAAAGGTCACCAATCTAACTATGTATTATAAAGGTCAAATCAATATCCTTTGATTAATCTACACGATAATAGTATTATATCTACTCATTAGCTCTGATTAGTCCGTTAGTTAGCGATATTTGATTAGCTAAAGGCTGATTAGACGTTTCATTGCATTAATGAATTAATCATAAATAAATTATTGTATTAATTAAATTGTAGCATACTTATTAAATGTTAGTGTTATAATTCCATTACAAATAATTTTAGATTCATGTGAAATCAGCAATCAAAATTAAGGACTGAAACAACCACTCTTAAGTTTACCCTGCGTGTATCTAGTAAACTATTTTAAAAAGAAAGACATAAAACATAGGTACAATGGAAGAGAAAATGAGCTGAACAGAGTGCCACCCTGTCACACAGCGATGCCCATCGCAATGGGACCCCACTCAGCATATGCCGTGGCCCACGGTGAGGAAGGCCACGACGCTGGTTTTCAGTGGGTCAGAGGGTTCAGTGTGTCCCATGCCGATATTACATAAATATGTGGTCATGCTATGGCATCATAAAAAAAATCTAGTAGTGAGTCACATACATTTACAATTGTCTACAAAATTACCTTGTATTAATGGTAGTGAAGCGATTACGATCTCGAAATATTTCGATATCTAACATTACATGAGTGAAGTGGGTGGAGACAACAACTCCTTTTATGGATACCACGTGTAAAAGATCACGTGGAATGTTTAGTTATTTATGGTGTTGAAAATTTAACCAACTTACGGGGAATCCCACAAGTATGGGACGCGGGCTTTTGTCCGCCATTGTGTTCGAGGAAACTGAAACTTGAGCGTACCTACCCATTATAGAATAAAGGTTCGATCAACTACCAAAGGAATACTTCCTTTGTTTCACATAGCTGGCTAGATTTTAGGTCCAGCGTGTGTCCTTTAGGTCCAATATGTCCAATACTGGACTCGATTGCGACATTGTTTGGAGTTATAGGTAAAATATATTTGTAACTTCAGTCTAGTTCTTTCATGATGTCAACTTGTGAATGAGGCCAGTTTCAAAAATCATAAATCATTAACACTAGAAGTGCCGAAGATTACTACCCCCCTAAAAGCGCCGCTGGGTCAATTTTGTCCCAGCATATATTTTGTAACATTTTTTAGTTTCAGGCATGAACCTTATGGTTAAAACTATTTGTAGTATCCTTATAAAAAGGTTTATCTATTAGTTAAATCAATATGTATTTATTTCTTTAAAAATATAAATGTATTCAATTTTAATTTTGAATTATTAAAAGTTAAATATTTTTGGTTTCATATAAAAATAGTCGCATATTACATAGTGTTATACTGTATTAAAATTATGAAATTACTACTTTAACTAGTCATTACTATTTTTGAAGGAAAAATAAATATCTTAAAAATAATAGTGCACATTTTGCACAAAGTTTGGTTTTTATGTCTCTCTGGTGTACAATGTGTTTAGGAATTTCTATAGGTATGGTTATTTTTCTGTTAATCGTATAAACACAGTGAAGTTTTTTACCAGTTATAATGAAAAGTATGTAGGTTTAATTTAAAAAATAAACTTATAAGACACATATTTTAAAAATGTATCAAATCATACAATGTATGAACAGGCCAATGTCTAGAAGTCACCTTCCTACTAATATTATACATGTAAAAGTTAATTAAGATTGATGAATTGAAGGATGGATGGACTGATGAATGGATAGGAAGGATATATTATGTGGGTGGATATTATGCCTTGAACTTGAACTAAGTGAGTATGGATTCATGGTTAGATCGATGGATGTTTTTTCACTCTTGTACGCAAAAAATACTAAGCCGATCTTAATAAAACTTTGCAGTTTTATTGTTAATACTACAGAATAAGATAATATAGGCTATAATTTAGAATACTATTCAGTTATTTGGTCAAATAACAACGATAAGTGTCAAGAAATTAGATCTTTCTATGACAAACTTAATTTCTCACGGGTGAAGTCACAAGCAAAAACTAGTACAATATATTTACATTTCTTCATTGTCACGAGTCACCTAAATGCTCCTCACCTCTCCACTCTCGTATCTCTTCGAAACAAGGACTCTTCATCGAACTATTGTTGCAAATACTAGGGTGGGACAAAAATGACCCAGTGGCGCTTCTAGGTAAAACCGATTTAAAAAAAAATTCTATTAATGTTACATTATCAAAAACATTAAAAAATGATAAAATTCAATAAATCAGAAAAAGTCAAAAAGTTTCATGGACTTTCGTTGAAAAATAAAAAAGTTAGAGACGATCAAACTCGCGAGTGGGACAAAAATGGGACGGCGGCCTTTCTAGTGTCAACAGGTTTCTAACGCCTTTTATATGGTATAATAATTGTGTCAGCTTTAAAATAATTTAGTCAAGAGTCAGGTGACAAAACAAACAACAGACTCTAAGCAGTAAGACTGAGTTGCACCATCTAACATTAACTTTAACAAATGAAATCTGTCAAACTCTATACCAAAAACACCGGTTATTGTTATAATTACGGTTAAAGAAAATTGGTGCAACTTAGCCTAAGATGCTATTACTAAAACGTGTGATATAACTTTTTTTTAGAAGTAAGTACCTAACAGTTTTAATTGAATCAGAGTCCACAAATCTATCTTCGTTCGCAGTTCAGTTCTCACAAAATAATTAAACATCTATACTGGGTAGTTAATTGAGGAAGCGGTAAACTGGATCGGAATTTAATTGATAAAACAGTCGTCCTTAATTATTGGAGCTGGCTGCATCTGTTACTGTGTTTAAGATGTTTAGCTTATCAGAGTGTAGGCGTATATCTGTTACGGCTAAAGATAGTTGTGAACATAAACTTAAGATTAGCCGGCTAAACTTAAGTTTATCTTCGAGAAGCAGCTAAAGTTCGATAACATGTTAGTTTGCGTCGTGATATTCCATCTTTAGCCGGCTAATGTGCACATTAGCCAAAACGAAACGGCTAAAAATGTATTCGATGGGCGCGCCAGGCCAACGGAGGGCTTGAAGGGGCGGTGGGGAAACAACGCGCGCGCAGTTTTATTTTGTAATTTTAAATACCTACAAATTTCAAGCGTCTAACTTATGCGGTTTAGATTTTTCATACAGAAGGATTTTCCCGCTAATGCCCGTTCTCGTGGGAATTCTTAAGTATACTTTAACCTGCCCAGGAGTATGAAGAATAATTGTGCCAAGTTTCGTTAAAATCCGTCGAGTAGTTTTTGTTTCTATAAGGAACATACAGACAGACAGACAGATAGACAGACAAAAATTTTACTGATTGCATTTTTGGCATCAGTATCGATCACTAATCACCCCCTGATAGTTATTTTGAAAATATATTTCATGTACAGAACTGACCTCTCTACAGATTTATTATAGATTTTTATTTAATGACTAGGTACATATTGTTTTAAGTAATTAATATTTTGTTATTGTAATAATTGTAATTTTGAATATCTACATAGGTACATAATGTAATGAAAGTTATTATTTTTTAATAAAGTTTTCGTGTCAAAATAGTAAACATTAATACATTGTTTCCTTTTCTATTTCCTTCTACATTTTTAGCCAAGGGTCTGCGGTTACACTTAAGTTTAGCCGGCTAAAGATCGAAGAAACTAACATTAACACCTCGTCGAAGATAAACTTAAGTTTAGCCGGCTAATCTTAAGTTTATGTTCACACCTATCTTTAGCCGTAACATATTGTTGTAACTAAGCTTTAAGTTTACTAAGGTACCTGCATGCCAAATTTCAAGAGTCTATCTTACGCGATTTAGATTTTTCATACAAATGTTTTTCCCGCTAACTCCCGTTCCCGTGGTAATTTTGCAATATCCTGTTGTAACTAAGCTTTATGTTTACTAAGGTACCTGCATGCCAAATTTCAAGAGTCTATCTTACGCGGCTTAGATTTTTTCATACAAATGTTTTTTTCCCACTAACTCCCGTTCCCGTGGGAATTTTCCAATATCCTGTCGTAACTAACCTTAAAGTTTACTAAGGTACCACCATGCCAAATTTCAAGCGTCTAGCTTAAGCGGTTTAGATTTTTCATACAAAAGGATTTTCCCGCTAATTCCCGTTCCCGTGGGAATTCCCAAGTATCCTTTAACCTGCCCAGGAGTATGAAGAATAATTGTACCAAGTTTCGTTAAAATCCGTCGAGTAGTTTTTGTTTCTATAAGGAACATACAGACAGACAGACAGACAGACAGACAGACAGACAGACAGACAGACAGACAGACAGACAAAAAATTTACTGATTGCATTTTTGGCATCAGTATCGATCACTAATCACCCCCTGATAGTTATTTTGAAAATATATTTCATGTACAGAATTGACCTCTCTACAGATTTATTATAAGTATAGATTAACTTACGAGGGGTGTTCAAAAGGTAATGAGAATGGGGTATTTCTAGCCGTTACAAAAATCTGAAAAAAAAGGTAATTCTTCACTAGAAACTATTGAAAGGCTGTAATGTATAAAGGTCACCAATCTAACTATGTATTATAAAGGTCAAATCATGATGGTCAATATCCTACACGATAATAGTATTATATCTACCCACTAGCTCTGATTAATCCGTTAGTTAGCGATATTTGATTAGCTAATGGCTGATTAGACGTTTCATTGCATTGATAAATCAAATTAATAAATTATTGTATAAATTAAATTGTGGCATAATTATTAAAATTAGAATATTATCATTCCATTACAAATTATTTTAGAGTCATGTGCAATCAACAATCAAAATTAAAGACCGAAACTAACATTCTTAAGTTTATTCCGCATGTTTCTAGTAAACTATTTTACATAAAGATATGGTCGTGCTAAGGCATCATAAATAAATCTAGCCGTGAGTCACATACATTTACAGTTGTCTACAAAATTAACTTGTATTAATGGTAGCGAAGCGATTACGATCTCGAAATATTTCGATATCTAACATTACATGAGTGAAGTGGGTGGAGACAACAACTCCTTTTATGGAAACCACGTGTATTACAGATCACGTGGAGTGTTTAGTTATTTATGGTGCTGAAAATTTAATCAATTTACGGGGAATCCCACAAGTATGGGGCACGGGGCTTTTGTCCCGCCATTGTGTTCGAGGAAACTGAAACTTGAGCGTACCCACCCATTATAGAATAAAGGTTCGATCAACTACCAAAGGAATCCTTTGTTTCACATAGCTAGTTACATTTTGGGTCCAGCGTGTGTCCTTTAGGTTTTTTTTATATCCAATAATTATGTCCTTTACTGGACTCGATTGTGACATTGTTTGGAGTTATAGGTAAAATATATATAAAGTATGTAACTTCAGTCTAGTCAATAAAATGCCGCTAGGTTTTCGCCATTGCTTGTATGTGTGGTATTCTCTTTCGATATTTAACTAAAAGGCAGTCGATTAATTTAGAATAAAACTCTCTGCCTACATTAACAAAAGTGAAAAAAATACCAATTAGGCAAAGCAATTCAAGTTTTTGAATCATTTTGGGTCCAGAGAGAAATGTTTTAAATTTTGGTTGAGGTCTATGTTTAGCAGTGGATATGATATGACTGAAATGATAATGATGGTCATGGACAATCAGTTGTACCTATGTTCTTTCATGATGTCAACTTGCGAATGAGGCCAGTTTCAAAAATCATAAATCATTAACAGGTTTCTAACGTCTTTTAAATGGTATAATAATTGTGTCAGCTTTAAAATAACAAACAACAGACTCTAAGCAGTAAGACTGAGTTGCACTATCTAATTTTAACTTTAACAAATGAAATCTGTCAAACTCCATACCAAAAACACCGGTTATTGTTATAATTACGGTTAAAGAAAATTGGTGCAACTTAGCCTAAGATGCTATTACTAAAACGTGTGATATAACTTTTTTAGAAGTAAGTACCTAACAGTTTTAATTGAATCAGAGTCCACAAATCTATCTTTGTTTTCAGTTCGGTTCTCACAAAATAATTAAACATCTATACTGGGTAGTTAATTGAGGAACCGGTAAACTGGATCGGAATTTAATTGATAAAACAGTCCTAGTCGTCCCTAATTGTCGGAGCTGGCTGCATCTGTTACTGCGTTTAAGATGTTTAACTTATCAGGGTGTAGGCGTGTATCCATGACATACTTAAGTATAGCTATTAACTTGTGTATTGTAATACTAAAACCATGTATTCATTAGGCAACATTTGTTGATAAACACTGTTTATAAACCGTTCATAAACAATGTTTCATAATGTTTCATCATCTCTGTAAACAGTCCATAAACATAGGTGATGAAACATTGTTGATGATACAAGTTGCCGTGCTCCCCGCTATGAGTGGAGAGCAAGTGTGGACGGCCAAGTTTCAGAAACCTGTGTTTATGGTAAACTTGTTTCACACTAGTCATAAACAGTTTATCAACAAATGTTGCTTAATGAATGGATGGCTTTACATTGTCACATAAGTACTTATACTTATATTGTGATTCTTAAGGCTGGAAGACCTGCCTAGGTTTTAAGTCGCTTGGACCACTAGGTGAACCGACGTTCTGGAGAGGGTCGCGAGAGGTGCCTGGATGCAGACAGCACAGGACCGGTCGTTGTGAAAGTCATTGGGGGAGTCCTATGTACAGCAATGGACGTCATTTGAAACGTATGAGCGATAAGGTTGGACAAAGGCGGGGAGACCTTTGTCCAAAGATTTCACAACAGCTTTCACCAGATCGTCTTTATAGTTTATTTTAACCGCCTTTGTAGTCTAGTGGTAAGACCACCTGCTTCAGACGCAGAGGTCCCGGGTTCGATTCCCAGTGGGAGCACACTTTTCTGTTCGGTTTGGTTGGTGGTAGGGCTTGTTCTAAGTCCGTCTGGCTAGCTACCACCATCTTACCTAAGTCTGTCGCCATAACAACAATGTTAACAGCATTGTTGTGTTCCGGCAGTTAGAGGTAAGATAGCCAGTTCCTCGGTGGTTGAGGATTCCGGGTGAAGCTCGCTTCCACCTTCGCCTGATCGTCACTTACCATCAGGTGAGATGCAGGCCAAGAGCTTCCTCGTTGTGGATAAAAAAAAATCAAAAGAGTTCTTGTGTTCTCTTCAGCCCCTGAGTACTACTAGTTACTTGTATTAATAAGTTAGGTATTCAAACGGGTAAGTTGTTTAGAAAATTATTTTCCTTATAGACCGTTGTAAAACACTCTGAGGGGTGTTTTTAATTTAAAAAGAGCTAAGTAAGCAAGCGCCATTTTTATTGCAAGTCACTTCTTTCCATCAAGTCCAATTATAATATACCCCAAAATGTACAGACTAATTTGACACTTCAGTGCATTTCGTAAAAAGTCTTCATAAAATAAAGTTACGCCCGTATTCACAAACGATGCTTGCTTTAGTGAAGAAGCAAGTCGAACGCACAGCGTTGAATAGAGCTTTGTGATCGGTTTGTGTGTCACCCTGTTTGTGTGTCACCCTGTGCGTCCACGCGCACTGTGAGACCTCATAGTAATGTTTGTGAATACGGGCGTTGTACTCTTTTAAAGTGTTCTGTTTCAATATTTTAGTTTTTTATTTAACCTGTTAACGAGACGACTGTGACTTCGATATTATACATTTTACATTGTACTAACATAATAATATACTTACACACAAATCTCGAATCTATTAAACCAACTTTTGGCCGCGGCTTCACCCGCGTGAAATTTAGTTTGTCATAGATCGTCATAAATTATAGCCTATAATGTTATTCTGTTCATCAAAATCCGTTCAGTAGTTTTTCCGTGACAGAGTAACAAACATCCATTCAGACATTAGACATCCAAACTTTCGCATTTATAACATAAGTAGGATGTATAAAAAGTAGTTTGCAATTAAGAAACAGCCTTGGAGCTTACTTGTCCTTGTGAACGACATTTTTTCCTCTACATCCATGACGTCACAGAAAACGGACAAATCTGAAACAGTCTTTTGTTTCTTCTCACGACAAACCTTTAATTACTGTACCGGTTTGTATCAGCGTGTATTTATGTTCTCTACCAAACACAGATTAAGCCAATAGAAGCGCTGCTCATATAGTGATAGGGTACAAAATTGCATGTCTTTAACAAAATCGTTACGGAGAACTAAAATTTTATTGGGAGCTCCAACTATTGATCTATTTGGAGCAAACAATGTAACAGATGTAATTAAAGGGGGTTTGGTAAATTTCGTTTTATTCGACTCTTTTGAACGAAAATAACTTCGTCGTTGGAGCTCTTCATTTGTCACGATGTTGGTTACTAAACCAAGCATATACTAATATGCTTGGGCAAATTCCTTTGTTGTGGAGGTAGGTTTTGATTTGTTATGTGAAAGTGATATGCCTTTGTTTATGTTACCTAGACTCGACATATTGTTCAGTAATGAGTAACGTCTTCCAATATTTTTAGATACTGTTAAGTCTGAAGCTGGAAACAATAAGTTGTTACAGACAAGACACTTATTATTCTTCTTATAGTTCTTTTCTATATACTTTTACTTACCTATTATTTTCTTTTACTAGAAAAATAGTTTTTAGTTCATTCTTTGGCAAGCTATGGTTTAACTACTAACTAAATAGTCAATCGTCAATGGCAAGTCTGACACCAGGATTGTGAGAGAAGATGAAGAAAGAAGAAAAATCAGTGAAAGAACCGAAATCTTTACAAAGCGTATGAGTTTCGCCTCATGCCTTAGCAAAGTACCTCTCGAGACGAGTTAGCGCGTGGACTCATAAACCAGAACCCGTATCTTCTATGAGATAGAAGTCTGTGATAGGTTAAATATGTTATTATTATAATGCCTTCTTAATCAATAGGTCCAGAAGAAGAATCATCAACAACAGGCTGAAGACGTTACAAAACGTTACGAGCCGTCACTCTTTTGCGCGCGGTCGCGCGTCACGCTCGAACAACTTAGCGCCACAATGGCTCCGGCGGGAGTGCGGGACAATGTGAACTAATAAACCAGAACACGTACTCTGCTAAAAGAATGTCAGAGCTTTGTGAATTAATAGTTTTAAGCAAAGAACAGGCGCAATAAGTTGATTAACATGATTTTTCTTCCAGCTCGTTAATGACATAAACATATTTTACTTGAACTCCGAGGTCTCAGCTAAGGACGTCAGTTTGAAAAATGTTTCCTTCAAATCACATAAAATTTTATTGTAAATACCTAGAAGGTCTACTGAGTTTGGAAATATCAAAGCAGTCTTCTTCTTCTTCTTCGATGATTTTTATAAAGTTAAACAGATAGAGAAGAATGATATACTCAGGTAGGTACTCAAAGAACAAAACGAATATTACGAAATAAACGACAATTTGTAAGGATAAAGTCAAATGCAGCAAAAATGTATGAACAGATAGAGACGAAATCTCTACTTCTTCTTCTTCTTGTCGTGTCGACAACAAACCTACACAGTGACAGCCTAAAACTCCGCTACAAGAGTGGCGTTGTCAGTAGCCTTCATTAAATCTGGCACGCAAGACAAACCGAAATCTCTACTAAAATAAATATACATTTCAAGAAATCTCTCCACACAATTCGAACTAAAGATCGCAGGGTGAGATTATGTTAACTGTCATCCGCGGTCAGACACGTCACGCCCCGACAAGTTAGTGCTACAATCGCTCCCTCAGGACATAGTAGCGTCAATCCAATAAAACAGAACTCACGTACGCTCCTAATGTACGTCGGACGTACATTTTTGTGGTTTCCCGAACATTTGCTTTGGGAAAGTTTTCACTACAATGTATGTAATAATGTAAAGTTGGTAGTTAAGTTTGTTTGTGTTTTGAAGAAATAAAAGGAAGGTTCTTAATTGTCCGATAGACGGACGATGAAATTAATAATGAAGTTAAAAGTGATTATGACTTTGTAAGGTAATTTTCTCGACACTAGCTAAATTTTAAAAAGCTTGAAAAAATTAAAAATATTTAGATCAAGAGGCGAGTCTTAACGCCAGAAAAAAAATTAACTAGCCAAGTTTTTAAAGCATTCATAAAAATATAAGAATATCGCAGTTATTATAAAAATATTGTGCTCTTCAGCAACTTATGTGTTCTTTTTACAAAAAATTCAAACTTTTTTGTTACATTTACAGCTGATTTTTCAATCGTTGGATAACTCTTAACTGAAGAATAATTTTGGCATATTGACAGTTTCAGTATGGGAAATATGTCAAAATGACAAATTTATTCGTCAGTTAAAAGTTATTTGATGATTGAAAAATCAGCCCTTAAACGCAAATGTCGCCAACCACGTGCCGTCTGTATTCTTTGAATGTCGATATTTCGTAAATATATTCTAATAAATAATCAAATCTTACCAACACCAGCAAGTCACACTAGTGTACGTTAGGCCATCTGTGTCACTGCGTGATCGAATAAACCCAAAGTCACGTAAGACCTTAGTACAGTCGTCTCGTACATTCGTGGAGGTGCCTCACAATCGAGTCAGAATATAGTAGAATTGTAATAGTGTACACAAATCTATTTAGTCTGCCAATGTACTATTTGCACATATTAGGGTGAGTATAGACTAGCAGTTACTTGTAACAGAACAACGAGTCACTATGATACGTTTGTTCAAGTGTTTTGTTACACAAGCGAGCCTTTACACGAGCGCGGTCGAAGCACATTTTCAACAACATGCGTAACGTTACCTAGCTTACATTTACACAAGATTTTTTATGCAGAACAAGGCAGGTATTTTACCGAAGTCTATGTAATCTATATAAATAAAAATGAATTGATGTTCGTTAGTCTGATTAAAACTCGAGAACGGCTGGGCCGATTGAGCTGATTTTGGTTTTAAAATGTTTGTCGTAGTTCAGGGTAGGTCTAAACGGTGAGCAAATAAGCGCGCGATATTGTTTTTCTGTGACAGACAAAATTCCAAGCGGGCGAAGCCGCGGGCGGAAAGCTAGTAGTATATAAAATTCAAAGGTGACTGACTGACTGACTGACATAGTGATCTATCAACGCACAGCCCAAACCACTGGACGGATCGGGCTGAAATTTGGCATGCAGGTAGATGTTATGACGTAGGCATCCGCTAAGAAAGGATTTTACGAAACTCCACCCCTAAGGGGGTAAAACGGGATCCACGCGTACAAAGTCGCGGGCGGCCGCAAGTTATTTATAAAACCTAAAAACAATAATTAGTATACGGTACTATACGGTACCTTTTGGAACAAACAATAGTGCTTAGATGGTTAACATTACATTATTTTCATTTTGAATATTTTACTTATGATAAAAATGCATGTATGTCCATTAAATTTTGATAGAAGCAGTATTGACGAATTAATTAAACGATCCCACTGCATTCTATTCCATTACCCTCATCCAATCGGTAAACTTATTTTAACTGCACTGTGGACATGTTTTCTCGTTTCTCTAAGGGAGTGTAATTACTCTGTCTTATCTACCTCAGATAACAAGCAAAGTCGCTAGAGTTGTATCAATTTCTCAGTTTTTCCTCGAGGAAACAGCGTGGTGGTTTCTTTTTGTCGGCCGTTTGGTGTAGTGGTTCAGAACGGACTACTATGCCGAGAGGTCCCGGGTTCGATTCCCGGCCGGGCAGAAATTGAAATGATGAATTTTAATTTCTGTGACGGGTCTGGGTGTTACTATGTATAGTATGTATGTACCTATTTAAAAAAAAAGTATATAAGTGGTGTATCCGTCAAGCTAGCACCCATAACACAAGCATTAAGTTGCTTACTTTGGGGCTAGCTGGCGCTGTGTGAAATTGTCCAAAGATATATTTATATTTATATTTATATTTATTTATTTTTGATAAGACATCAGGAAATAACAGTAATTACTATAGGAAACTTTATTTACAAGTTGCTATATCATTTCGGTTTTTTTAGGTTTAGATATTCGAACTTTTTTTTACTTACACCTAATCATTGTGACATACGTTATCATTTGGTGGAGAAAGATGAAAGGTAACATGATTTTTAATCGAATACAATATTAGTTACAACCTCTAAAATAAGCTTTTCTTTCAGGGTGTGAATACATTATTTACTTTTAGGTATGTAGAGATGATATTGGTTTTTCTATACTCGTTCTTTTGTGGGATATCACAAATTAAAAGTTTTATGATACATACTAGCTATGAATTCATGCAATAAATTCGTCATGACGTTATCAAACCGTGATTCCGTTTAANCGTAACATATCCATGACATAGGTATAGCTATGAACTTGTGTATTGTAATACTAAAGCCATGTATTCATTAGGCAACATTTGTTGATAAACACTGTTTATAAACCGTTCATAAACAATGTTTCATAATGTTTCATCATCTCTGTAAACAGTTTATAAACAGTCCTTAAACATAGGTGATGAAAGATTGTTTATGATACATGTTGCCGTGCTCCCCGCTAGGAGTGGAGAGCAAGTGTGGACGGCCAAGTTTCAGAAACCTGTGTTTATGGTAAACTTGTTCCACACTAGTCATAAACAGTTTATCAACAAATGTTGCCGCATAAGTACTTACATTGTGTTTCTTAGGGCTGGAAGACTAGTGTGGGTGCCTGCCTAGGTTTTAATTTAGTCGCTAGGACCACTAGGTGAACCGACGTTCTGGTGAGGGTCGCGAGAGGTGCCAGGATGCAGACAGCACAGGACCGGTCGTTGTGGAAGTCATTGGGGGAGTCCTATGTACAGCAGTGGACGACATTTGGCTGAAACGTATGAACGATAAGGTCTCCCCGCCTTTGTGGACAAAGGCGGGGAGACCTTTGTCCAAAGATTTCCACACTTTCACCAGATCGTCTTTATAGTTTATTTTAACCGCCTTTGTGGTCTAGTGGTAAGACCACCTGCTTCAGACGCAGAGGTCCCGGGTTCGATTCACAGTGGGAGCAGACTTGTTTGGTTGGTGGTAGGGCTTGTTCTAAGTCCGCCTGGCTAGCTACCACCATCTTACCTAAGTCTGTCGCCATAACAACAATGTTAACAGCATTGTTGTGTTCCGGCAGTTAGAGGTAAGATAGCCAGTTCCTCGGTGGTTGAGGATTCCGGGTGAAGCTCGCTTCCACCTTCGGCCTGATCGTCACTTACCATCAGGTGAGATACAGGCCAAGAGCTTCCTCGTTGTGGATAAAAAAAAATCAAAAGAGTTCTTATGTTCTCTTCAGCCCCTGACGATACCACTAGTTACTTGTATTAATAAGTTATTCAAACGGGTAATTTGTTTAGAAAATTATTTTCCTTATAGACCGTTGTAAAACACTCTGAGGGGTGTTTTTAATTTAAAAAGAGCTAAGTAAGCAAGCGCCATTTTTATTGCAAGTCACTTCTTTCCATCAAGTCCAATTATAATGTACCCCAAAATGTACAGACTAATTTGACACTCCAGCGCATTTCGTAAAAAGTCTTAACAAAATGAAACTTATACTCTTATTAAAGTGTTCTGTTTTAATATTTTAGTTTACCTATTAACCAGCGACTGTGACTTCGATTTTCTTAAACATTTTACATATTTATACTAACATACTTACACACAAATCTCGAATCTATTATAAACTAGCTTTTGCCCGCGGCTTCACCCGCGTGAAATTTAGTTTGTCACAGATCGTCATAAATTATTTTGATCAAAATCCGTTCAGTAGACGTTTTTGCGTGAAAGAGAAACAAACATCCATCCAGACATCCAAACTTTCGCATTTATAATATAGTAAGTAGGATGTATTAAAAGTAGTTTGCAATTAAGAAACAACCTTGAAACTTACTTGTCCTTGTGAACGACATTTCTTTCCTCTACATCCATGACGTCACCGAAAACGGACAAATCTGAAACAGTCTTTTGTTTCTTCTTACGACAAACCTTTAATTACTGTACCGGTTTGTATCAGCGTGTATTTATGTTCTCTACGAAACACAGATTAAGCCAATAGAAGCGCTGCTCTTATAGTGATAGGGTACAAAATTGCATGTCTTTAACAAAATCGTTACGGAGAACTAAAATTTTATTGGGAGCTCCAACTATTGATCTATTTGGAGCAAACAATGTAACAGAAGTTATTAAAGGGGGTTTGGTAAATTTCGTTTTATTCGACTCTTTTGAACGAATATAACTTCGTCGTTGGAGCTCTTCATTTGTCACTATGTTGGTTACTAAACCAAGCATATACTAATATGCTTGGGCAAATTCCTTTGTTGTGGAGGTAGGTTTTGATTTGTTATGTGAAAGTGATATGCCTTTGTTTATGTTACCTAGACTCGACATATTGTTTAGTTATAAGTTAGTAACGTCTTCCAATATTTTTAGATACTTACTGTTATGTCTGAAGCTGGAAACAAAAAGTTTTTGCAGACAAGACACTTATTCTTCTTTTCTCTATTATTTCAGTTATTATTTCCCTTTACGAGAAAAAGAGTTTTTAGTTTATTCTATGGAATCCTATGGTTTAACCACTAATGTACCACGTCAGTCGCTAATGACAATTTAAAGTCTGGCATTAAGATTGCGAGCTCAATATCAGAAGAAGAAAGAAGAATAATCAGTGAAAGAACCGAAAACTTTAAGAACGAACGAAAAAACGAAACAACCGAAAACTGCTAAAGTAACGTCAGAGCTTTGAGAGACTAAAATTTCAGGCGAATATGTACATGATCAGAGGAAGAATAGTGAGTCAAGATGTTACAAAACGTTACGAGCCGTCACTCGTTCGCGCGTCACGCTCGAACAACTTAGCGCCACAATGGCGCTCACGGGACCATGTGAACTAATAAACCAGAACTCCTACGTTGCTAAATGGAGGATTCCGTCAACTGGGACCGCAATTAACTGGGACCGCGGTCCCAGTCGCCGGATGCGTAAAAATTAAATAATTTTCCTCCGGCGACTGGGACCACTTATAGATTTTAGTACTGTACCGATTTTGGATTTAATAATATTTTCTTTTAAGTTATCTATGAGTGGTCCCAGTCGCCGGAAGAAAATTATTTAATTTTTTAGTTAACTGCGGTCCCAGTCGCCGGAAGCCTCGCTAAATGTAATGTCAGATCATTGTCAGAAACTACAGTTTCAGGCAAATGTACAATATTATTAAGAATAGTAAGTCAACAGATTGAAGACGTTACAAAACGTTCCGAGCCGTCACGCTCGAACAACTTAGCGCCACAATGGCCCCCACACGGGACCATGTGAACTAATATACCAGAACACGTACGCTGTTAAAGTAATGTTAGAGCTTGGTGAATTTAAGCAATAAGATGATTTTTCTTCTAGCCCGTTAATGACCAAATCCAAATCTAGGGTCAGTATTTTTTTTTAAATATTATCATCTTTAAAATCAACTTGATTTTGTTGGAAATACCTAGAAGGATCAAAGCAATGTTGGCCTTAATGACTAAACTGGGCGGGAATCAATTAATGTAGGTAAAACAAATATTGTGAGAAATATTAACACTAGAAAGACGGCAGACTTTGAATACTAATAGGTGTTGTAAGATAAGATAATCATTTATTGTCTTTTCTGTGTAAGTACAATAAGTTGTTGTCGATGATATTTATTATGTCAAAAAGAAGAACAATATAGGTACTTAGGTACTCAAGGAACAAATCTAATACTACGAAATTAACGACAATTTCTGATGACAAATGCACCAAGCATATATGGGCCGATAGAGAAGAAATCTCTACTAAAATAAATATACATTTCAAGAAAATCTCACCACACAATTCGAACTAAAGATCGCAGGGTGAGATTATGTTAACTGTCATCCGCGGTCAGACACGTCACGCCCCGACAAGTTAGTGCTACAATCGCTCCCTCAGGACATAGTAGCGTCAATCCAATAAAACAGAACTCACGTACGTTCCTAATGTACGTCGGACGTACATTTTTGTGGTTTCCCGAACATTTGCTTTGGGAAAGTTTTCACTACAACGTATAGTTGGTAGTTAAGTTTGTTTGTGTTTTGAAGAAATAAAAGAAAGGTGCTTAATTGTCCGATAGACGGACGACAAAATTAGTAATGAATTTAAAAATGATTATGACTTTGTAAGGTAATTTTATCGATACTAGCCAAGTTTTAAAAACACTTGGAAAAATTAAAAATATCGATATCGATTGAGAGGCGACTCTTAACGCCAGAAAAAATTTAATTAACTAGCCAAGTTTTTAAAGAATTAATAAAAATTAGAATATCGCTGTTATTATAAAAATATTGTGCTTTTCAGCGACTTATGTGTTCTTTTTACAAAAAATTCAAACTTTTTCGTTACATTTTAACGCAAATGTCGCCGACCACGTGCCGTCTGTCTCCTTCGAATGACGATATTTCGCAAGTATATTCTAATAAATAATCAAATCATACCTACACCAGCAAGTCACACTCGTGTATATTAGGACATCTGTTTCACTGCGTGATCGAATAAACCCAAAGTCACGTAAGACCTTAGTACAGTCGTCTCGTACATTCGTGGAGGTGCCTCACAATCGAGTCAGAATATAGTAGAATTGTAATAGTGTACACAAATCTATTTAGTCTGCCAATGTACTATTTGCACATATTAGGGTGAGTATAGACTAGCAGTTACTTGTTACAGAACGAGTCACTATGATACGTTTGTTCAAGTATTTTGTTACACAAGCGAGCCTTTACACGAGCGCGGTCGAAGTACATTTCAACAACCTACATTACATAGACATTTTTACAAGATTTTTTCAGCTTACATTTACACAAGATTTTTTATGCAGAACAAGGCAGGTATTTGACTGAAGTCTATAAAACTCAAAGGTGACTGACTGACATAGTGATCTATCAACGCACAGCCCAAACCACTGGACGGATCGGGCTGAAAGGCATGCAGGTAGATGTTATGACGCAGGCATCCGCTAAGAAAGGATTTTACGAAACTCCACCCCTAAGGGGGTAAAACGTACGTACAAAGTCGCGGGCGGCCGCAAGTTATTTATAAAACCTAAAAACAATAATTAGTATACGGTACTATACGGTACCTTTTGGAACTAACAATAGTGCTTAGATGGTTAACATTACATTATTTTGATTTTGAATATTTTACTTATGATAAAAATGCATGTATGTCCATTAAATTTTGATAGAAGCAGTATTGACGAATTAATTAAACGATCCCACTGCATTCTATTCCATTACCCTCATCCAATCGGTAAACTTATTTTAACTGCACTGTGGACATGTTTTCTCGTTTCTCTAAGGGAGTGTAATTACTCTGTCTTATCTACCTCAGATAACAAGCAAAGTCGCTAGAGTTGTATCAATTTCTCAGTTTTTCCTCGAGGAAACAGCGTGGTGGTTTCTTTTTGATAAGACATCAGGAAATAACAGTAATTACTATAGGAAACTTTATTTCCAAGTTGCTATATCATTTCGGTTTTTTTAGGTTTAGATATTCGAACTTTTTTTTACTTACACCTAATCATTGTGACATACGTTATCATTTGGTGGAGAAAGATGAAAGGTAACATGATTTTTAATCGAATACAATATTAGCTACAACCTCTAAAATAAGCTTTTCTTTCAGGGTGTGAATACATTATTTACTTTTAGGTATGTAGAGATGATATTGGTTTTTTTATACTCGTTCTTTTGTGAGATATTATAAATTAAAAGTTTTATGATAAATACTTACTTGAGTCCATACATACTAGGTCATGCAATAAATTCGTCATGACGTTATCAAACCGTGATTCCGTTTATCTCTCCACAAAATCTCGCCAACAAGCGAACTAACGAAACGCCCGCGAAAAAATCCCCACCAAATTAAAGTCCACCGCATTATTTGCAAATAAATTGCTTCACAGTAAATCGCTCCAATTTACTTGTTCAATTTTCTAATTCAAATCAGGAGGGGGACTTATCTCAGCTTACACAAAGCCCGGTTCGTGTGGATATCAGAAAAACCTTAGTTTAAAGATAACAAGAGGTCAAGGGGCCAACCTATTGTCAGGATACGTTCCTCATTTAGCTGGAGAGCACTTTGGGCAATAGAGGTAGGGGTCGGTAAACTTGGGAATGGGATTGGATGTGAGGTCCTGCTGTGCCATGAAAGGTGACCTGTCAATGTACAGTCAACATCATATACTACACTAGCGGCCGCCCGCGACTTCGTACGCGTGGATCCCTTTTTACCCCCTTAGGGGTGGAGTTTCGTAAAATCCTTTCTTAGCGGATGCCTACGTCATAACATCTACCTGCATGCCAAATTTCAGCCCGATCTGTACAGTGGTTTGGGCTGTGCGTTGATAGATCACAATGTCAGTCAGTCACCTTTGAGTTAACAATAAATATTTTTAGATTTTCTTATTTTCTTTCGGATAACAGTCCGAGTCAGATCATAAAGTACCTACTAAAAAGTTAACAATCATTAGTAAACATATTTTGATGTGGTCTGGACCTTCGTTCATTATTCTTATTATCATTATTATTCGTAATAACAGGCAACATACAAGTATGCAGTTACCTTTATGCATAATTTTCAGCCATTTTTAACCCCCAGATTTCAGTGGAAGCCAGAAAATCTTAAGCTTAGCTCTTTGCCGGCTCAAGGATAAATGAGTTTCTTTCAACTTACTAAAGATAGTGCTAAGCAAAAACATTTGTAGATATCCTCACTAGTGTCACCGAATTGTCGATATCGATTTAATAAAAAAAATTACAGTACTATAATCGCTATTGTAGTACACATTGTTTATCATCTGCAAATTAATAGGCTTATAGTAAATAATAATAATATTTTGCTTTAACTCGCGAAACGAACTTGATAATAATAATATGCCTTCAAATGTAGAGTAAAAAAAAATCATAAATATTTTATGTCATCGATTAGAAAGAATAAAAAAACATTGTGCCATATTTGAACAAAGGAAACTAAACGAGGAAGCAACTTTCAATTTCAACGTTCTGTAATGTACCTAATTGATGTTTAATAGATGCCTGACGATACATGGCAAAGTTTAAGTTACATTTTTGTCATCGATATTGTTACTATCGACAAAGGCACATCACTTATTTTCCCTTTGAATCCAAGGATGATAGAGATGTAAAACATCTATTCATAAGGATAAATAGTAAAATATTTTGCGTTTGAAGCAGAATATCTTATTCCAAATGTAAGTATTCCTTTTTTGAGTGTACTCAGTCCCCTTGCAGCACTTTCTTCGTGTAAGACTAAAGTAAATAAATACCCTAATACTTGACTGTTTATTTTATTAAATAGTCAAAAGCATGTCAGATTATTACCTACATTTTTGTTGTGAAATTGCTTATATTAAAACTAGCTAAGATACCGTGGAATTGTCTTTGTTTTGCCATCATATTATTATTAATACTCTATTTTCATATTATTTAAGACATTAAATTCAGGCAACGACAATGTCTAGGCAAAAATTAGGTACACGATTAGACCGTAGGCAAAATAAAGAAAGAAAGAGTCATAGCGAACATAATAGACTAAGACTGGGTTGCACCATCTTACTTTCACTTTGACAAACGTCAAAAATCTCCTCTCCATCAAATTCCATACAAAAAGCACCAGTTATCGTTAAAGTTACTGTTAAAGTTAGGTGGTGCAACTCAGCCTAAACATTTTGTTGTTGCTTTTATTACAACTACGCTAAAAATTGTTTTTAATTTCAAGCATTAAATTGACGCTTTGACGTATTTCTCTTTAATGATTTCTAGTGAAACCAGAATCGATCCTGATCATCGCTTTCCACTAGGTGAGATTCAGGTTACCCCTTTGTGGTTATTGTACTGAATTCTGCGAAACCACTGCAACGTAAACCAACAATTTAACTTTATTCACCAAATTTATAAGCCAAAGTACCACTTTTTTTAAAACTTGTAAACCCTTGAAAAAGACGCTGACAATAGTGACTGAGTTTCTTGCGCGGCTTCTTCTCAGCACTGGCCCATTTATTGTCCCGAAGCAGTGGTATGATTAATACTGGGACATTGTAAAATGCTTTTTAGAAGTTAGGCTTTTAAAAAACAAAAATAGGTAAATGAGTTTTATGAATTTTTAAGGAATACAATATTCATTCTCAATCATTCCGTTTTGCACAAATTACTAAAAGTCCCGATAACCCCTCATAGTAAGAAAATGTTTTCTTCTGTTACGAGTAGGTTCACCGCAATAGTCCAGAGGCGGCGGGGCTCAAACGAGCGTTCCTCGGATCTTAGTCCGACACCTTTACCGTTCGCCTATAATACAGGCCCTATCAAAATCAAATCAAAAATCAAAATCAAAAAANTTCTTAGCTACGTCATAACATCTACCTGCATGCCAAATTTCCGCCCGATCCGTCCAGTGGTTAGGGCTGTACGTTGATAGATCACAATGTCAGTCAGTCAGTCACCTTTGAGTTAACAATAAATATATTTAGATTTTCTTATTTTCTTTCGGATAACAGTCCGAGTCAGAACATAAAGTACCTACTAAAAAGTTAACAAATCATTAGTAAACATATCTTGGTGTAGTCTGGACCTTCGTTTATTATTAATTCGTAATACCAGGCAACATACAAGTATTCAGATACCTTTATGCATAATTTTCAGCCTTTTTTAACCCCCAGATTTCAGTGGAAGCCAGAAAATCTTAAGCTTAGCTCTTTGCCGGCTCAAGGATAAATGAGTTTCTTTCAACTTACTAAAGATAGTGCTAAGCAAAAACATTTGTAGATATCCTCGCTAGTGATGCCGGATTGTCGACAAAACGATATCGATGATAAAACTCAATTATGCGAAATTAAGTTTAAGCTACCAGCAGCGAGCGACATTAGGTTGAAGAAAGAAACGAGAAACTGACATGCCTTATTTGTGTAGAGTTTTATTCATATTATTATAACAAAATTAAATATTTACAAAACATCGCTGTGGAAGAATAAAGACATTCTTCTTCTTCTTTTCGTGTCGACAACAAACCTACACAGTGTCAGCCCAAAACTCCGCCACAAGAGTGGCGTTGTCAGTAGCACTCATCAAATCCTCCTGAGAGCAGTTGCTTGGGCACTCAGGGCACGACATCAGGTGCTTCATCGACTAGGGAACAAAACCGCACCCGCACTCCATGTTCAAGCCATCCAAGAATCCCCACCTGACCAGATTGTCCTTACTACGGCCAACCTGCGTCCGAAGTCTATTTAAAGACTTCCAGGTAAGCCAGGGGAACTCATGTCCAGGTGGAGGACTCTCAGACACAGGGACAAAAGGGCAGGGGAGATCAGCTCACTCGCGCCATAACCTGCATCTCTCTTAGACAGACAATAAAGACATTGATTTATAAGAGAATCAACGAAAATATTTAAACGCTCTGTTATAATCAATGTTCAGCAAATAATGACATTTGTAAGAACTGTGGTTTTCTGAATAAGTAAAAATAAAATAAAATGATAAAATAAATTGCTAAAATTTAAGTTACAAGCACATTAAATTGTCACTGATATTGTTACTATCGACAAAGGCGCATCACGTATTTTCCCTTTGAATCCAAGGATGATAGAGATGTAAAACATCTATTCATAAGGATAAATAGTAAAATATTTTGCGTTTGAAGCAGAATATCTTATTCCAAATGTAAGTATTCCTTTTTTGAGTGTACTCAGTCCCATTGCAGCTCTTTCGTTGTATAAGATTAGAGTAAATAAATACCCTAATACTGGACTGTTTATTTTATTAAATAGTCAAAAGGATATCAATTTTTTACCTACATTTTTGTTTTAGGATCGCTCATAATTAGAACTAGCTAAGATAGGTACCGTAGAATTGTCCTTGTTTTGCCTTCATATTATAGCTCTATTTTCATATTTGAAGACATTCATGTTAATTCAGGCAACGACAGTGTCTAGGCAAAAAGTACACGATTAGACCGTAGGCTAAATAAAGAAAGAAAGAATCATAGCTAACACAATAGACTAAGATAGGGGTTGCACCATCTTACTATAACTTTGACAAACGTCAAATTTTAATATCTCCTCTCCATCAAATTCCATACAAAAAGCACCAGTTAAAGTTACTGTTAAAGTTAGGTGGGGCAACTCAGCCTAAACATTTTGTTGTTGCTTTTATTACAACTACGCTAAAAATTGTTTTTAATTTCAAGCATTAAATTGACGCTTTGACGTATTTCTCTTTAATGATTTCTAGTGAAACCAGAATCGATCCTGATCATCACTTTCCACTAGGAGAGATTCAGGTTACCCCTTTGTGGTTATTGTACTAAATTCTGCGAAACCACTGCAACGTAAACCAACAATTTAACTTTATTCACCCATTTATGGCTCAAAGTACCTACCTACTAAATAGGTACTTTTTTTAAAATATACGATTTTAAACTTTCGCGTTCCATTTCAATTCAGCATCGCAGCCAAAACGTCAAGCCGTGAGTACATAATGTAACTCATTAATAAACGTCGCGTTAAGACCTGTGTCTTACTATTTTAACTTTTTTTAAACTTGTAAACCCTTGAAAAAGACGCTGACAATAGTGACTGAGTTTCTTGCGCGGCTTCTTCTCAGCACTGGCCCATTTATTGTCCCGAAGCAGTGGTATGATTAATACTGGGACATTGTAAAATGCTTTTTAGAAGTTAGGCTTTTAAAAAGCAAAAATAGGTAAATGAGTTTTATGATTTTTTAAGGAATACAATATTCATTCTCAATCATTCCGTTTTGCACAAATTACTAAAAGTCCCGATAACCCCTCATAGTAAGAAAACTTTTTCTTCTGTTACGAGTAGGTTCACCGCAATAGTCGAGGGGCGGCGGGGTTCAAACGAGCGTTCCTCGGATCTTAGTCCGACACCTTTACCGTTCGCCTATAATACAGGCCCTATTATCAATACTACCTAACCACAGATAGAATCAATCAGAGTTGTACTAAGATACACCTAATTAAGGTCTCGATGTCACCTCAGGGAATGTTCATTTGCCGAAATGCGCGGTGACTAATGAGGTAGCTTAAGAGGTATCATGGGAAATCGTGATCGCAATTAGAAGTACAGATGACGGCACGTCAAGCTAACCTTGTGCAGTCTTGTTTTGTTGGAATAGAGGCGGTTTTGCTACAAACATTTAATTTTGTATTGATATGTGATGGGACTTAAATTACAAATGACTTCAACTGCTAAAGTATATTTTAATATGAGCAGCTAAAAACTTTTTCTGAACGGATTGTCCATCAAAAAGAATTTAGGATTCTAATGGTGAAAGAATATTTCAAATTGGTCCAGTAGTAGTATTCAACACAAACGAAACAATCACATCTTTCCCTTTTATAAGGTACTAGCGGCCGCCCGCGACTTCGTACGCATGGATCCCGTTCATCTATGTTACGCGGTTTAGATTTTTTCATACAAATGTTTTTTCCCTCTAACTCCCGTTCCCGTGGGAATTTTACAATATCTTGTTGTAACTAAGCTTTAAGTTTACTAAGGTACCTGCATGCCAAATTTCAAGCGTCTAACTTAAGCGGTTTAGATTTTTCATACAAAAGGATTTTCCCGCTAATTCCCGTTCCCGTGGGAAATTCGGGAATTCCTTTCTTAGTGCACCTCTACGGTACCTAAGCTACGTCCATTCCAAATTTCATGTGCCTACGTTTAGCCTTTTAAGCTGTGCGTTGATTTTTGCTACTTACTAACATGTATCCAATATGGCTCGCTTCTAAACTGAACGAAGAAGGTATACATTATTATAATGAAATTTTGTTTCGTCTCGACTTGAATTTTTAACATTCGATGTAGGTACTAATTTAAAAATGATAACGTAACGTTAATATGATTATTTGCGGAGCAAAATAACGTTAACGTTAACGCGGTTACTCCCGCAGAAAATATCGGATGGTAATTTTATATCGCTTTATAAGCTAATATGGTGGGAGCTTATATTTTACGTTTATTTCACCTGTAAATATAAAAACACATTTTTACTTGTAAATAGAAATAGTGAAACGTTTTTGTTCATCGTTAAAGGATTATTTTCAGTAATAGCTTAATTAATTCGAAAACAATATTAAGTTGCTATTTATACAAACGGAAAATAAAGGATCAAATACACTTAATTCGTAATAAGACTATCGTAAAACTAAATTTGAAGTTATTTTTGCTTAAATTAACTAACTACTATCAACATTATACCCCACACTTTGGCACATCGATCAAATTGCTGTCCCAAAAATCCAAGTACACTCTATTTTAGCCTTTATCTTATCGCCCGATGGTTTGTTACAGCATGCACCTTATCGTACCGTAACTAAATTCACTATTTACGAAGTAGTGGTCCATCGACGTTCGACAATCAATCACACATGCGTATAATATTGGAAAGCCCGCGCCCTGCAGTGTATGATATGAAATCTGGGCCCCTTGTTTTTGTATCGTGTCTCTATATCGTGCGTTATTGAGGGTACCGAATGAAGCGTAGAATCATTCTATTTTACTCAGAAACTTAGCAGTTGATTCGATATTTGGGATCTTAACATCCTGTAGACTGTAGACTTTTTGTCGGACTATAGCGGGCTGTTAAACAGTATGAATATAAATGAAAGTGTGCATACTACACCGATTTAGTAAAAAAAAAATTTATTTTGCAAAAAGGCTTTTAAAAAGCACTTTTTTCGCCGAGTGAGTATCGCCGATTGACTGATACTGATTTAGTCATACAGTAGCCGACTGTCTACTGTATGACGAATCGGCGATACTATCGTAACTATCTTCGTAACTATCGTCCGACTAAAAGTTTTCAGTCTTCGGGGTGTCTATTAAGGATTGAAGCAAAATGTTTTCACAAAATATTTCTTGCAGTATGAAACAGAATAGCAACTTCTAAGCTATTTGCGTGCGTTGGTAGCGCCCCAAGATTGCACCCTAAAGAAAAATAATGTGCAAGATAAAATAACAACTTTATGCTTTTACTCCAACCGTTTATAGAAATTATTTGAAGGTTTGTTATTCGACGGCGCTTGAGAAGAAAATACAAGTAAATAAAAGAAACATTGCATTTAGAAGTTACACATCGCTGAATTTGTATTTCATATTGTGGACTAGAAAATGAAACTAGTCATGGGTAAAGTGAAAATTTTGTGCAAAATATCGTGCATTAACTATGGATTTCTTAAAAGCATTATGCTTTACTGCTTTTGAAGACTTTCTAGAGGACTACAGCTATCTGTTTGCTTAATTAAGGTAAAAAACTAAATAAAGTTTTATTTTACCAGAAATAACTGACTTAAAGTATGCAGTTGTATTAGAATAAACTTCTAACATGTACCTACCTATTAATATACCTCCTTTTTATCATGCAATTACGTAGACCTTTCCATAAAAATTTAGCTTGTGAACAATGTTAAGAGCGTTGTAGCAAAAAGTTGGCGTTCGAATTTTAGGTTTTTATTGCTTGACGTCGCGTAGTGAGTGCGCAAACCGCATTTATCTGTACAATTTCAACGCTGCGTCGACTAAACGATCTTAATCCGTAGTTGTATCGTACCTAAGACAGTACATCATACATAATAATAAAGAAATAATGTAGGTATAATTTACCTATTTGATTTTTTCTCAGATCAGACTTTTAGAAAAATCAAGTTATAGCCTGACCAGGAACATAAAAACCCTCGCCATTTTGCGGAAAACTAATGGTACTAATTTCTTTTAATGGCAACAGTAACTGAAAACTTCATTGACATGTCACCTTGCATGTCAGTCTATTGTTGTCAAAGTGTAAACAAACTTTATTTTAAATGTGTGCAATTGATTTTGTGAATTAAATTGCTAAAATATTTTTATAGTCGTGAAAGAAAAGTGGTTCACGGTGTGTTAATAATGTATGTAATGTATTTGTCGAATAATGTTTCAGACAAANTCATCCTTCATATAAAAGACAGAAAATACACACGCTCCATATTGAAACAAGCAAAATACTTAAACAATGCATTCAATATGACTAGTCTAACAAACGTTCTCGTAGATTGCAAAACTGTGCCGTTTAGAATCAATAAGCAATCTAGAAAAGCGGAAAATTGCTCTGCAGCATACAAAGGATACTCATTGAGTATTATTTACTTTCCAGTTCTGAACTTTTAATAGCCTCGCGAAAATACTGTTATGAGTATGACACAAACTTTTGATTCCAATTTATTTCTCACTATTGTCCTTTAAATAAATTCTTTAGCTTTAATAATCGAAATGGCCTCATGGATGCATGTCGCCGCCGGCCATTGTGGAAATCATTGAGGGAGGCCTATGTTCAGCAGTAGACAGCTGAAATGATGATGATGATAGTAATGAATAATCGAAAGGAGATAATTATTACCTGTGATATTACTCAAAGCGCACCTATATCTATATATATAAAAGAAAGTCGTGTTAGTTACTTCGCTTATAACTCAAGAACGGCTGAACCGATTTAGCTGAAAATTGTCAGGGAGGTAGTTTAGAGCCAGGGGAAGGACATAGGATACTTTTTATCCCGTTATTTATTGCCATTAAGGCGGAACAAAGTTCGCCGGGTCAGCTAGTTTACTAATGATTTTACGCCCGTATTCACAAACGATGCTTGTTTAGGTGAAGCAGCAAATCGAACGCACAGCGTTGAATAGAGCTCTGTAATTGGTTCGTTTTTCACCCTGTGTGTCCACGCGCACTGTGAGATCTCATAGTAATGTTTGTGAATACATGCGTTAAACTTTATTTTTACTAAAATGAATAAAAAGTACCAGGGCAACATAACATTCGAGGAATAGTTTAGGTGCGCCTCAAAATGGGTGCGCTTTGAGGAGTACTTCATCGAAAGAAAAAAATACCCAAGAAGGTATAAAAAAGTTTGCTACCAGATTTCAAATTACCCCAAAAAAAACATTAGGATATATTTAATTGCTTTACTCAGTTATAAAAGAGCGTTTTCTTTTATCTCAAACTTCTAATTTCTGTTCCAGAAAGGTTTTAATGTTCAACAAATTAATCAGATCCTTAGAGACAGGGAAAAGTTACAAGGTCTTAAAAGTCCAGATTTAACGGTGATTAATCTCTTTTTAGATGATTTTTTAGTTTCAACAATTATAATAAATCAGGCAGAAAGTTAATTGAAAATGTTTCAATTGATCGTAAACATTTGTGCCCCAATTTCATATGCCATGATTAGAAAGAAAGAAAAATTATTTATTCGGTATCAGATATTGAATAACAATACAAATCAACATAAAGAGCAAAAAAATAATTTTATCACTTTATTTTGTTACGGCCATTGGTTTTCTGCATTAGATTTTTCTATACCTATTTCAAGGCATCATATTATTGTCAAATCATCATCATGAGCATAAGTCGCATTCGATTTTCACGCAATATGGACTCTTAACTTAAAAGTTTTCCAGTTAGGCTCTCCAGTTAAATATACTCGTAATATGTTTCTAGGAATACAAATACAGGGAATTGCTACTGAAGCTGTATTTTGTGTTAGTGGAAAATGGAAATCGATCTCTCACCAGAAATGGATTGGTGTGGGGTGATGATGGAAATTCTAATAAGACCATGCATTTGCTTAAAATTGTACTGCATCATAGTAATGTAACCTCTGTTTGACTCAGTTGAAATTGTATATTGGCAATTATCTGCGCCTGTATTCACAAAAAATATTATGAACAGTACGCGTGGACGCACAGGGTGACACACGAAACAATCACAGAGCTGTGCGTTCGATTTGCTGCTTCACTTAAGCAAGTATCACTTAAGAAACTTTTTACAGCTAATGTGCTTTTGAGAGTGCAAAGAAGACAAGACGTGAAAATTTTTTTTTGATGGAAATGGAAGGTATTTTAGTGTTATAACTTAACCTTCTTCGTGCTTCTTATAAGGATTTTTTTATCCACAACGAGGAAGCTCTTGGCCTGTATCTCATCTAATAGTAAGTGATGATCAGGCCGAAAGTGGGATCATTTCAAAAAACTTTTGTAATATTATAATGCTTAAAATGTGAGCAAAAATGTGGCTTAAAATATCAGTAAAACGTAGCAAAGACCTAATGAAGGCTGTAACGACTATTTAGTTTGAATATCCGAAACTGTGAACACCACTAATAGTTGGAGGAATAGTTTCCAACTCCGCTTTGTACAGTGCCGGTTTGAATGCTTCCTGCGTGGCGCAGCTTAATGAGCACTGAGCTAAAATTATTGAGATCAGTTGGTGTTAGTTTAAATTTTATGGGGAATTTTTAACTTTAAACCGACAAATGCCCTACGGGATTGTCAATTCGAGGATCAGTGAGACGGAGATGCTGTTTTTAATGAGGGGAGAGTCCCACATAGCCTGCCGCTGTAGTCAGGCAGCGGCTATGCAACTCAATGCATTTTAACCACCGAAAAAAGGCTTGCCTAGACGTTGTGCACCCGAACGACTTGTTTGACTCGCGTCATACCTCAATAAGCGCGACCAGAGGGACCCGACTGGTTTTTCGTGTGTAGACCCCGTTCTCCTAACAGGGAGAGCCCCACATAACCCATTGGTCCACCCAGTCTACTGGGTATGCCATTCAATGCATTTTTCAGTCTCAAAAATACACTTAACGCCTAACACATAAGGTGTACAAAGAAAAACACGGTAATAATATAAGGTCCTACAGCAAATTCACCTAAAGATTATTGTGAAAATGAAGCAGTTACGAGTATATGGCACATAATGGGCTAGTAAAATGGGATTTATGACTCACCTGACCCTTGTTCTCGTACCCCGCTAAGTACCTGTACAGAAGAAACAATATTTTAGTCACTTAAAGCTATGACGACGTTTTGTTGGATCATGTCATAATATTTCTTGGGCAGTATTCGTAAAGGTAGCAGGAAGACGCTGGACGCGGGCCGCTACTAACCGGGCAACATGGAAAGCATTGGGTGAGGCCTTTGTTCAGCAGTGGACGTCCTATGGCTGAGATGATGATGATGATGGGCAGTATTCAAGGTCTTTATCATAATCTGACTCCAATCTTAGTAGTCGCTGGTGGGTCACAGGTCCGTACTAAATGCCCGTTTACCTTTTTTTAACATATAAAAGTCATTGCGTTACTTTTCAGCCAAATGACGTCCATTGCTGCACAAAGGCCTCCCCCAAGGTTTCCACAATGAACAGTCCTGCGCTGCCCGCATCTTCCAGATCGTCAGTTCACCTAGTAGGAGGCCTGCCCACGCTATTATTTTATATCATGTTTGCGGTGACATATTAACAACAGAGAGCACGTGCTCCAAAACATTCCGCTGGAATATTTCTATTATACAACGTAATGAACCTCAAGTCTCAGTGAGTAGGTAAGCCGAGTATAATTGGAAATTTTCAACAATACCCACTTGATTTCGTTAGCGTTACTGTTCGATAAAATTACTTTTGATGAACACGAGCTTGTTTACCAGTGGCGCCCTCGTTGTTTAAGAACAAAGGCGCCGTTTATCTTACTAATAATATAAATGGTAACTTTATGATGGATGGATGGCTGTCTATTACTCGTCAAACAAAACCTGAACGGATTTTAATGAAACTTTTTTTTTATATCCACAACGAGGAATCTCTTGACCTGTCTCACCTGATAGTAAGTGATGATCAGGCCGAAGGTGGAAGCGAGCTTCACCCGGAATCCTCAACCACAGAGGAACTGGCAATCTTACCTCTAACTGCCAGAACACAACAATGATGTTAACATTGTTGTTATGGCGACAGACTTAGGTAAGAAGGTGGTAGCTAGCCAGGCGGACTTGGAACAAGCCCTACCACCAACCAAACTGAACTGAAAATTCTGCCCCCACTGGGAATCGAACCCGGGACCTTTGCGTCTGAAGCAGGTGGTCTAACCACTAGACCACAGAGGCGGTTAACTTAGCAAAAATATTTTGTATAGGTCTGCATTCGTGCTTAGATATCAGTCTCTAAGCACGAATAACAATCAGGTGATCCGTCTGCTCGTTTGCCTCCTATCCCATTAAAAAAAATCATTGAAAATTAGTTTTCATGACAACTAATAACTCTCCGATCGCTATACGATTACGTGAGTTGTTTGTGCTAGGGGTACTGTGTGCTTACTATGAGTTTACGTTACGGGTGCTCGTTAGCGACTGCGTAAAGAAATTACATTATGTATGACGGATTGTACAGCGCCCCTAACCGATACTTTCAAGAACTAAACTTTTCATAGATTTCGCCTGACGTAAACTCATGGTAAGCACACTGAACAACTAATAGAACAAAATATAAATACATAACGATCAGTATCAAGTAAGTTGATCTGTGGCAAACTTTATATTTCACGCAGGCGAAGCCAAGGGCAAAAGCTCGTATATTTATACAGGGTGGCCAGGGAGTTAACGTTCAAAGCTAAAATTTAGATTCTTTACATCAAGGTGTATCTAAATCACCCCCATGTACCTATGTTCTACGATTTTGTTTACTTTAGAAGATAAGTAGTTGTTGTTTTTTTTTCCTTTCACATATAATTTAATGGTTGGTTTTTAATGTTTTTCTCATTCTGGTGAGCACCTTGTAGTTTGTTTTTACTTACTTACGCTAGAGAATTTTCCAGTGAAGATAAACTTTCAAAGCTTTACGGTTGTTTCTCACCACGCGACCACGTTCTCAATCACAAAATTAACTCTATCTCCTAAACTTGGGGTGATTTAGATTAGATACGACTTGATGTAAGGAATCTAAATTTTAGCTTTGAACGTCAACTCCCTGACCACCCTGTATGTAAACCGTATCTCGTAGGGTTCCGTAACGAGTTCGTTGAACCGACTTCGGGTGTTAATCTTACAGACGTAGTGATTCACTAAAGATATCTCGAGAATCCTGAGATGTTTCAGAGTGAGGACTGAGACGAAAATATACGATAAGTATATAGTTACGTTTGGGATGGATGCAATAGGTTTAAAAACCAAGATTTGTTCGCCAAGTTTTGTTTTTTATTTGTCAGCTGGGAAACTGATTTTTTTTTGAGTTCAAAACGTACGATTATTCTGTCAAACACATTGTTAAACAGATTTTATCGTACGTTTTGAACTGTCAAGTGAATACAATTGCTTTAAACAATTGCAACACTGACTGTGCAAGCACGAGCAAAGAACGCAAACCGCACCTCTGACAGATTCCCTTATCACAACCACTGACTGATTGCCTTGACCGACAATGAGGGCTATCGTTTTTATACTTAACAGTTGGCACCCCTGGAGATTGACAGGACCTTACTCTACAGTGGCGCCATCTTGATGAGTGCAAATGCGATAGTCCTCCTACCACTTTCGCGCTCACCAGTTGGTGCCATTGTCTTCGCTACTAGCAAGTCACAGGACCTTACTCTACAGTGGCGCTAACTGGTGAGCGCTAAAATGATAGCCCTCATTGTGTTGATACATGATGCGTTCACTTTGACCCGACCGCAGACCGCATTCAGTGTATCCAATCCTATATTCTCTTGAATTTCCCGTCGCGGTTACATTTCTGCGGATTAGAGACCAATCCAATCTGAACGCGCCTTTAATTTCGATCGACCGTAAGCTTTGACGGTGGTCACAGGACTTGCAGGTCGCCAGAGGATGTAAATTGGAGGTTCCCCTGGCTGTGTGGTCTGTTATATCCATGCCAACTACCTAGGCAATCTGACGCGATCTCTACTGCATCAGTAAACTAGCTCTAAAACAGCACCGCAAATGTATTACTCGTAAAAGTAAGTAGTTCGCGTCGTAAGCCTTTTAAGCCCGTATTCACAAACATTACTGTGAGGTCTCACAGTGCGCGTGGACGCACAGGGTGACACACGAACCAATCACAGAGCCCTATTAGTACTAGTGATATTGACATATTTTGACGTGATAGAGCATACAACATAAAAAAATGACATTAATTGTATGACATATTCTACAGCGCCTCTAGCGGCTACTTTCAAGAAACAAAATATTCATAGAGATTTTTGACGTACTCGCTAGCGAGCATACCTAACGTAAACTCATGGTAGTTACACTGAAGCACATTTGAAGTCTCGCTGACGTTTGACATCCCAAAAATAGCCTCCCATGCGTGTGTCAGCGTCCCGCAGTGCTTAGGCACTGAGTTAAGCACTGGAACTATAAGATTCACCATTAATTTTCTACAGCCCTGCTTATTTAAGTCAACCTACCTCTGAGTGCAGTTATAAAAT
Source organism: Ostrinia furnacalis (assembly GCF_004193835.3). Taxonomy (NCBI): domain Eukaryota; kingdom Metazoa; phylum Arthropoda; class Insecta; order Lepidoptera; family Crambidae; genus Ostrinia; species Ostrinia furnacalis. The sequence goes on along the minus strand of NW_021132286.1, from coordinate 1,081,805 downwards.
GTTGATGGAGCCAGTTCAGTCTTTGTCTCGCTACTCATAGGCCAACATACGAGGGCCGGCTGATAATTTCGCGGCCTAAGGTACCTACNATGATATGTCATTTGTCGAATTCTGATAAGTAGTTTAGAAGTTACGAGGGAACAGATGAACATACATACATACATACATACATACATACATACATACATACATACATACATACATAGCCTGTCAAAATCATAACCCTCCTTTGGCTTTGCCGTAGTCGGGTAAAAATGGAAATCGATCTATCACCAGAAATGGATTGGTGTGGGGTGATGATGGAAATTCTAAGAAGACCATGCATTTGCTTATGATTGTACTGCGATATAGTAATGTTTCCTCTGTTTGACTCAGTTGAAATTGTGTATTGGCAAATTATCTGCGCCTGTATGTATTCACAAAAAATATTATGAGGTCTCACAGTACGCGTGGACGCACAGGGTGACACACGAAACAATCACAGAGCTGTGCGTTCGATTTGCTGCTTCACTTAAGCAAGTATCGTTTGTAATATGAGCGTATGTATCCACCATAATAATTTAAGAAATGTTTAGTATTTATTGAGCGACATTATGTAACGACGAATAAAAACGACTTTTGCATTGAAACTTTTTACAGCTAATGTGCTTTTGAGAGTGCAAAGAAGACAAGATTTTTTTTTTAACATTTTTAACTTAACCTTAACATTTTTAACGTGTTATTTTTAACTTAACCTCTTCCGTGCTTCTTCTAAGGATTTTTTTTTGCGCAACGAGGAAGCTCTAGACCTGTATCTCACCTGATGGTAAGTGATGATCAGGCCGAAGGTGGGATCATTTCAAAAAGCTTTTGTAATAGTATAAAGCTTAAAATGTGAGCAAAAATGTGGCTTAAAATATCAGTAAAACGTAGCAAAGACCTAATGACGGCTGTAACGACTATTTAGTTTGAATATCCGAAACTGTGAACACCACTAATAGTTGGAGGAATAGTTTCCAACTCCGCTTTGTAGTGTGCCGGTTTGAATGCTTCCTGCGTGGCGCAGCTTAATGAGCACTGAGCTAAAATTATTGAGATCAGTTGGGGTTAGTTTAAATTTTATGGGGAATTTTTAACTTTGAACCGACAAATGCCCTACGGGATTGTCAATTTAAGGATCAGTGAGACGGAGATGCTGTTTTAAATGAGGGGAGAGTCCCACATAGCCTACCGCTGTAGTCAGGCGGCGGGTATGCAACTCAATGCATTTTAACAACCGAAAAAAAGGCTTGCCTAGACGTTGCGCACCCGAACGACTTGTTTGACTCGCGTCATACGTCAATAAGCGCGACCAGAGGGACCCGACTGGTTTTTCGTGTGTAGACCCCGTTCTCCTAACAGGAAGAGCCCCACATAACCCATTGGTAGGTACTCCCAGTCCACTGGGTATGCAATTCAATGCATTTTTTAGTCACAATAAGAAACGTAACAACGCCTAACACATAAGGCGTGCAAAGAAAGGCACGGTATTAATATAAGGCCCTCATATCACCTAAATATGATTGTGAAAATGAAGCCGTTATATGGCACATAATGGGCTAGTAAAATGGGATTTATGACTCACCTAACCCTTGTTCTCGTACCCCGCTAAGTACCTGTACAGAAGAAACAATATTTTAGTCACTTAAAGCTATGATGACGTTTTGTTGGATCATGTCATAATATTACATGGGCAGTATTCGTAAAGGTAGCAGGAAGACGCTGGACGCAGGCCGCTACCAACCGGGCAACATGGAAAGCATTGGGTGAGGCCTTTGTTCAGCAGTGGACGTCCTATGGCTGAGATGATGATGATGATGGGCAGTATTCAAGGTCTTTATCATAATCTGACTCCAATCTTAGTAGTCGCTGGTGGGTCACAGGTCCGTACTAAATGCCCGTTTACCTTTTTTTAACTTATAAAAGTCATTGCGTTACTTTTCAGCCAAATGACGTCCATTCCTGCACAAAGGCCTCCCCCAAGGTTTCCACAATGAACAGTCCTGCGCTGCCCGCATCTTCCAGATCGTCAGTTCACCTAGTAGGAGGCCTGCCCACGCTATTATTTTATATCATGTTTGCGGTGACATATTAACAACAGAGAGCACGTGCTCCAAAACATTCCGCTGGAATATTTCTATTAAACAACGCAACGTAATGAACCTCAAGTCTCAGTGAGTAGGTAAGCCGAGTACCTATAATTGGAAATTTTCAACAATACCCACTTGATTTCGTTAGCGTTACTGTTCGATAAAATTACTTTTGATGAACACGAGCTTGTTTACCAGTGGCGCCCTCGTTGTTTAAGAACAAAGGCGCCGTTTATCTTACTAATAATATAAATGGTAACTTTATGATGGATGGATGGCTGTCTATTACTCGTCAAACAAAACCTAAACGGATTTTAATGAAACTTTTTTTTTATATCCACAACGAGGAATCTTAATTTGAATAACTTATTAATACAAGTAACTAGTGGTCAGTCAGGGGCTGAAGAGAACACAAGAACTCTTTTGATTTTTTTTTATCCACAACGAGAAAGCTCTTGGCCTGTATCTCACCTGATGGTAAGTGACGATCAGGCCGAAGGTGGAAGCGAGCTTCACCCGGAATCCTCAACCACAGAGGAACTGGCAATCTTACCTCTAACTGCCAGAACACAACAATGATGTTAACATTGTTGTTATGGCGACAGACTTAGGTAAGAAGGTGGTAGCTAGCCAGGCGGACTTGGAACAAGCCCTACCACCAACCAAACTGAACTGAAAATTCTGCCCCCACTGGGAATCGAACCCGGGACCTTTGCGTCTGAAGCAGGTGGTCTAACCACTAGACCACAGAGGCGGTTAACTTAGCAAAAATATTTTGTATACCTGCATTCGTGCTTAGAGATCAGTCTCTAAGCACGAATAACAATCAGGTGATCCGTCTGCTCGTTTGCCTCCTATCCCATTAAAAAAAATCATTGAAAATTAGTTTTCATGACAACTAATAACTCTCCGATCGCTATACGATTACGTGAGTTGTTTCTGCTAGGGGTACTGTGTGCTTACTATGAGTTTACGTTACGGGTGCTCGTTAGCGACTGCGTAAAGAAATTACATTATGTATGACGGATTGTACAGCGCCCCTAACCGATACTTTCAAGAACTAAACTTTTCATAGATTTCGCCTGACGTAAACTCATGGTAAGCACACTGAACAACTAATAGAACAAAATATAAATACATAACGATCAGTATCAAGTAAGTTGATCTGTGGCAAACTTTATATTTCACGCAGGCAAAGCCAAGGGCAAAAGCTCGTATATTTATACAGGGTGGCCAGGGAGTTAACGTTCAAAGCTAAAATTTAGATTCTTTACATCAAGGTGTATCTAAATCACCCCCATGTACCTATGTTCTACGATTTTGTTTACTTTAGGAGATAAGTAGTTGTTGTTATTTTTTCCTTTCACATAATTGGTTGGTTTTTAATGTTTTTCTCACTGTAGTGAGCACCTTGTAGTTTGTTTTTACTTACTTACGCTAGAGAATTTTCCAGTGAAGATAAACTTTCAAAGCTTTACGGTTGTTTCTCACCACGCGACCACGTTCTCAATCACAAAATTAACTCTATCTCCTAAACTAAGCAAAATCGTAGAACGTACATGGGGGTGATTTAGATACGACTTGATGTAAGGAATCTAAATTTTAGCTTTGAACGTCAACTCCCTGACCACCCTGTATGTAAACCGTATCTCGTAGGGTTCCGTAACGAGTTCGTTGAACCGACTTCGGGTGTCAATCTTACAGACGTAGTAATTCAGTGAAGATATCTCGAAAATCCTGACTATCCTGAGACGTTTCAGAGTGACGACTGAGACGAAAATATACGACAAGTATATAGTTACGTTTGGGATGGATGCAATAGGTTTAAAAACTAAGATTTGTTCGCCAAGTTTTGTTTTTTATTTGTCAGCTGTGAAACTGATTTTTTTTAGTTCAAAACGTACGATTATTCTGTCAAACGCATTGTTAAGCAGACTTTATCGTACGTTTAGAACTGTCAAATGAATACATTTGTTTTAAATACACAATTGCTACACTGACTGTGCAAGCACGAGCAAAGAACGCAAACCGCACCACTGACAGATTGTCTTTATAAAACCGCTGACTGATTGCCTTGGCCGACAATGTTGTTGATACATGCTTGCTGCGTTCACTTTGACCTGACCGCAGACCGCATTCAGTGTGGTCAATCCTTTATTCTCTTGAATTTCCCGTCGCGGTTACATTTCTGCGGATTAGAGACCAATCCAATCTGAACGCGCCTTTAATTTCGATCGACCGAAAGCTTTGACGGTGGTCACAGGACTCACAGGTCGCCAGAGGACGTAAATTAGAGGTTCCCATGGCTGTGTGGTCTGTTACGTGAGTGCGACAAACGTTACATCGAATTTTGTTTCTTCGAAAACCTTTCTGCGTAGTTACTATACTGCGACGCCTTGTTATATCGATGCCTTGTTACTGCGATGTTACGTTACATCGAAAAACTTTACTGCGAACAGAGAGCACGACGCGATCTCTACTGCATCAGTAAACTAGTTCTAAAGCAGCACCACAAAAGTACCTACGAGTATATTACTCGTAAAAGTAAGTAGTTCGCGTCGTAAAACTTTTAAACCCATATTCACAAACATTACTATGAGGTCCCAGTGCGAGTGGACGCACAGGGTGACACACGAACCAATCACAGAGCCCTATTCACGCTGTGCGTTCGATAGCTGTTTCACTTAAGCAAGCATCGTTTGTAAATACGGGCGTTAGAGTTTGCCAAATAATAATGATCACTGTTAGATCTAGCGCTTACTCAGTCAGTGCCTGTGATATGAGAGCGGCACGGGAGGGGTGATATTGACATAATATGACGTGACATAGCACACAAATCTAAGCACATTTGAAGTCTCGCTGACGTTAGACGCCTCAAAAACACCTGCCGTCAGTGCTTGCTTAGGTACGGAGTTAAACGCTACACCCATAACATTTACCATGAATTTTCTATAGTCCTGTAACAGTGAACCTATCTTCTCATTGCAGTCATAAAATGTTGATGGAGTCAGTTCATTCTTTGTCTCACTAAATATTTATTTATGGGAAGGGCACATAGTACGCAGAACTGACGGCCTATGGGGCAGCAAGGTTCTGGAGTGGAGGCCGCGTATCGGAAAACGCAGCGTGTGACGTCCACCCACAAGGTGGACCGACGACATCATAAAGGTAGCTGGACGCAGGCCGCTACCAACCGGGCAGCGTGGAAAGTAGTTGGTATTGTTTAGCAGTGGACGTCCTATGGCTGAGATAATGATGATGAAATATTAATTAAATTTAAAAAAATCCCAAGTAATATTTTTGCGGCTGGTCCTTATGAGTTTATGAGTTCCAAAAATTTGAGCTCTACTCACTATTATGTACCACCTGTATTCTGTCACCTATATGTTTTGCAAATAAATTATTTGATTTGACTTATCCTTATCACAGGTACTTATTTATTTTATGTACCAGAAATATAGACATGTATATTGTACGTCTTCAAGGGATCAAATAAAGTCTACCTAACTTCTTGTTGGGAAGCCAAATACAAAAACTTCTGAGTTCAAATCCGATTAATGTTATGAATAGAATTTAACATAAAAGTATGAATTATTATTTTGAGGGAGTACAATTTTCACGGGTTGGAAGACGTAGCGTGGGCAGGCCTCCTACTAGATGGATCAACGATCTGGTAAAGGTCGCGGGAAGAGCCTGGATGCGGGCAGCGCAGGACCGTGCATTGTGGAAAACCTTGGAGGAGGCCTTTGTCCAGCTGTGGACGTCATTTGGCTGAAACGAACGAACGAACAATTTTGTCGCCCGTATTCACAAACGATGCTTGCTTAAGTGAAGCACCAAATCGGACGCACAGCATTGAATAGAGCTCTGTGATTTGTTCGGGTGTCACCCTGTGCGTCCACGCGCACTGTGAGACCTCATAGTAATGTTTGTGAATACGGGCGTATATGTATATCCTGTACGAATACAGTTGTAACAGTTAATTATAAGACTGCCCTGAAATGTTAGACAAATATTTGAGAAAAAGGTTCATCACCACTGTTTATTTATGATACACGTTACCTTATATGCTACCTTAAACGATTACGAATTCTCAGCTTTGCTTGTCTTTCTTTCCCATAAGATGAGCAAATGAGACGGGTAGCGCCAAAAATATGAGAATGGTTGTGTGGAACAAGCCCTGTGGCATGAATCATGGTCATAGGCTTTTTCCTGTAAGAAGAACTATTTACTTTTATCCCGAAATAGATTAGTAGCACCAATTTAGAGCAAGTTACCGGGAATTATTGTATTTATTAATGGAAAATGCGATTGCGATGCGACTATACTTTTCTTACAGCAAACGCTTGAGGAGCGTGTGTGAGGAATATTTTTTTAATAGTAAAAATGTTAATGGGTGATCTTTCATTGGCATTAAAAAACGGTGTAATTAATACTGCACAGTATTAATTACACCGTTTTTACATACATAGTTTATTGTCTTTACAATGCAAATGGGTGAAGAATACACGTGCGTGGGTGCANCTAATTACTCATCGCTAAGTACCTTAGGCCGCGAAATTTTCAGCCGCCCCTCGTAGATCTCTATTCATTATTATGTACCACATGTATTCTGTCACCTATGGTTTACAAATAAATTATTTGATTTGACTTATCCTTATCACAGGTACTTATTTATTTTATGTACCAGAAATATAGACATGTATATTGTACGTCTTCAAGGGATCAAATAAGGTCTACCTAACTTCTTGTTGGGAAGCCAAATACAAAAACTTCTGAGTTCAAATCCGATTAATATTATGAATAGAATTTAACATAAAAGTATGAATTATTATTTTGAGGGAGTACAATTTTCACGGGTTGGAAGACGTAGCGTGGGCAGGCCTCCTACTAGATGGATCAACGATCTGGTAAAGTTTGCTGGAAGAGCCTGGATGCGGGCAGCGCAGGACCGTGCATTGTGGAAAACCTTGGAGGAGGCCTTTGTCCAGCTGTGGACGTCATTTGGCTGAAACGAACGAACGAACAATTTTGTCGCCCGTATTCACAAACGATGCTTGCTTAAGTGAAGCACCAAATCGGACGCACAGCATTGAATAGAGCTCTGTGATTTGTTCGGGTGTCACCCTGTGCGTCCACGCGCACTGTGAGACCTCATAGTAATGTTTGTGAATACGGGCGTATATGTATATCCTGTACGAATACAGTTGTAACAGTTAATTATAAGACTGGCCTGAAATGTTAGACAAATATTTGAGAAAAAGGTTCATCACCACTGTTTATTTATGATACACGTTACCTTCTATGCTACCTTAAACGATTACGAATTCTCAGCTTTGCTTGTCTTTCTTTCCCATAAGATGAGCAAGTGAGACGGGTAGCGCCAAAAATATGAGAATGGTTGTGTGGAACAAGCCCTGTGGCATGAATCATGGTCATAGGCTTTTTCCTGTAAGAAGAACTATTTACTTTTATCCCGAAATAGATTAGTAGCACCAATTTAGAGCAAGTTACCGGGAATTATTGTATTTATTAATGGAAAATGCGATTGCGATGCGACTATACTTTTCTTACAGCAAACGCTTGAGGAGCGTGTGTGAGGAATATTTTTATAATAGTAAAAATGTTAATGGGTGATCTTTCATTGGCTAATAGAATTTTGTTAATTTGTCGCATAAAACCTGGCGTCATCTGCCTTACTAATTGCTACTATTAGAGTAGGCGCACACCGTTGATTTTTAGTTGGCCGATAGTTGTGCCCGATTTTAATTTGTATGAAGAATCGGCCAAATCGAATTGGCGTAGTGTGCGCACTCCCATACATGCCCATACTGATCAACTGCCCGACTAAACTATCGGCCGACGAAAAATCAACGGTGTGCGCCTACTCTTAGAATGAGGGTCAAAGGGATGGGAGTTTGTATGGGGCGATCAAAATCTGAAGTAGACGTGAAAAAAAGTTACCTACTTTTGTGTATAGAAACACACTCAAGTCATAAAGATTTTCTTAATAATAGAAAAAAAAAATGATATAAATCCAGTTGACTTTACATATGAAATTTCTGAAAATATACAAAAATCTAGAATTCGTATAGGTACTTATTCGGGGAAACGTACAAAGCAAGAATTCTTCGTTGCCTACAGTATTACATTCGCAATTCGCATTCTAAAGCCGAAAGCAAATAAGAATAGAATAGGACAATTTCAGAGGCAGTTGAAATAAAGCGCGGGCTACATAAGTGCTTAAAACGTTTTTTTATCGCATAAAAGCTCTTGATTTGGTACTCTAGAAAGAGAAAGCTTCACAGAATGTTGACTTTATTATCTACTTACTCGTACACTAATATTATCAAGAGGAAAGAATGATTGTTTGTTTGTAATGAATAAGCTGTGGGACGTCCACCCATAAGGTGGACCGACGACATCGTAAAGGTAGGGAAGGCGCTGGACGCAGGTCGCTACCAACCGGGCTGTATGGAAAGCATTTGGGGAGGCCTATGTTCAGCAGTGGACGTCCTATGGCTGAGATGATGATGAATGAATAAGCTTCGAAACTACTGGACCGATTTGAAAAAATCTTTCACTATTAGAATTCTACATTATTTCTAATGAATATAAGCGATCTGAAGTTCGCCGGTTTACGTAACGTAAGAATAATCGTCAAGAAAAAGGACGTTCACTGCTGGACAAAGGTCTCCCTCAAGGATTTTCACAACGACTGGACCTGCGCTGCCCGCATCTAAGTAGTAGCACAGAATAATAATAAGTACTACGTACAGAAGGTTTTCTTCGCAAAGGTATATAATGCTCAATGTCGTTAACCATATGGTGTAATTTAGCTTGTCTCAAAAGTCAAACAACGCTTTTTAGACACACTTCAGTGACCGGCACTGCGCCGAAGCCATATGGCTGACTTCCGTAAAATGATGTGTGACGTGAAAAGCCAAACTGCGGAAAATGGCGAAGGAAATACATGATTATTGATTATGCGAGAATTATATTTTGTGTTTCTATTATTATTCAGGCAGTTAAAATACTGCACAGTATTTATTACACCACCGTTTTTACATACATAGTTTATTGTCTTTACAATGCAAATGGGTGAAGAATACACGTGCGTGGGTGCATTTGCTCGCTCGTGATTGTCCTGTCGATTAGATATCTCAGGAGGTGTAGTCGCGCGTGTTTTGTTTTTATGCAAACTCGCGGAGATGAACAGGCCTGGTAGTAGGTGCTTTCCTTGATCATAGGTCTACAGAATTAAAGGTTATCAACTTTAACTTTAGCTCGTTAGTCTTTATGACATTGTTGTAATAAAAGTTTATTTCTTTTTTATTTCGGTTATGGCGCTAAGTTCATTCGAGTTCTTTTCAATAGCCCTTGACTTGAAATCTTGAGTATCTAAACATGGAAGGTTAAGTAACTTGGCAACAAATCGTCGAATATAATATATAGTACATTGTAATCGTGACAATGGATATTGTGTCTTGAGTTTAAGGTTGAAAATCAATCGAGGATTTTTCCAAGTTCGAGTAAGTTGATATGCTTGCAATCGTACATTTGAAACAGAAAGAAAAGTTTTACGTTACAATATGTCTAGTCAAACATCTTTGTTTCCACCTGCCAAAAGGATTTATTTATTCATCTAAAGTTTCTAACAAGTCAGTTTCTAAGTTCATTGGCTTTAGTATAACCTTTAACCACCCCCTACTTGGCCATGCCCTCTTGGTTTCTAACCTTTAAGAGGATTTTGACTTGCCTGTGTTTATGGTACGAACTTAGAATTATAAACATGTTACTAATAACAGATCAATAGTAAGATAAGAAAATTAATGCTGAAAGATAATAATAGAAGATAATTCCAGTAATAATAGACTTGCAATAATTAGGCCTGTAACATATTCGTTCGTTCGTTCGTTTCAGCCGAAAGACGTCCACTGCTGGACAAAGGCCTCCCCCAAGGATTGTAACATATTATGTACCTACTCCTAATTGGTAACTAGATCGTATTGAAATACAATAGGTAGTTAGGTAAGAAAGAAAAGTCTTTGGCATAAGATTCACAATCTGAAAATGTCAATGTTTTAGGCTGGGTTGCACCACCTAACTTTGATCGTAACTTTAACGATATCATCATCATCTTCATTTCAGTCATAGGACGTCCACTGCTGAACATAGGCCACCACCAATGCTTTCCATGTTGAACGATTGGTAGCGGCAGAGTAAATACAAATGAGTAGGTCATCTACATAGAAACGCCCGAGCGCGGTTTGTATGTGAGCGCGCCAATACGTATGCGGCGCGCACGCACACACTGACAAAATTCAGCGCACCTCACCGCTAATCAACGCTAAATTTTGTCTGGTAGCGGCCTGCGTCCAGCGCTTTAACGATAGCCGGTATTTATTTAATTTGACAGATTTTTGACGTTTGTCAAAGTTAAAGTAAGATGGTGCAACCCAGCCTAAGTATTTTAAATGCTTACTGTACCAAATAGATATTTCAGGCCCAAAATCCAATTTAAATGCCAAGCTTTACATTTCACACGCAAAACAGAATTACGATTCTTTAAAGTTCATTCAGCCGCGGAATCAGGTTAAATGTTTCAACATTATCCTTTTATCAAGCTTACAAAAACCTTCCGAGCAGGTAACTCTCGCAAGACCGATTATATTACAGGGGTTCTCAACCAGTAGAGGTCCACGGACCACCGGTGGTTCGAAGCAGTTGAAATATTATGGTTCGCGAGCCATTTTAAATTTAGCGAGCGATAGACTTACGCGTGTCACGTGTTTAAGTAATGCATCATCATAATTTCAGCCATAGGACGTCCACTGCTTAACATAGGCTTCGCCCAATGCTTTCCATGTTGATCGATTGGTAGCGGCCTGCATCTAGCGCTTCCCTAGTACGCAGAACTGACGGTCGATGGGGCAGCAAGGTTCTGGAATGGAGGCCGCGTATCGGAAAACGCAGCGTGTGACGACCGACGATATCGTAAAGGTAGCAGGGTTTAAGTAATTAGTAATTAGTCCTACTAGGATCACCTAACTTGTAAGTACAGAAGACTCATCATCATCATTTTAGCCACGGAACGAACATTCGAACGGCCCTCCCCGAATGATTTCCACATCATCCGATTGGTAGCCGATGGGGCAGTAAGTTTCTGGAGTGGGGGCCACGTACCGAAAAACGCATTGTGGGACGTCCACCCACAAAGTGGACTGATGACCTCATAGCGGTAGCAGGAAGGCGCTGATAAAAACTTAATATACTTAGTTGATTCTCTAAATAAAGATGACCTTTATATAATACTAATTTATGTTTTTAAGTTCCCATTTACGGATGTTTTTAATTGTCCCTGCGAATAATAAACAAATCAAAGTGGTCCCTGATTCAGAAATGGTTGGGAACCACTGGATTCTAAGGACAATACCAACTCTACCGAAAGAAGGCGAGGTATCCCTTATTTTTCCAGCCCTCCACATTTCATTCTTGGGCCCGGCACGTACTATACCAAGGTATATTATTAAATTCCGCCATGAGAGAGAAATAGATACGGGATTGAAAATCTAAGGTATTTGAGCTTGCGGTAACGTAGGTTAGGATTTACACTTTTGTTTCAGATTCAAATAGGATATAGGTGGTAATATTTGTTACAGTCATGCCCTGCTTGTGATATGTAGTTATTTTACACTTATAAACGTTTCAGTTATATTTTTTTATACTAGTTGCGTTTTACAGGAGTTGGAGCGGCGGGAACGGGAAGTGGGAATAGTCCCGTTATACTTTTGAATATAATCTGTTATCCACTTTACTCTGAAGGGACGCTTGTCCTTTTTCTATAATACTAAAACATACTCCATCATATTTTAGAATATAGGCCTCCTACAAAATATACTAATTAGAACAATATTCATAGTTATTCAGAAACACGACACAACGTTTTTATTTGTTGCGGTTTTCATATTTTCTATCAGTGTCACACATTGCGTGTACGCGCCAACGAACTTTAAAATATCACAAAATAAACCACAATAAACTTATTGCCACTTGAAACATTTATCGGCCTCTTTCAAAGCTGGTTCTAAATAATAGTGATGTACAAGTCTCGAGGCTCCCGAGTCCTTTTGCCGAGAGCTCAGAGTCGTTTATAGGGCTCGCCTCGTTTGTATGAAGCTCGACGACTCGGAAGTCTTTTTCAGAGTTCGACCCTTTTTCGGGGCTCGCCTCGTTTGTATGAAGCTTGGAGTCTTTCGCAGAGCTCGAGCCTTTTTGAGAGCTCGAGCCTTTTTGAAAGCCCCGTTAACTTTTGTGTTAAGATCGTTATATTTTTAAAAATCTTATAATAAAAATTAATATACGTGATGTTTTTTTATTTTTTTCGAAGGTTTATGGGAGGAAGGTTTATAGGCTTTTGAAGGTTCGAGCTCTTTTCAAGGCTCGAGCTCTTTTAAAGCCTCGAGTCATAGCTCAGAGAGCTCGCAGCTCGGCTAAGCTCGGGGCACCGAGCCTACCGAGCTCACGGAGCCTTGCCATTCCGCCTCGAGGCTTCAAAAATAGGACTCGACGCCTCGAGTCTTGTACAGTCACGGAACGAAAAGGTTCGTCAGTTTTCAAATTGATTCCTTCAACGAATTGCGAGCACATATTACCTTTTGAAACTTTGTAACAGAAAAATCTCGAGTTAGAGAAAATAATCTTTAACTGTTCGTCAGTAAAGTTCAAAATTATTCAGATCAAAGTTGTTTGACTATTTAACTTGTCAAGAAGATTATTATGATTGATAAACTAAAACCTTCTTGTTGGTTCAACCTGCCATTATCTATTAAATAAAAAAAACTACATTTTGTAACTATGCACTGATGGGATAGAAAAATAAACAAGCAAAACCTTATTCGTTAGCAAACGTCATATTTATTTAAATGTTAGCAGCACTGTTTCTTGCACGGTTATGTTCGCAGGTTTGACTCTTACAGTACCTAGTGCAAGCAAAAACCGACACTAAGGTGACGAACCTTTTCATTCCGCGACTGTACATCACTACGCCCAAAACGGTGGCGTTCAGAACAATCGTTTTACAAGCTCCAATAAAAATAGTGGAGTTACAATGAACGCGATGGCGCATTTTATGGACTGCATTATGCAATAATTCAGCCGGGGAACACTACGGGAACGTTCGGAAACTTTAGCTGGCGATCTAACTTTGGATGCCAAGTAAATCATTTTTAAACGGCTTATAGTACAGTTTCAGAAATATTCTTTTGATGTGTTTAATACGGTAGACCATCTTTCTTTCTGCCTTTTTGGCTGATCACCAGCAGTGCTTCACGTTAGATAGCTTTGCCACCAACTTTTTAGCCTCTTTTAATAGTTTTGTTTCTATCGGTTTTGTCATCATCGGGTAATTTCCACGTGAGCGAATAATTTGGATTACACTAACCATACGGATTGGGGAGGCCTGATACCGCATGGTCACTTTCTACCCTATGTTTTATACGTATGGAACTAATCTACTCTGCTGAAGTTAAGACATACAACCACATAACCAGGACAAAAAATATTCATTATAAATAACAGAGAGACCTCCAGTACCATTATAAAGTGAAAAATAAGGGTATCACAAGCTTCAGTCAGTCCTAGGTACACAGACGGTATTATGCAATAATTCAGCCAAGAAGCGCTACGGTAGATCGTTCGAAAACTTTAACTGGCGATTTCCAACTTGGGAAGTCGAGTAAATCATTTTTTAAACGGTTCAATGGAAATTCCCGATTCCAATTTCAAATTATTGTTCGGATGCAAAATGCTAAATGCATGAATAGATGACAGATAATATGGAAAGTCAATCTGGCCAATCTGGCTGATTTAAATTTGAGAGGGTGAAAGAAGAGAAGATCATAGCACACATTGTCATGCTATTTAGCCGCTTTTTAGAAGCTGAATGCAGCGACTACACATTTCACACCGCACGCAAAAACGCCAAATGTGATGATAAAGTCGTTTTTCGGAAGCTCGACGCAATGACAGTTGCGTCTAAACGCAGGAGGTCGCGAAATCGCGATGCTGCATCGATAGAGTCGCAAAATCGATCGCTGGTGCTAAAAGTACTATGTGTTCTTTGGCTCTAGTAGTGTTGTTCGTTTCAGATTGGAAATCAAAGCCTTAGCTCAAAATAATTCGTCTCAAAATTAGATAGAACCAAATTATCAATCTGAACTGACTAACGAACTGTCACAAATCGTTTCACCAATATCTGTCAAGTTTGGCCAATGGTGGTGGGCTGTGACACGAAAATTACATCGTATCCGAACTGGAGTCGCTCGGAACACTCCCGAACTTGTCCAGGCGCAGTTAAATTCGTGTTCTGCTTGCATTGTTGTATAATCGTTAGCTAGGAGTTGTAACTGTACGTATTATAATCTAAAGTACGAAATGTACGTTGCACGTTACATTAATTCTACTTCTGAGTAGTACCACAGAATAATAATAAGTACTGTAGTACCTGCAGCTCTATTTGCAATGAGTTACCTGAACTTTTGTTTGTTTTAAAAACTTAGTACAAAGATAGATTGAGCTTGTAAGAAAGACATAGTTTACCACTTGTGACTCAGAAAAACATCAGTGACGCAAGTTGTTGATGGCAAAGTTGTAACAATTAAAGGGTTTCTTTTTCCCCACATAAAAATGTCAGATATTAAGATGACAGTTATAACAAATTGAAATGCCACAGTTTCGCAGTGTCTTTCAGACAATCCGAAAAGAATAGAATAGAAAAGAATAGTTTTTATTTGAAAGAAAGGTATACAAGCAGGCAAGGGTACAATAATGAAAGAGATACACAAATGGACAGATTGCTGCAGTTGCTTGTGCCCCTCTGACAAAAACCCAACCAAGGCCAGGGCTTGTATCGAAACTGATTTGATTGCAGGATGAAAACTAGAGGCCATGAACTTAATGATGAAAGTCATGGAAAGCGCTTAGATTTTAGCAGCGCATGACCGGTCACTGTGGAAATCCGCTGCAAAAGCCTTTGCCCAATAGCGATCGGAATTTTGTTGAAACGAAGGAAGAATTTAATATTGTAGGTAATTCTCAAACATATACAGTAATTATTTTATGAGAACCTCTTTTCAAGCAAATCAAACTATTCATAACCACGTAACAAATCAAAAACACCAACCAATTCAACGGGTATCAAGTACTAAACAGTCTGTGACGGCCGCCGGTGTGCCGCCTCCTAAAATTGCTTCATACAACTCCGCCGTCAAACTTCCGAAGTAGGGTAGTCTGAGAATTGCATTCTCCACTCAAATTATTGCATAATACATGGGAGCTGTAAATGTTGCAATATTCTTTTCACTTTAAATATGCCAAGTGGGTTCTTCAAATGTGAAGATAGAGACATTAACTTTGTCTTAAAATTCTATTAAAACATTTGTCTCCTTAATTCAAATTCTTAATTATTATGTATGCCCTTTTCAGAGCACTTTTAGTTACACGTTCCTTATCGTTTCCCCAACCACTACATCGAGAAAACATATTGGATGATGCTGAGAAGAAGTAGCGGAAGAAACTCAGTCACCTTTTCAGCTTCTTATTTATTACAGGAATAACAATTTTCACGATAAATGAAATGATAAAAAAATGTGTAACTATTTTAACCTTTACCTACATTAATATTTTCATGGGCAAGTAGGCAATAAAAACTAATAAGTAATATAGTTAATATAACTAGAACAGATACTAAGATTATTCGTAAATTAAATAAATGAGACAAAGCATAAATTCCAGCAGATTTGAAACAAATAGCTTTAATATTAAATCATCTAAAGCACACAGATTTATTGGGAATCTAAATTACGTATTCCACCAAGTACAATTCCATTCGAGTTCATATTTAGTTTGCCGCAATTCTGGATCCCTTTTAACGAAGCTTGCGCAATCGACATGGCCACAAGAGATGGACACAGTAGGGTTACTACACAAGCGAGAATATTGCAATGGTGTCGATGTCTGACTGGCCGAATAGAGACCCAAGGAATACGGGTTCGAACTTCGCCGCATACATAACACATGACATTCAGCTGAAAGATATGGGACTTATACTTAAAAAAAAATACAGTACATAACATTAACCTAGAAGCTATGCTGAAGAGGCGTCCGCTCAGCAATATTCGCGACATAACAAGCGCCATGTCGAGAAGCTGGTTTTCAAAGAGATCTTTTTTTCAATTGTAAATGCATGAATGATTGATGAATAACGAATAAGTACGTACGTAGAGTTACGACTTCAATGCAAATAGAATTTTCTAATTGTATATCAGACAAGAGTCCAAATTGAAAATAACTTTTATTCTAGTTTCATAAGACAATTAAGGCACGAAAAATCTACTTCCAGGAAACACACTACGAAGCAAGCTACGCAAAATCTATGTATGTACGCATTCTGTGCTACGAAGGATCGTAGTTTAGCTTCTGCGTAGCTAAGTTTTCAGCTTGAATGTGCCAAGTCAGAAGCCTATAGCGTTTTACATCTGTGTGCTTACCATGAGTTTACGTCAGGTGTGCTCAAAAAAATCTATGAAGATTTTAATTCTTGAAAGTAGCTATTACAGCCGCTGTATAATCTGTCAAACATTTAGGCTGGGATGCATCATCTTACTTTAACAAATGTCAAAAATCTGTCAAACTCCATACAAAAAGCACCGGTTATCGTTATAGTTACGGTTAAAGTTAGGTGGTGCAACTCAGCCTAAATATCATTATTTTACCTACTCATGGTAAATACACAGAACCTACTTTTCGTTTCTGTATTTTGCGGACGCGTAAATTTAAAACCCACATTTCAAACGCTTTCATCTAAAGAAACGAAGCAAACCAACAAACGGAGGGATAAATCAAACATCTTAGGCGCTCCGCATTAAAAGTGGTTCATAATCTATTTCTGATAGTACTCTGACGACCGCTAATGATCCGAGGGAGATACTCGGATTAGTCGACACGAAAGTAGGACTGTTATACAGAGTGTCCCAGAATGGGTGAATTAAACTGATAGAGGAGGTATAATGTACTATCCCTAAAAAATATGAAAAAAAAAATAAACCGCATAAGGAAACAATTTTTTTTTTAAAGTGATTATAAATCAGCTTTGCCTAAGTATCTGGCTATAATTGCTGCGTTTGGAGTTTATTTGTACTTTTTTCATACTAATATTAATTGTACATGATCGCTTCGATTATCTGTAAACAAACTTTTGAAAATAATGACTAGATTTCGAGTTTAGAGCACTTTATTTTAAAAAAAATCCGAACTCAATTTTTTTTGATAGTACATTAGTAGAGCTACCTCCCAGGACTATCAGTTTGATCCACCCATTCTGGGACACCCTGTATTAGGGACAAGAAAATAAAGAGCCGAAATCTTCCTAATGGACAGATTAATCCCGCTTTTATCTGTTACCTTTTATATCTGATCTCAAAGTAACATGTACGAATTTCCGTAAGCAACCGAATTCATAAAGGACTGTCAATAGTACATCAGTCTACGTTTACTGTAAAATCGCTCTTAATACAACTACATAAGATGCAACAGCTCAGCATGTTATGTAGTTACATGTAAATAGGTGGAAAGTGAGAGGATAAGATAAGTGATGTTGGAGTTTACTCGCTCTCTAATTAACATAGAGATAATACCTAAGTATAGAAGTTTTTTCATACAAAATTAATTTAATAAAATCCGATTTGTATGAAAAATAAAATAATTAAAATGAAGATATCAATTTTCTGACTTCACAATACCATTTATATGACCATGTTAACATGGGCTAGTGTCGGCTCATATACCCATTTACCTAACACCCTGTATTCTTACTGATTCACAAGTAAATAAAATGGTTCGTAGTTTCTTTATATTATGTACGAGTACGAGTATGTGACGGAAACTTTCACAGTGAACAACAGAGAGGTCACTCTTGTTCCCATTTCGTTGGAAAAACATGGAAACTCATTTCAAACTGAAAATATCAGACTGAAAGTTATGGTAAAGTTTTCTTCTGCTATTAACCCGGCGCCAATGACGTGAAAATAATTGCAAAGACGATGACCCCGGGTCATATTGACCCACATTACATCGATCATTTTTCAGGAAATTGTACAAGTAATCTTAATTTTAATTACTGTCTTTGTATATAGGGTTCTTTACTGAGCTAATAAAACAAAAATAAAACGAATACATGAAATAAATAATTTTTTATGACTTTTTAAACAAAACATGAAAAAATAATGTATAGAAACACATTTGAGTCTATATTTTCTGTTTTTGGTAAAGATTTTTAGTATTAATAGGAATCAACAATGTTATATAGTAAAAAAGAGATAAAATCAACTTTTTATATGCAGATACAATGAGATCAGTCTTCTAATTCATCATTCAGAGCCATGGAACTGCTGCAACTGGTGCAGCATGTAATCAAATGGTCTGGGCATGTTAATGTGGCATGACGCACTTGCCGGCGTTGTACTAATGCAAGTTCGAGATTATCCGAAGACTGAGTCCCCATTACTTGCGTCTTTTTCACATTCGTAGCCATTTCTAAGTTCTGGCTATTACAGCCTGAAATTCTTCAATCTCGGAATCCGACTCTTCCAGTAACGCTACATTCTTGCTGGGTCATTTAACAAAGACATTTTGACTAAAACTTAAAAAAGAACAACATAAGCTAGCACTAAACACAAAATAAGAGAATAAAAGTAAGTCACAAAATCACCGCGCCACCGATGACGCCGGGTCATAATGACCCGTTTTAATTTGAAGCCTGTGTATCTCGCTACGCAAGCGGAGTCACAATAAGTTAACTAACGGAATGGATTTAGGGAGGTTCTATCTCCAGCTATACGGACGCTTGAACCACAAAATGGACGCAAAAAAAAATTATGAACATTTGAAAATGCCTCGGGTCAATATGACCCAGCGTCATTGACGCCGGGTTAAAAAAATTATAGACAGACTCATGAATATTTACCTCAGTTGCTTAAATAATTAATTGCCATTTTTACCTTAATTTCTCACGAAAATGAATTTCTTTATAATTTACCAGCCTTCAGGCATTATACTTACTAACGCCCGTATTCACAAACGATGCTTGCTTATGTGAAGTAGAAAATCGAAAGCACAGCGTTAAATAGAGCTCTATGATTGGTTCGTATGTCACCATGTGCGTCCACGCGCACTGTGAGACCTCATAGTGTTTGTGAATACGGGCGTAAGTAAATAAAAGTATCTTTTACAAGACTATTAGCTGTAATAGACGTATAATGTGTATTTGTAATGGTTCCCATCTCCTGAATTATGTAACCACCGCACATTGAAATACGAAGCGAGATTATCATACAACATTATTTTGTTGAAGCCGTAGAATTTCAGAGTTCACCTTGAAACGTACTCGTACCTTAGTTATTAGGCACTTGGATAAGTTTACAATAGATATAAGAACGGTAGGGAAAAATTAATATAAGACAATGTAAGTTTTCTCCACTATCAATATTATAATGACTGAAATTGGGGATAGGACAACGAACAATTTTGAATCTTGTAAATGCTTTAAGAGGTGTCTTATAGTGTACGAAAAGGCACAAGCCCAGTACCTCTTGATTGTAAAATCAATTACGTACATGGAATTGATAATTCCTTGAAGTATCGTTATGGCAATACTGTGGTGAGCTCACTCGTAACATCATCATACTTATTTACCTTATCACTACGGGCTAACGGGACTATAAGTAATTTTTGCAATATAAATCCCTAATATTATAAGCCGATTTTTCAATCGTCAGATAACTTTTAACTAAAGAATAAATTTGCCATTTTGACATATTTTCCATACTGAAACTGTCAATGTGCCAAACTTATTCTTCAGTTAAAAGTTATCCGACAATTGAAAAATCAGCCCTAAGAAGAAAAAACAGCGGTATTTTTAAACTGATGATCAGACGCTAAATAGCAATTCACACAAGTGTTATTACGTGACGAAGTAGGAAGTCTAACAACACGATTGTGATACCAGTCAAAACTTTACGATATTATTGACAGCAAAGTGTATTTTGATTTCGATATAACTCGTCTGTTACAGTTAGAGAGATGCAGATATGTAGGTACTTATTTAAAGCTATTGTAAAACCTGACTTTTGAAAACAAGACTACTGCTTTCACTTTTTATCTGTGAAATGATCGTCTTCTAACATGCACATTATCTCCAAGTTATGGGGCGTAATAAAGAAACCAGACGCTTAGGATTCTAGAAACATATACGATTACATCCAAAAAGGAGCGAAGATTCGAATTACAACTAAAAGGTCAGACCAAATCTCATTTTATCTAGATTTTAGAACAATAAAATTACCATCGCAGTGTCATGAATTGGAAATCGCTAAAACGTAGGAAATTACTACCTATTCTAGGAGAAATTCCGCCGGGTTGTCACATGAAGCACTGTCAGCATACCAACAACTTTAATTAGTAGGTAATACTGTGGTAATACAGTCCTCTCAACTTAAGCTGAGAATTGCATTTGTGTGAGTGCACACCGATAGTTTAGAGTGGCAATCGGCTTGGCGTCGCTCGGCGTCCCGCGCATGGTTTATTATAGCAAGCGGCCTGAAGCGCGGCGCGTCCGCCACGCACCGCTTCCTTGCCGCTCACATACTTCACTTCACCCCCGGTACTGGTAGCAGATACGTGTAATTTTATGTAATTGTGTTCCAAATATTAGTGAAATGGCTCCTACTGTAAGTGAATTTCCTGTACGAAATCCATTAAGCAGCCAAGTGAAAGAAATTTTATGCAAATTGAATACGTATTTTAAAGGTGTGAACGAAAAGTTTTTAGTCTGTTTTTATTTTGTAATTTTATAAAGTTTGTCTTTTTGTTGTATTTTGTAAGGCTGGCTGGACGCCCTCTCTATAAACGGTGCTCGCAGAATATCAGCGTCGAGATACTTCGTGCCTTGGCATATGCTGAGCGAGGACCTGTTTTTATTTATTTATTTATTTAAAAGGATGTGTCAAGTGTCGTTACATCGGCCCAATTGGTAGCAAGTGTTTTATATGTTTTATATCTACTTTTGTACTTAAAGTAACGCAAAAATATTAAATATTAATACCTACAGCTAATGATAAAGAGTGATTAGTAATCATATCATCATTTTCAGCCATAGGACTTCTGATTAGTAATATTATGGATAATTTAAAATTCAAATTGTTTATTTATGCAAGTAGGCTCCCAAAGAACACTTTTACACGTCTCATGTCAAATTTAACTTTTATTCTCCTATGTTTATAGCTCTACGACCGCACATTTCAAGCTCACCTATATTCGAATGGAATAATTGTAGTGTAATCTATCGCGTTCAATTAAAACCTCGTAAAATATTCAAGACGCGGTTTTTTGTCTCTCCTGAAAATTTTTGTTTTCGGTACTCCCGAGGTTTTCACTCGTCAACGACGCTATGGAAGTGCACGTTACTTGCTCGAGCTTGCAAGGCGTTGCGAGCATCCTTTAACTTTGAGACGCTTTCATAGTAACAAAGACACTTCAAAAACCTAATATCAGGCGCTCTCATGTAATAATCCCTTAATTTGTATTCCCCAACTTATCTAACACTTAGCTATTTACCATTAACAGTCCTCATCGCCCTTAAAAATCTCATTTAAAATTCCACAAGCATTCGACAGCTCCTCGTAACAGGGAAAACAAATTTTGGCCGTCTCCAGAACTTAAAACCGGCGGAATGGCCGCCCAAATCCGCCGCTACACTATCTGGCTATAATGTCTTTGTACGTGATCCATTAAGAAGTAAATAGTACTTTTTCTTGGAGAAAAAACCGGCCAGAATGAACTTGCCTGTGATCGTTCCGTACGTTTTTGTATCTTTTTTATTTCCATCTGCGTGCTTTGCGCTCGCCGTTTCTTCTTCGCTGGTCATAATCGGCGATACGGTTGTTTTCTTTTAAGAATAAACGTGTTTTTGCCACTAATGGTAAACTAATTTTGGTTTAAAACTTATTTGAACATTTTACACTTGAAAAATATAACAAAATTAAGATTAAGATTGAGAGTTTGTAGAAAATTAGGTAAGTGATCTATCTCTCCATGGCCGTTTTACCTAGCAAAAAGTCAAAGATCCATGAATTTAAACAAAATGTAAATTTAATTTCCGTGTAGCAAATAGGCCAGCCATGCCTTTCTTTATTTATGAGGAAAATTTCAACATTGAGGCCGTTAATAAAAGTATCTACCGTTATCTAATTATGTAGGTACTTTACACTTGGAGGTTTTCCGCATAGGTGCGGAATCCTAAATCGTGACGGTCTCTTAGATCCATTTGCAAATTAAATGTAGTAAAATTCTGTGGGATAAAGCGGGTTGAACACAGCGGATGAAACGGCTCATTTGAAACTCAAATTAGTGACTCAAGACGAGACAAAATAATTTCAAATTCTATAACGCAAGGCCGGTTTGACTTTGAAATCGTTCGAAACTTTGAAAGGCGTGAAAATTATCGAATTAGTTTTCCCAATTAGTTGCCACTTAAAAGCGACGAGTAAAAGTTTTAGATCCATATCGATCAAGCTTTAGCTGTAGGCGTCAATCGCATCAGAAGCTATTAAAACTTGCCAATGATCAAAAAGTAGTTCGTTAAAATATAAAAATATCTGCTTCTTTTATTTGATTAACAAATGTTTCATGATAAATTTTTCTCTATCCACAAAAAGGGAATAAATTATTTTAATTCAGTTTCCCAGACGAAAACGAGCAAGCTGAATTTAATAGAGCGATCAAACGAATACGCCGAATTTTTCACGCCCAAAATGGAAAAAATAGTAGAAAATGTATGCGTCAGCGCGAATCGTTCGGGAGATTACCATTTGTTCCCGGTGGCGCCGCCAAGCGTAGGTACACTTCGGAATTATTTTTTACGCTAGGCGACGCGCGTGGACATATTTTTGCCACTTTTTGTGGGAATGTATGCAGAGCCAATCTAGATTCTAAACTGAACAATCGAGATAATTCGTGAAGTTTAACACGTTGGACGCCAAGTGGTTCGGCGGCGATGCTCGAACAATAAAATGTATAATTATTGTGTCTGTCTAGTGTCTCGGCAATTTTAGAATTTGTGGTTTCATAATAATTAACACTAAATAGCTCGGAAATAAACACTGCCTTGCTCTCGGAGTAGCCCACTAGCTCCGATAGTAATTAAATGCAAACCGATACCACTTCAACCAAAAAAAACTATCTAGTGAAGCCATAGATAGAAGATATTATGTAGGTAGAAGTAAAAATATTAAAATGAACAAACTACCATCTAGACCCAATCATCCCAATATTATCTTAACCAGGTTTAATTAGAGCAAATTACATCAAAATAATAATAATAAGTACATCGCATTAATTCAGTCAAGTATCATGTGAATTTCGTAATTAATAGCTTTGTATCTAATGAAGCTGTGTCTAAGCAGCTCCTTTGATCTTGTATAATAACTGTGTGTTAGTTAAATTAATGCATTTCCAATTTAATTTAACTTAATGATTATTGCGAATGCCAACAGTAAAAACTTACGAGGGTATATTCTATTAATAACTCAAAGATTTTTGTTAGGTTAATAAATATTTAAGAATCTAAAAAACACACAAATAACACTAAATAAACCGAAAAAATTAAGTTAAATATCCTTTTATAAATTTTTCCATTCACCCTTAAACTAAACAAAGCAAACTACGTAATAAAATAATATAAAAAAATCAATGCATAAAACCACCGGACCCGATTTCTCATTTCAAAGACCCTTATCACTTTATACATCTACCCGCGGTTTTCCGATACATGAATATGTTTAAGCCAAAACGTCCCCACTTCTACGTCACTACAAACACATTAAAGCAACGTCCCCTCACCTAAGTAACCTTAAGTACCCAAAGTGTTATGGCTTTCGAGTTTCCATAAAAAGTACAGTCGGTTACAAAACGTTTTACAATTTTTGTTTACTTTGAAAAATTTTTGTTAAAAAAAGTAAAATAAAAAGTTTTTATTTTTATTTAATTAAATTATTCCTGCGTTAAACATATAACATTGTTTATTATACATACATGTATTCCTTTATTTAATACCTCAAACTTAAATAATTTCCAATGATTCAAACAAAAAACTAATCTGATTGTTATAGGTAGATTTTTTTAGAATGAAAGTATTTTTTAAACAGCTAAACGCGACTGTACCCACCGAAAACTTTTCTCTTTTCCTTAGAGGCAAGGTCTCAAGGTCTGTTGGAGACGAAGGTGCGTGTACCTACTTGTTCAAGTCGAAAAAGTATTGGAAACTTTTATCGTAATTTTGTCTTAATCTTTAAGGTAAACGCCGGTCCGGTCTTAAAACAAAAACAGAGTATTCTGAGCTGAACGTTTAAAATTATTTTATCCGCAACCTTTTCCTTATTTTTATGTACCTACTGGACGACAGACTATATTCTTGTACAACATACACGTTGACTGTCCATAGAATGAAAAATACAACAATCGAACAATTTTAACGCGTATTAGATGATACACGCTTAAAAATGTAAAAATTTTGTTTGTGAAACGTAATTTCCAGATCTACTGAACTGATTTTGAAAATATTTTCAGTGATTGAAAGCTTCATTACTTTTCAGAGACATACTTATGTTTTAAATAAACTTGAAAAAAAAAATCGAACTGCCTAAGACGGGAATCGAACCCACGATCCCTTAGGCAGTTCGATTTTTTCAAGTTGTTTATTTAAAATTTAGTTTGAGAAGCAACTCTAATCGCATAACATACATACTTACTTAGGCTTTCTGTGACAGACTGCGGATAAATACTATTCGCTTTTTTAATGAAACAATGATTAAATAATATATTTGTATGCGACTGTACTATCGCTATCAGTGGTTAAACTTTCCATTCGCTCGGAGTCAAGAGGCTACGTCTGCGACGGAGGTGCTCCTTGATCGGGGAAAATACACAGCATTAGAAAGGTTTTTCACCGATACACCTTTTACATTAAACCAGTTTCATTTTGGAATTTTTAAGGATTTTTTCTACAATAAAAAAGTTCCACTAACATGACGTGATGCTAAATTAAATATGCATCGTTTCAGCATTGTTTTAAGCTTCGCCCAAAAACACTTAGGTATATTTCATAAAGATTAGATTGTATAATGTATTGCTACGAGACAAGCTCTACAGAAAAAAATGAAGTGCCCGACAGGGTCCATAATTGTATCTTACCTTACCTTTTGTAAACATTATGGAAGCAATAAACTATTGAGTATTGAAAAACATGTCGCGGTGGAAGAATGTTACTCTTAATCCATATGGTATAATACGTTAATTATATTTATTTATGTTATAGGTTTGTAGCACGCTCCATCGCTCTTTGGGTGACCTTGAGCCTTCTTATGAGGCCCATAGNCACAGCGTGGTAGGGGTGGGGTTGCCCGCTCTTTTGTTTTTTACTACTACTGCGCTGAATATTGTGTGCGGATTGGCTTGTCGTACAGGGGTACTACACGGTAAAATAAATCTCGGAGGCGAAAGCAGGATAATTGAAGACAACTTTTGTCGAGCAAAACTTAAACATGTTATTTTTCATGTATCAGTCGTAAGAGTCAAAATAAAATTAATGAACTTGAATTTAGCTTACCTATTAAGAAACAGGTAATGTTATTTATACAACTTACTCGTATGTGGGGTAAAGAGTGCAAAACACTTTACAGAGATCTACCTAATAGCAGATTCTAAACTGACTTTTACTCCTGAACTACATTTTATCTTCAGTTGAAACTTCGTAGCGTTTCTGTTTGTGACAGAGGTGTGTGCCTAATAGCACTTAGCCAGTGGAAGGATCTAGAAAACTCCGCGAATCCTGGGCAAATATTGTACACGCGGGTTTGAGTGGATGACCAGTTAGCTCCAAGACCACTTTAGATACAGCAACGTTCTGTATGTTATTTGAAGTAATACAGGTTAGTTTTGTAGATAAGTTAGAAAAACAGGGAAAAATTGACGGTAACCAGCCATTTTGTTAGGCGATTTCATGTTTCAGAGACCTCTTACTACGATATTTTTTTGTCGGCCGTTTGGTGTAGGTAGTGTAAGGTTTTAATAAATTAAGTTAGAATATCATTATTAATTTGCGATAAATATTTCAATTATTTGAGTAAAACATGCGGGTAGATGAAAACCAGTTGTATCGATCGGCCGATGGATGGTACGATTCGACATTCCATAGCGCTTAATAAAAGGACTACACGAAGCGGAGTGGGGGCATTCTTCGTCGGGCATTTAAAGTGAACAGTGGTAACTGGAAATAGGGTGTAACAGTGTAACTACCTAGAAAATAGTGAGTTAGGTATAGATCTAGCTTTTAGTATTACCTCAGTTAATTGGATGGTGTTTTGGAATAAACGTTTTAAAGGTTATTTATTGTGTTATTTCGGCGTGTTCCTACATCTCAGAAGTGGGATCCACAAAAAAATGTGAGTACATTTAATTTCTATTTAATTTTTACCNTTTTTACTACCTAATGCTTTGCGTTATTTTAGTGGTGTTATAGTTCATGATATTCTTATTGTACGGAGTATAATTGCCGTTACTTTTTATTTATTTTTTTCTTCATAAAATCGGGTCGTTTTACTTGTTCTTACAAATTGCATAGATTTATATTGTGTAAATTTTAGTGAGCTATAACTATATTCTACTGCATAATTAAATGAATAAAGAGCTATTATATCAGAATAATTATAGTATTCTGGCTTTAACGCCTTTAGCGAAAATTAAGTTTTCCCATACCCTTTATCTTTTACTTTTTATTTTTCGAAATATAATTTATTAGAATATATAGGTAATGGTTATTTTTTTTTTTGACGACTCCGAGAAAATGGATGAGGAGGATGGTACCAGCCGAAGTCTGAAAACCCCCCAAAGGAGTCGTTCGTGCTCCATGACCACACGAAGCAACGCCAAAATGCATCAAAGAAGCCACAGCCACGGCGGTCGCTTGAGTCCACGGGCGAGCTGTGACGGTTGCAGCCGTTGCCGCCGGCTGGACACGCAGCTGAGCCGCGAGGGTCACAGCCGGAGTGAGCAGCCTGACACGCAGCCGAGCCGCGAGGGTCGCAGCCGCTGCCGACGGCTGGGCGCGGTGTCGAGCTGCGAGGATCGCAGCCGCAGCAAGCGGCTGGACGCGCGGTCAAGCCGCGAGGGTCGCAGCCGCTGCCGACGGCTGGGCTCGCGGTCGAGCCGCGAGGATCGCAGCCGCAGCAAGCGACTGGACACGCGGTCGAGCCACAAGCAACACAGCCGCAGCAGGCGGCCGGGTGCGCAGTCAGCAACGAGAGCAAGCAGGGAGCAGCCGGGTGCAGGGACAAGCAGCAGGCGACGTGACACCACGAGCGCCGGTCTTCACGCAAAAAGGTCATGTACTCCCACTTTTACCTCTAATGATATAGTTCAAATAATTAAATCTATCAGAGAAGTCTTGCCATCGCAGCCGTCTAACCAAAACACCTTGTCATCCAATAGGAGCTTAGACTCCAAAAATATAATTCCCGAGTTCAACCCTTCGGAGAAAAACCAACGCATAGATGTCTGGCTCCGAAAGGTGAACGAATGTGCACAGGTTTACGGCTGGGATGAGAAGACTACAGTACATTTCGCTATGCAAAAGCTTGCCGGATTAGCTAAGAGCTGGTACGAGAGCCTTAATACGATTATATTTACTTGGGAGGAGTGGCAAGCAAAGTTAACCTTCGGCAGGCAACACTTTTTTTGTATACGTAAAAGGCAACAGGGGTGACCAGTCACCCCACAAATTCAATTTGAAATAAATAGCTTTGTGATGAAAAATCAAACTAATTAATGATAAGATCTATGACTTTGTTTCATTATAAAACTAAAAATGCTTTCATTTAACAGTTTATATATTTTTAATAAATATTTTTTTAACAATAAGCACAGTTAAAGCAAATATCTTTGCGATGTTGAGGGCATGAGGGTAGTTGACATTTTATACGAGATTTCTTTACTTTTTTGTCCAGTTTTCTTTGACACAGCACTCACCTTGCCTGCTTCTGTAACTTTGCTAAAGGTGCACCCTCAGGAGGTCCTTAGTTCATATTTAGAATGCCATGTATAATTGCTCTATAATTCTCGTATCTCTCGCAACAGTTACTATATTTCGTCGTGATGTTTGGCTCCAAGGTGATGGAACCAAGAAGACCAAACATGTCCGTTCTTACATAGTAGCATGTTATGTTCGAATTGTGCTAGTAGAACGTCATCGTCGTAACAATTTTTCGCTATTGGAAATAAAGTCTTCCTCCTCCGACTGAAATGAGATGTCTTCAATTTTGGAAATCTTATTATTATCTGAGCAGCGTTTATCATAGGAATTGACATCAGTATGTCTATAAATGTATTTTTCGATTTGACCATCCGAAAATAAAGCCATTTTTACTCCAAAACCAATCATTTACTTTAGCAACACGAAAAAATTAAGTATACGTAAAAGGCAACAGGGGTGATGAGTCACCCCAGCAGTGTCAAAATATCAAAAACAGGAAACTAACACTATTATGTTGACGAATGCGACTGATAGCTTTCCCTCCAATTAGAGAATAGACCAAACGACAGAAAGACAAAACATCAGCAACTAAACGTATCAAGGCTTTTTTGAACTGGTGGGGTGACCAGTCACCCCTGTTGCCTTCCGAAGGTTAAGTAGTGCGTTCCCTTCAGAGCAAAATTATGGGCAAGTCTTAGAAGACATGCTAAGGCGCAAAAGTAGGCTGAATGAATCAATGGAAATTTATTTTTACGAAAAGATAGCATTATTAAATCAGTGTGACATTACGGGTAGACGAGCCGTCGATTGCATCATTCACGGTATCTCTGATAGGACTATGAGGTCGAGCGCTCTAGCACTACGATGTGAGGGACCTGACCAACTTTTAAAATTCTTGTTGAGTAATAATAAGGAACTCTCACAACTACCACCGTTTAGAGATAGGAACGTTAACGCTGTAGATAACAAGACGAGTAAAACGAATTCAAAGATAAATACTAATATTTTTTGCTACAATTGCAAAGAAAAGGGGCATCCGTATCTAAGATGTCCAAAACCCCTCATCAAGTGCAGTCATTGTGACAAAATAGGTCATAAAACGGAGGCTTGTAGGCTAAAACATGAGATGGGGTCAACGAGGACTGACAGTGGGGCTAAGACTATGTGTATTACGAGTGATAATCCGAGTAGTAAATTCATAAAACAAGTTTTAGTTAACGGTGTCCCCCTGGAAGCATTCGTTGACCTCGGCAGCGAGGTCACCCTTGTCAAGCAGTCTTGTTTGGCTGAGCTTGGACTCTGTCATGATCAGACTCCAACAACAATGAAGGGTTTTGGCGATAGTCTAGTACAATCTGCGGGCTCCGTAAAATTGGATATATCCATTGACTGTGTAGCAGCCACTGTTTCATGTAGGGTAGTGGATGACTGTCTATTAGATAAACCTATCCTTATTGGTCAGACCTATTCGGAACAACCGCATATTGTTGTCTATAAGGACGCCAACCAGCTAAAGTTCGTACATGTAGGCACTGAGTTACCGGATATTCATGTGGATGACGAACAGTTAGAAACTGTTAGGATAGTGTCTCATTGCCAAATAGATGGTGCCGCGAGTGTTAGGGTTGCAACGCGATCGGCATTTAATGGTAGTGTGATCTTAGAAACCAAGGTGGTAGGGAAACCAAGTGCACAGTTTCTCGTTTGCGGTGGTGTATACAAAGTAAAGCAGGGTTTATTCTTTGTAACAGTTACGCCTTGCTCAGTCTCGTGTCAGATTCAAGAAAATTTCATCTTTTCCCGTGCTGAAAAGGTACAGAACGTGTACCGGCTCGGAAATGTAGGAGTTTCTCTAATTTCGGAATCTAGTCAAGTCAATTTAGTTAGCGATAAGGGTTCGCAAAGGTTTGATGAGGACGAAGTTCGCGTAGGAGAATCTGTCTGTGATAGCGACAAAAGCAAGCTCATAGACTTGCTTCGCCGTCACGAAGATTGTTTTGCACATGATCTGGCAGGACTAGGATGCACGAATACAACTAAAATGAAAATCGAATTAAATAGTCAGCGTCCTGTTGTATATAGGCCATACCGCTTATCACATCACGAACGGGAGAAAGTGAGGGCTATGGTCGATGAGATGTTGCAGGCAGGAATTATCCGGGAATCCGTATCCGACTACGCTAGTCCGATTATCTTAGTGCGGAAGAAGGACGGGGGAATTAGACTGTGCGTCGATTATAGGTTGCTCAATTCGGTCACAGTAAAAGAACGGTATCCTATTCCTGTAATAGACGATGAGATAGCTAGATTATCTGGGCAGGCATGGTTCATCACGCTGGATTTAATGTCTGGGTATTACCAAGTACCAATCGCCGAAGAAAGTAAACACCTCACAGCGTTCGTCACGCCGGACGGACAATACGAGTACAATCGTATGCCGTTTGGCTTGGCGAATGCACCCGCGGTATTTCAGCGCATGATGAATCATGTCCTGGGTCCAGCTCGTTTCGATAAGGCCACCGTATATATAGACGATTTGCTTATTTATGGCAGAAGTACATCTGAATGCATGAACCGATTGGAAGAAGTCCTCAATTTATTACGAAAGGCGAACCTTAAATTAAATCTGTCCAAATGTAGTTTTCTACAAAATACAATTAATTAATAATAATAATAATAATAATAATAATAATAATAATATTTTATTTCCAAAAAGATATACATATTCTTGACTAAAATGTACTTAAACTATGCACTATTATTANACAATTAATTATCTCGGATTAGAAATTAGCTCGGATGGTATGCGACCAGGAAAAGTAAAAATACAAAGCGTAGTAGATTTTCCCCGTCCAGAAAATGTGCACGGTGCGAGACAATTTTTAGGCTTGGTTAGTTACTTCAGAAAGTTTATACAGGGTTTCGCACAATTAGCACTGCCCATTACTAAATTACTTAAAAAGAATGCACCTTGGGAGTGGTCTCATGATCAAGAAGAGTCATTTAGGACTCTTAAGGCAAAACTAATTGATAGGCCGGTGTTAGCCATATACGACCCTACAGCAGAGACCGAGCTTCACACGGACGCCAGCAAAATGGGCGTAGGGGGTATCTTGCTGCAACGCCCTAAAGGGAGTGAAGGCCCCTTTCATCCGGTTGCATACTACAGTCGCCAGACTACACCGGAGGAGAGGAACTTTCACTCCTACGAATTAGAAACATTAGCCGTAGTTTGCGCACTAAAAAAGTTGAGAGTTTACTTACTAGGAAAGCCATTTAAAATAGTGACAGACTGTAATGCGCTCCGATCTACTTTTGTAAAACGTGACCTTATACCCAGGATCGCACGCTGGTGGCTGGCATTACAGGAATTCAATTGTACTGTGGAATATCGGTCGGGGACAAAGATGAGTCACGCTGATGCTTTGTCCAGAAACCCAGTAGAGGACGCGGATACTCTTAATCCAGAACGTTATCCATCGGTGATGGTTATAAATGATGATGATTGGCTACTTACGTTACAACTGGGAGATCCAGAGCTGTGTAGAATTCGCGAAATTGTCAGTAGCAACCTAGATCCGAAGGGGTTAGAATACATTAAAAACAATTATGTGCTGAAGGATAATAAATTATATAGGTGTGAGGGTGATAATAAAGAAGTAGTTAGGTGGGTGGTACCAAAGGGTGCAAGGTGGCAAGTATGCAAGAGGAACCACGACGATATCGGACACGTCGGTTTCGAGAAAACTTTAGAGCGTATAAAAAAAAGTTATTATTTTTCAAAGATGAATCGATTTGTAAGAAAATATGTTGAGGCCTGCATCGATTGTGCATATGCCAAAAGTGGCACTAGATCACGCGAAGGATTATTGCATCCAATCGAAAAGATAGCGAAACCTTTTCACACTGTGCATATTGACCACCTTGGACCTTTTGTAAAGTCTAAGCGCGGACACACTCACGTTTTGACGGTCGTTGATTCATTCACAAAATTCCTGTTCATCAAACCAGTAAGAAATACGAATACGCAAAACGTCATAAAAGCTTTACAGGACATTTTTGATACTTTTAGAACTCCGGACAGATTGATAAGTGATCGAGGTTCTTGTTTTACTTCTCACGCATTTAGAAAATTCTGCCTTGATCGAGGAATAAAACATATTTTGAATGCCGTTGCGAGCCCTAGGTCCAACGGCCAAGCCGAACGTTACAACCGGACGATTCTAGACTCGCTTACCGCGCAGAATCTCCGAAATGATGAGAAAGACTGGGATATATCACTAGGTAGAATTCAATGGGGGCTAAATAATACAATTCAGAAGACGATAGGTAGATCACCTGCAGAAGTTATGTTTGGGACAGAAATGGGAAGTGAATTTAATCCTGTATTGAACGAAGCAGTCGAGGAAACACGCGAGGTCTCCTCTCTGCCGACTATTCGTAGTGAGGTTAAATCTAACATTGATAAAGCTCAAGACGCTCAAAAACGATATTATGACAAGAATAGGCATCCAGCACGTACCTATAATAACGGTGATTTAGTAAAAATAACAAAGGTGGCTTTTCAAAACAATGGCAAAAGTACTAAACTAATGCCCTCATATGAAGGCCCTTA
The DNA here is from genome assembly GCF_004193835.3 of Ostrinia furnacalis. Classification (NCBI taxonomy): domain Eukaryota; kingdom Metazoa; phylum Arthropoda; class Insecta; order Lepidoptera; family Crambidae; genus Ostrinia; species Ostrinia furnacalis. The sequence goes on along the minus strand of NW_021132286.1, from coordinate 1,048,942 downwards.
TAAGGTAGTAAAGGTTTTAGGTAATGATCGATACAAATTGGCACCAATTTCTGGGTTTGAGGGAATGAGACATAAACGTAAGACGACCGTGGCCGCTGACCGGATGCGACCATGGATCCATATAGCCTCTTTAGAAATTGACGCCGAAGGCAATAGAGACGCCAGGGATGATGCAAGCGATGGAAATATGTCAGAATGATAGGTATTAGATTATTAATAAAATAAAATATGTATGTTCCACTGTGTACTGTACTTGTACGTTAGTAATGAATAATAATGTATATATGTATTACTTGTTTACACGTATTATTTGGTTGTTTCAGGTCAAGCATAGGAGAAAAGCTAAGGGGCCCATGACTTGACCTGAAACCGGCGCTGTTAATGGTTAATCTTTAAACTAATATTCTTAAAAGGAGATTGGTTTCTAGATTTTGGATAAGATGTGTGTTGGTTGATAAATGATTACTAAAGTGTAGTAGTCAATTAATGGTTAAATAAATACTTGGTTAAAATAGTTGTATACATAGATATGGTTACTTAATTGGTTAAGTGGTTATTTAGAATAATGATTACTTGATCATGGTTATTTGATTTTGGTTACTGGGTTTAAAAATGTTATTTGGTTTAAAATAACAATATGCAGATATGGTTACAAAATTGGTTAATTAGTTATTTGGATTAATGGTTACTTGATGGATGAATGGTTATTTGATATTGATTACTTGGTTAAAAAAATGGTTACATATTTAGTTACAAATAATGACATGCAGATATGGTTACATAATTGGTTAATCAGTTATTTGGATTAATGGTTACTTAATTAATGGATGGTTATTTTGATTACTTGGTTATGGTTACTTAGATAAAAATGGTTATTGGGTTAATGGATAAATAGCATATTTAGGCTGAGTTGCACCAGCAAACTTTGTCCGTAACTATGGCGATGACTGGTGCTTTTTTGTATGGAGTTTGATAGATTTTTTTTTTGACGTTTGTTAAAGTCATGGTAAAATGGTGTAACCCAACCTCAGTTAAATATCCTTTTGTTCTGGGTTATTGTAATTAATTAATTTGCCAAAACATTGTACGAAGAATGCTCCATACCGCCGAGTGTAAGGTTTCACCAAATGCGTGTATGAGGACATTACACGATGTCAGAATAGCCGAGTGTAAGGTTTTAATAAATTAAGTTAGAATATCATTATTAATTTGCGATAAATATTTCAATTATTTGAGTAAAACATGCGGGTAGATGAAAACCAGTTGTATCGATCGGCCGATGGATGGTACGATTCGACATTCCATAGCGCTTAATAAAAGGACTACACGAAGCGGAGTGGGGGCATTCTTCGTCGGGCATTTAAAGTGAACAGTGGTAACTGGAAATAGGGTGTAACAGTGTAACTACCTAGAAAATAGTGAGTTAGGTATAGATCTAGCTTTTAGTATTACCTCAGTTAATTGGATGGTGTTTTGGAATAAACGTTTTAAAGGTTATTTATTGTGTTATTTCGGCGTGTTCCTACAGTAGTGGTTCGAAACGGACTACTATTCCGGAGGTAGCGGGTTCGAATCCCGCACAGTACAAACATTTGTGTGCATGAACATATTTGTTTGTATTGGACTGGGTGTTTTCTATGTTTATATCCGTTATCTAGTACCCATAGTACAAGCTTTGCTTAGTTTGGGACTAGAAGCGCAGTGTAAAATGTCCAAGGATATTTATTATTTATTTATTTATTTATATGTTTGACTAGTCTTCGTGTTACAAGTGTTACAACTCAAATTTATAAAAGAAATACAGACATTCCAAATTGGCTCTCTTGTGAAAAAGTAACACTAATATTACTACACACATAATATTATCTATATTTACTAATATTATAAGCATGAAAGATTGTATGGATGCTTGTTACTCTTTTACGCAAAAACTACCAAACTGATTTTGATGACACTTTAGAGTAAGTAGTTGGTTGTTTTTAACAAGATCAGAATAATATTATGCTATAAAAAGACAATGCCGGAAATTGGCGTCTTTTTTTTCCATCGAACAAACCATGTTTTTGGTTACAAAATAGAGTAATTGTAATAAAAAATAAGGTTTGGTCGATGGCCGCGCGAAAAAAAAAAGACGCCACCTTCCATACAAAATCTGGCATTGCCATTAATAACGATATTTGACAAACTGAATTGCACGCGTATGAACCCGCGAATTTTCAATCACAGACTTTTCGCTCCTAATAATAAAAAATAAGATCCTCGCAACTGCAGCGTCATACGTCTGGAATATAAATCAGAAAGTAATTTCAAATTAGATTCTGCAGCAGTTCATTCGTAGATTCTGAACCGCCTCATGTTTCTTAGCAGTTGGTCGTTACCGCCGCCATCACCCTCATTGTCATCGGTAACTCGATTCCTGGGCGAGTGCATTTGTGTCGGACATTCGGTGCAGGATCAATGGGCGACCTGATGGGCTGACTCCGAAACTCTAGGGTTGACCCTTCTAATGCCGGGTTTTCAGGTAAGTACCTACCTAATAATTAGATTCAGAAAAAAAATTAAAACTAAAGAATTCATTTTACCAAAAATATTTACGAGAATATAACTTTTGCCCGCAGTATCACTCGTAGATTCAATCTATCACTGAATTTACTTGGTGCACGCACCGCGTCACCTGATAAAAGTTGGTCGTTTATTTTTACTAAAAATATTTTTCATGCGTTGTCATGAGAAATGATGCAAAAAACTTTCTTTTCTGAGAGGCGATGTACCTTCATGATTTATTTTAGCACCTATATAGGGTAAATCCATCTCTTTACTCCTGAAAACTTTCTCAAACCGCCTCACGTTTCTTAAAAGCAGTTGGTCGTTAACGCCGGCATCAACCTCATTGTCATCGGTAACTCGATTCCTGGGCGAGTGCATTTGTGTCGGACATTCGGTGCAGGATCAATGGGCGACCTCTGACTCTGACCCGCTGGGCCGTAGGGTTGACTCTTTTCCGGTAACTGTGATTTCAGTTATTGGGAAATTATGAAGGCTAACTTAGCGTAGGAGTAACAAAATTATCTGCGAGTAGTGGTAGATAATAGTATAATAGCTCCCGCCTGCAAAGGATAGTGCCAGGGTCTGGACCAAGTGCTGCCCAGAATCAACCCATAGTGCATTTTGTTCCTCAGGCCAATACTAATGTGTAACCCGAAGCGCACTGAATCTATCCCTGGAGTTAAGAGAAAAAAAGAGTTTTGTTTTGAATTATTTACATACAAAATATCATCGATATATATGTACTACGCATAAGATTTCGTGATTTAGGCATTAAATAACACTCGCTATGTTGAACTTAACCATACTGCATCCGTATACCTTACTTTAGTGCGACTTAGACATTCTTTATAAGCAATCTAACGCTGTTGCAATAGTTTGGTTAGTTGACAGAAATCATTATTTCCAAAATGAAGCAAGAAGTTTTAGTTCTCTATCCTTGCGAAAAATCAATTTATTGGTGTCGATTATTGAAGTTATTATAAGCTAAAACTTCTTGCTCCATTTTGGAAATAATTAATTTCGGTCAACTAACTAAACTACTGAAACAGCGGTTGATCGCTTATAAAATGTCGAAGTCGTACTAAAGTAAGGTGTACGGATGCAGTATGGTTAAGTTCATCATAGCGAGTGTTATTTAATGCCAAAATCGCGAAATCTTGTGCGTAGTAGGTATACATCGATGATATTTTGTATGTAAATAATTCAAAACAAAACTCTTTTTTTCTCTTAACTACAAGGACAGATTTCAGTGCGCTCCGGTTTACAAATTAGTATTGGCCTGAGGAACAAAATGCACTATAGTTTCATTCTGGGCAGCACTTGGTCCAACTTCCATACATAGATTGGCACTGTCCTTTGTTAAAGAAAAACTTTGGTGTGCCCTCGTCGCCGGAGAATAATGCTGAAATTATTCAAAACATCATAACGCTAATATGAGAAATGATACATAATAAATTCATCGTTAAAAGACGGTGAACCTTTCAACATTTTTGTGTTTTATGTCCATCTCCCTTGCCCGATTATCTTTGCCAAAATTCATCAAAAACGGTTCATCCGTTGAATAAAATTTTTGAATTAAATTAATGATAAACCTAGAGTCTTATCTAGAGCATTTGAAACGTTTTAATTATACCTATAAATAGTTACAACTACATTTTTCACTGTAACTGCCAACCCTAGAGCATTCGGAGCGTTTATTTGTCCCTCCAACTTTTACGCTGCCTTGGCACTTCGATTTCCAATCAATTCGGATGATTTAAACTGACGCCATTTTGTTCCCATCGCTTTCCATTAAACAGAGGTCGTTGCGACTATGGGATTGCGTACAGCGTTTTTTAACCGATATTTGAAAACAAACTGTGATTGATTATTTTATATCTACATAGTTATTGTCTGCTCACGGACATTTCCCGCGGGCGGCGTGACCGGAGGGAGCGGCGAGCGTTCGGCGAACGAACGAGCAATGTTCGGTTCGCGAGCGAACATCGAAGAAGACGATCCTGACGCACTCTCTTCAACGACTTTGCACTAAACGGTCTCGATAATCTTGTAAATTTATACCGAATAGATAATTAATTTCATACAGTCCACTCCTTTTCATTTATAACTTTCACTACACTCACTATCGAAGTAACAGTTATTTATTAATTCATAGGATACTCGTATCTTTCAGTTTCTAGTTTTCTCTTGGTATTTGTCCTTGAATTCCAATAACTTCACCGTGTTCTGAATGAGTTCAAAAGGAGTTGGATTCCTGGGTATGTCCTGCTGATATAATTTGAAATTTTATTGTTCCATTATTGGCCCATAAAAGTGTACTGCTGCTTAAGCTAGATTTAGTTACCATTTTGTAATGTGATACAAAATTATATAAAAAGTATTTATCTAATTGTATTTTCAATGTAATATTAAAATTCACGCCGTTTATAAAATTAAAATAAGTAGGTAAGTAATATCCCATCAAAAACAATACTTGTCAAAAAAACCAAGTCTCGCAACTCAGTTGTTCTACGGTAAAAAGTTGTGAGATCCATGTAATACCAAGTCCAGGCCAGGAAATCTTTAACGTTTTACATAAATATATTGACTTGGCCATCGCACTAAATAATTTTATTTACACGTGTTTTCATGCGATGACCAAGTCAATATATTNCTGCTAAAGTCCAGGATTATCCCAGCTGTCAACTTAACGTTTTGGAAAGCGTCGAAATAGCATACGGGTCCTATACGATAACAAGGGATTATCGTAGGATTTGGATTCTAATTTACGAAAGATTTACATGTCAAGTGTAAGCTGGTATAATAATGCAATGTTATTGCTCATGGTAGGTAAGTACGCCGATAAGTAAGAAAATACAACTCATCGTAAAATAAATACTCGTAATGGAATAAATATTAACTGATAATGAAAGTTTTGGTGAAAGTAAATGAAGCTTAAGTATGTAATTCTTTTAGTTTTCCATGCGATGAAAATGATTGTAGTGAAATATTTTTTCTACATCGCAGCGCTTAATGTTTTGAAGCCATGAGAGTAAAATGTACATACTGGCATAGTAAACTGTTAAAAAACTACTTTTTAATTAAAATAGTTAACTTATTTCGTACAGTTTTGCATGTAGACTCTTATCATAAAGGTTACCTTACTATGGTTAATTTTGCTTTCTCCTAATAGAAATTTCTATGGTTATTTATTTTGTTATTTCGGTTACCGGTGACTAAGATCCATTATTTTATTTAGTATATATTAGCCAAAGTTTCCATACTTAAATTCCAAAATTTTTTAAGCTCATTAGAAAATTGATCTTTTAGAAATAAGTTCAGATTATTTAGATTAACTTTAAGATGCCCTTGCGGTAATTAAGAATTAATTTGCAAAGCAAAAGTTTAAGACGTAATCTTGTCTAGACTTTATGAAGTTATGCGAATTTCAAAGCTATTTTATCAGCAACTTCTGATCCAAGTGCAAAAATAAGGTTAACGTCATATACCCATTAAAATATTAGATTTGAATAATGTACTATCGGCAACAGTGTTAACTACCCGTTGGCCGTCATGACGTATCGTTCTATCGCAAAGAATCACCATAATTTGATGAGAGCGAGAGCAAAAACAGAAATGGATATTAACACTTGTGGCCGATAGTACCTACGAACTGTATCATAAAAATAAAGTGTTTATCTAAAACTATGAGCTTTATTTAAAATTTTGTATTATTTACATCCTATTTTCAACGCATTTCCTCTTTTCTCGCATTGCCCTCTTCCCTTGTTTTAGGGAAGATATCACTTCCTAGCGATAAGATCTTATAAGTTGTAGCGTTCCAATTTTTGTATTTCTTGTAATTATCAGTTTTGTTTTTTCTAAGGCACCTCCCGCGACCTTCATGATTGTTGGTCCACCTAGCAGGACTGGTCTTTGTGGAAATCCGTGGGGGAGGCCTTTGTCCAGCAGTGGACATCATTTATCTGAAACGAACAATAAATAAGGGTTGAACTGATATGGGTTAGTATTTAATTGTGTAATTACATCTGATGTTAAGTGTAGATGCAGTCAAGGAAGGTATGGACAAAAGCACGTTAATCTAATCCCTACTTCCCTACTAATATTATAAATGCAAAAGTAACTCTAGCTGTCTGTCACGCTTTGTCGCCTAAACCATTGAACTGAATTTCATGAAATTTGGCATAAAGACAATTTAAGTCTCAGGAAAAGACATGGGATATTCTTTATAGTTTTTTTATCCCGGTTTTTGAAATAGGGTCGCGCGAGATAAGTTTTTTTCTGTGACAGTCAAAATTTCACGCGGGCGAAGCCGCGACCGCGTGCAAAAGGTAGTAAACATTATGGCATCTTATGTAGTTGCCATAAGGGTGTTTTTGCAACTAAAATGTACAGTCTGATGTTCTGTCATCTGTATAAAATATTCTAGTTGGTGCATATTCCCTACTGCCTTGAAATATCCAGGTCATATTCGAGGAATACATCAGCAGCGTAGTAATGAGTTAACGAAACGCTTTGTTCGAGTGGAATGTTAGTTTATATCTTAGTTATTCTGTATTTTACCTCTTTTGGTCCTATTTTGCTTTTGAATATATTCAGAAATAGTATTTTCCCGAAGCTTTGCTTATGTGAAATTCAGTTTGTTACAGTTACATCAAAATACGATGACTGATTCTGCGTAACGTGATGATGTAACAAACTTCATTTATCTTTTACATTATTAAAGTACTATATTAATATCTGGCGTAGGTAAAAAGTAACTTGTAGGTAAGTGTAAAAAATACCTAAAGTCCGATTTTTAATTCGACGGAATTCTGACAGCTGTCATTTTTTGACAATTCAGAGGTAATAAGCCTTTTTTGCTTTTAATTATTTATAAATAATATGAAATGAAATTTCATCAAGTACAACTTACAAGAATGAACTATTGTTTGTTTTGTGAAATCAATGTACACTAATTATTACCTATGTACATTTTAGAGATTAAATAGAAAAAAACGTGTTTTTAACACAGTAAAACAACATATTATTATTATNCTGCTAAAACCAGGATTATCCCACTGTCAACTTAACGTTTTGGAAAGCTTCGAAAATTCGAAATAGCATACGGGTCCTATACGATAGCAAGGGATTATTGTAGGATTTGGATTCTAATTTACGAAAGATTTACATGTCAAGTGTAAGCTGGTTTAATAATGCAATGTATTGCTTATGGTAGGTAGGTAGGGCAATAAATAAGAAAATACACCTCATCGTAAAATAAATACTCGTAATGAAATGAATATTTTGGGGAATGAGTTTTGGGGAAAGTAAATTAAGCTTAAGTACTTATGTAATTCTTTTAGAGCTTTCCACACGATGAAAATGATTGTAGTAAAATGATTTTCTGCATCGCAGCACTTAGGCTGAGTTACACCACGTAACTTTGATCGTAACTTTGATCGTAACTATAACGGTAACCGGTGTTTTTGTATGGAGTTTGACAGATTTTTGACGTTGTGTCAAAGTTAAAGTAAAATTGTATTGAAGCCATGAGATATAGTATACCTACTGGCAAAGTAAACTGTTAAAAATATTTAAAATATTTGCATGTAGACTCTTACCATAAAGGTAACCTTCGATTTCGTTTTCGAGGTTCGTTTGTTTCAGCCGAAGGACGTCCACTGCTGGACAAAGGCTTTCTACACAAATCGGTACTGCGCCGCCCGCATCCGACGGTTACGACGGGGTTCGACGGTACGATGAGGTAAAGGTACCTTACTATGGTTAATCCGGGTTTCTCCTAATATAAATTTTTGAATATATTAACTAAAGCTTCCATACTTAAATCCCATAATTTTTAGCTCATTAGAAAATTGACTTTTTAGAAATAAGTTCAAATTATTCAGATTAACTTTAAGATGCCCTTGCGGTAATTAAGAATTAATCTGCAAAGCAAAAGTTTAAGACGTAATCTTGTCTAGACTTTATGAAGTTATGCGAATTTCAAAGATATTTTATCAGCAACTTTTGTCCAAGTGCCAAAATAAGGTTAATGTTTTTTATTTCATATACCCATTAAAATATTAGGTTTTAATAATGTACTATCGGCAACAGTGTTAACTACCCATTGCCCGTCGTTATGTCGTCTCGTTCTATCGCAAAGAATCACCATTTGATGAGAGCGAGAACAAAAACAGAAATGGATAGTTAACTCTGTGGCCGATAGTACCTACGAATTTGATAAAAATGAAGTGTTTGTTTAAAACTATGAGGTTTATTTAGCATTTTGTATTATTTACATCCTATTTACTCTACGCATTTCCCCTTTTCTCGCATTGCCCTCTTCCCTTGTTTTAGGGAAGATATCACTTCCTAGCGATAAGATCTTATAAGTTGTAGCGTTCCAATTTTTGTATTTCTTGTAATTATCAGTTTTGTTTTTTCTAAGGCACCTCCCGCGACCTTCATGATTGTTGAAGGTTTGTTGAAATTAAACAGCGCCCCCTAGGGCGGCTATAATATAGGGGGCGCTGTTTAATTTTTCATACCAAATTTTTCGATGACACTTTGAATACGCAACGAAACGAACTCGAAAGTTTTTCCTACTAGAGGTACTGGTCTTTGTGGAAATCCTTGGGGGAGGCCTTTGTCCAGCAGTGGACATCATTTAGCTGAAACGGACAATAAGGGTTGAACTGCTATGGGTTAGTATTTAATTGTGTAATTACACCTGATGTTAAGTGTAGATGCAGTCAAGGAAGGTATGGACAAAAGCACGTTAATCTAATCCCTACTTCCCTACTAATATTATAAATGCAAAAGTAACTCTAGCTGTCTGTCACGCTTTGTCGCCTAAACCATTGAACTTAATTTGATGACATAGAGACAGTTTAAGTCCCAGGAAAAGACATGGGATATTCTTTATAGTTTTTTTTATCCCGGTTTTTGAAATAGGGTCTCGCGAGATAAGATTTTTATGTGACAGACAAAATTTCACGCGGGCGAAGCCGCGGGCAAAAGCTAGTAAACAACATGGCATCTTATGTAGTTGCAACAAAGATGTTTTTGGTGCGATTGCGGTCAAATACCTGCCTTGTCTAGCATAAAAAAAAAAACTAAAATATACAGTCTGATGTTCTATCATCTGTATATCCTAAATGGTGCATATTCCCTACTGCCTTGAAATATCCAGGTCATATTCGAGGAATACATCAGCAGCGTAGTAATGAGTTAACGAAACGCTTTGTTCGAGTGGAATGTTAGTTTATATCTTAGTTATTCTGTATTTTACCTCTTTTGGTCCTATTTTGCTTTTTAATATATTCAGAAATAGTATTTTACCGAAGCTTTGCTTATGTGAAATTCAGTTTGTTACAGTTTCATCAAAATCCGATGACTAGATTCTGCGTAACGTGATTATGTAACAAACTTCATTTATCTTTTACATTATTATTATTGTAGTATGTTACTATCTGGCGTAGTAAAAAGTAACTTGTAAGTGTAAAAAATACCTAAGCACAAACATTTTACGTTATATTTTTCATATAAAGTTAATTCAATCGAACTGTACCAAAAAGTGTACCATACACTTACGAGCACTATAAAGCATACACCGCGTAAATATTCCAATGTATTAAGGCTTAAATTCCAACAAAAACGTACATATATTTTGCACGTGACTATACCAGATATTAGCAACATACACAACATAGTATAAGGAAACAATTTAGCAACTCCCGCTTTGTCGAATAAGCGGTTCCAGCAAAAACGCAGCGGCAGAGAAAATTGGTGGAGTGATAAATTTCCCAACGTATTGGCGAAACCATAAAATACGTGCTGTTTATAGAACAAGAAAACTTTAGCAGGTTTATAGTATTAGTAGGTCACCGTTTAATAAGAAGCTACCGTGAATGTTATTTATAACATCTTAATAAGTTAATTCCAATCGAGAAATCGTAAAAAAGAAAATATAGAAAAACGTTGGAAAAGTAGAAGAATACTTGTTGCAATTCACGAAGGTGAGTGAGGTTTAGGTACAGGCTATGTTTCACCGGGACACCATGGCGGCGCAACCAGTCGCCGCTACCAACAAAATGTATACAGCTTTGAGCAACCAAACGGACACCAGGTGAGTAACTCTCTATAGAGCTGTATACATCTTGTTGGTAGCCAGCGACTGGTTGTGCCGCCATGGTGTCCCGGTGAAATATAGCCCTACGTGTGTGGTGGCTTGCTACTGTTCGTTTTTCAAAAGTTTTCATAGACATTACATGACGTTACACTATCTTATGTGCATGTACAGTACACGTACCTACAAGCACAAGTAAAGCTCGCTCGCCTACGTGAGTTGCAAGAAATATAACGTAAAAGATTTTCTGCATTATTTATTACTAGCGACCCGCCTCGGCTTCGCACGGGTTCAATATACAACATAAACCTTCATCGAATCACTCTATCTAGCTAAAAACTGCATTAAAATCCGCTGAATAGTTTAAAAGATCTCCGAACAGACAGCGGAAGCGACTTCATTGTATACTACACTCGCAAGTATGGAATCACCCTATTTGTCCCCAGTGATCATAAGAACTAAACAACTATAAAAGATGAATAAAATTGGTACCATTTTAAAGGTAATATTTTATACTTTAAATAAATATCATAGATACATACATAGTCAATTATTTCTTAAGACCGCTAGGAACAAAATACAATGGGGTATTCCATTAAATTTAGCAGCAACGCTATGCGAAGTCGAACTGTCGAACCCACAGCGTTGAATTGAGCTCTGTGATTGGTTCGTATACATGTGTCACTCCGCCACTCAAGTATTGTCTATGAATGAATATGTTTTTGGGACCCTGTGCGTCCACGCGCACCATGAGACCTCATAGTAATGTTTGTGAATACGGGTGTTTATCTCGTAAATATAGTATGTAGTCAATATGTATAATGTAGTTCAAATAAGTAGCAAGCAGAAATGACAATGCGCTGGTCATATTAGCCGTAGAAGTGATGGCAGTTTGGTCGACGTGATCTGAATTGAATCCGGGGAGATCCGTGATCGGAGCCTTCTCATAAACAAGTTCGCTGGTTGGTACGCAGTTGGTAATAGATTGAGGTACTGTGATAATAATAATCCATACCTATACTACTCGTATACTCAGCGTAAAGACTCGTGGCCGATGTACTAATACAACAGTGCTTAACACATTTTCTCTCGCACTTATACTGGTTGTGGGTGACGTCGCGCAGAGGCAGGCATAGCGTTGTTAATAATAAGTACGTAATAATTAATAAAAGTTTGGCGAGTAGAGGTGCACCTATTTGAAAAAAAAACCTATGGCCCCGCCTGCCACGAGTCTTTGCGTCGAGTATAGGTAGTTGAGCAATGCGAAAGTAACTCAGTCAGTCTGTTACCTTTTCATACTTAAATCACTGAACCGATATAGATCAAATTAATTATAAAGGTATTTTGAGACTCAGGGAAACACCATTGGTTTGGTTTTATCCTGGTTTTGGAAAGGAAAACACGGGTGCAATGTCTGTCTTTGATAGCTGAAATTCATGCGAGGGGTAGCCTGGGTGAGTTTATCTAGGTTTGTGTGTGGTGACTGGCGCATTACTAATTTCTTCATAGCCGTAAAAATGAGATTTTTTTCTTAATTTTCCTAAAGTAGTCATGATGACTAATGTCCACCCTACGGTGCCGGCTTATCGTTGAATTTTGGGACAGTGTGAATAAAGGACAAAAAAGAGTTCTAATAATTTAGTGCCATAGCAAGCACACTATCCAATACCGTTCAGAAACTACAAAAAGATCATCGCCCGAGTAGATAGCAGATATCAAAAAAAAGCAGTAAAAACTATGCCATCGACTGACATTCCGCACGCGAAGCTAAGCGCGGTTTAATAAAGGTTAGACCAGACCAACGCGTGCAGCCGGCGTGCACGATGACGATGGCGATGGCGACCAGACAGCGCGTATGAATTTGTAGCGATGTGTTCACATCAACGCGTCCTGTCATTGGTCGCGGCGATCTATGCAGCGTCTGCACGCAGCGATCAGCGATCATCGCGACATTTGTCACTATGACGTTTATGTTTTTTAAAATCGATGTAATAAATAGTAAGTAGGATCTGTTAAAAAGTTTTTACACGATTAAAAATGAATTATTCATAACATACCACTAGTCTGACCTACTTGAGTAATAAAAAAGGTTTTAGAATAAAGTATCAATATCAGAATTTATTTTTATGTAATAAACAAATTATTCTAGTTTTCTCGAAAACCTGCTTCTTCAACTTCATAAATAAAATTGGGATATTATCTGCAGAACAAAATAATTGAGAATGTACATGTCTGCAGCTTTCTCAAAGGCCCTAGAGCAATTCTAAGTATGCCATAAATAAAAACCTAATGAAAGTCATCAAACGTCTCAGTCATTAATTTAGTGCCACTAGAAACACCTAGTTGATCAAAACTGATGTCTTTTTGTATTTTTGGGTTATTATTTAAGACAAAAAAGATATTTGGACTATTATGTACTCTGTGGTTTGGGTGCATATTGTAATTTCCTTTGCCTTAAAAAAAGTAAATGTCAAGATGACTGTTGCACCAAAAATGAAAATGAAAATTGATTTTGATAGATGTTGTGTTGAGTTCTGTAGTTTTGTGCGATTTAACGATAAGAACGACAATGGTGAAAGTAAAACTCATTTATTTCTGTAAATAGGCTTAAAAAAAGCACTTTTACACGTCCCAGTATTAACCCTACCACTGCTTCAGGAAAATAAATGGGCCAGTGCTGAGAAGAAGCAGCGCAAGAAACTCAGTCACTATTGTCAGCCTCTTTTTCAAAGGTTTACATGCTTTAAAATGTACAAAGTTATAAATATTTATGCGAGCTAGGCAGTAACGTATCCCAAACATTTTTATCTTTTAAATAATCATCGACTTTATAGTAGCCCTTTTTCATTAAGGTACTTTTAATATGTGCTTTGAATTTATGAATGGGTAGTTCTATAACAGTTTGTGGTAATTTATTAAAGAATTTAATACATTTTCCCATAAATGAATTACCAATCTTATGCAATATGAAATTTGGAACGGCAAGATTATTTTTGTTTCTTGTATTAAAATTATGCAAAGGAGGATGCAAAGGAAAGGAAAGCAAAATGCAAAGGATTATGCATCATCATCATTTCAGCCACAGGACGTCCACTGCTGAACATAGGCCTCCCCCAATGACGTCCACATCGCACGGTTGGTAGCGGCCTGCATCCAGCGCCTTCCCGCTACCTTTATCAGGTCATCGGTCCACCTTGTGGGTGGACGTCCTACGACCACGAAGATTACCACGGATTTATTTTAGAACATACAGCACACAGACTACATGAGATCGAGTGATTGATCCAGAAGACTGGAAGCCTTACATTGACAGCGGAGTGCCAAATTCAAATATTCAAATATGCTTGCGTTTAACCAAAAAGTTTCTAACTTTCCAACATAACTTACTTATTCAAATATTAGTTAATAAGAACAAAAACAGTAATAGGGCATACATATTTTGAAAGCGGAATATACCTAAGTAAGGCTGAGTTGCACCACCAAACTTTGACCGTAATTATTACGATAGCCGGAGATTTTTGTATGGAGTTTGACAGATTTTTGACGTTTGTTATAGTCAAAGTAAGATGGTGCAATCCAGCCTAAGTGGTGATACTAAAACATTACGATAACTTCGTAATAGTAATTCAGTGACTACGCAGACCACGTAGCTCGTAGTCCATAGCATTACGTAGCAATACAGTAGACTAGTGAAAAGTACGTCTGCATAAACTACTACGTCTTTTAACGACGCTACAAAAGCACTAAGCAGTGGCGGCGTAGCATGGCTTGGCACCCGGGGCGATCACCTCCCCCCCCCCCATGCTGGGGGCTATGGCACCCCAGAATAATCAGGTCTGGTGGCCCTGTGGGTTACCGATTCGAAGAAGATGAAAGATGAACGAATCAGNAAAATTTATGGCTTTTAAATAATTTCTGCCAGGGGGGACAACAGTCCTCAAATCATTAATTAAAAATCTAGTCCTGTTGTCTCCCCTAGGGGGGCCAAGTTGGGGGGACAACAGGACTGCACCTTATTTTCTACGTTTTAGAAATTTATTTTTGGTGTTTTTTTTTTAATTTAAGACTTGCCCCATCACTGTTCCGTTTCTTTTTCATTATCGAGTTTACGAGTACATCATTAAGTAGTCGAATCTACTGGTTCTTTCTTTATTGCCTAAGCTTACCGTACGTTCCCGCTCCCGTCGCAAGTCGCGACTGGCGTGGTTTAATAAAGCAAGCGACGGTGACTCGAGTGCCACGCTGCGCTCGTTTTGACTGCGAAATTGTGCGACATTTTTGTGGCGGGTAGTTTGAACAGTTTCCTCTCATAAAATGAACAAGAGCCCAAATATGCAGCGAACTCTACAATTTGGGTTCTAATAAAACAGTAGTCAAGAACTAAGAACTGAAAATTTAAAACCTGCCAAGCTAATAAACACTATAAATTGTAGCTAGAAGTGAACGAAACGACGAAACTTGGTATAATTGTATTTATGATCTCGTTCTTTAAAGCTTTATCTATACCTTAGCCGATCCTTTGCTTCAAACTGCTTCTGTTATGTTTTTCCCAGTTTAGATTTTTCCAAAGACTAACTCAATCTTGACTTATTTTTATTATTCCGTTCCATTTGGGCACTGAATGGGTTAACCGTAACCAATCCATGGTCAATCTATTGATACTGCCTCTTTTATACTAATATTATAAAGCTGAAGAGTTTGTTTGTTTGCTTTGTTTGAACGCGCTCAAATCTCAGAAACTACTGTTCCGATTTAAAAAAAAAAATATTGTGTTGGATAGCTCATTTATCGTGGAATATGTCGCTTTATAGCTTTATTATGTCGTCACCTTACAGCCAATAGGGGAGGAGCAATAAAGAACGCGTACGAAGTCGCGGGTCCCGCTAGTGCAATATGATTGAAGCCTATCTCCAATCGCTGACCTTTTGTTACTAGGTCGTCCAGGGCTAAAGACTCGCTAACAACGGAGCTTAACGTAATCCCGCTGCATCTGATGCTGAAAGGGTTCCAAGAGATAGCCCTGTTTTAGTAGATTGCTATCTAGAATGCAGTGTTTATAAAAACTACCTTTTTCCCGCGGATTTTCTCGCGCGAATTTCGGTCTGATAGCCTATAGTATTTAGAGATAATGTAGCATTCTAATGGTGAAAGAAATTTTGAAACTTGCCAAGGAGTTTTTGAGTTTATTCGTTACGAACATACAAAAATAAAAATCTTTCCTCGTTAAATATTTAGATGACAAATAAATGCTTTTTTCATAAGAGGCTTGTGGGTTAGCTGAAAGAAGGTATATGATAACCATTGCCTAAACATTCAACCTGGCTCTAAAATTGATTGCATTTACCTGTTTCAATATTAAAAGTGTTTCTAATTTTATAAAGGATCTCCGATACACTTCATAAAGGAAGTGTATCGAAGTGCTTCATATTGATTTATTTTTAGAAGTGCAACCTATACACAACCTAGAAGTTATTTTTGTAAAGCGTGTGAGCCTGAGTAACAGTAACGTTCCAAATATTTACAAACGTTTATTTACTGGACCCGAAACGTCCTATATTTTTCTTTCTTGTATTCCACTATGGATGCCATCTGTCCACGCTTAAGTCCCAAACCGAATTCCTAGGCTTGAAACTGCTGCAAACAATGTAAAATGTTTTCGTATTGTCGCTTGGCACATTGAATATTGCGTTTCAGCCTTCTCAATACCAGTACAGTCGGTTTTATTAAACTCCTTTTGTTAGCCCCACAATGGCCGCCGTACAATAACGTAGGAAGCAGTTGGAACGCACTGAGCTAGCGAAAAATATAATAAATACCCATTAAACTGTGCACGTTAATTAAAATGCTTGTTTGGTAAAACTAAAATTGCTTTCGGGAAACAATAATTATTGTTTTAATAGACATTGATACCAGAAATATGAGGAAAATATTGTTTGATATTCGTAGAACCCGATTTTTATAGACAAATATTGCGATGCGTACATGTGGGCATTACAAAAGTAACGCCCGCAACCAAAAACATTACTCTGAGCTCTCATAGTGCGCGTGGACGTACAGGGTGACACACGAACCAATCACAAAGCTCTATTCAACGCTGTGCGTTCGAACTAGCTGTATATCGTATGTGAGTACGGGTGTAACAATATAATGTTTAGGTACTCGAATCTTTTTGTCCAACAGCTCCAAAAAGAGGGTTATGTTTTGTACTATGTTAAAATAACAACCTCTAGTACCTAACTTGGAACTTATGATTTTTACAAAATGAACATAATAATATTATGTAATAGGTATTCGAGCTTTGGCAAATTCACGAGAACGATACGAAGTTTATCCCTTACCCACTAATAAGCATAGCAAACTTCCTGAAACTAGAAATTCTAGCGCCGAAAACGTTACATTATTTATATGCATGAACCACAATCAAGTAAAACAGTAATTTAGTTATCATAAGCCCTTTTTGAGTGGCGACTACGAGCATAGCGTGGGCAGGCCTCCCACTAGGTGGACCGACGATCTGGTGAAGGTCGCGGAAGGTGCCTGGATGCGAGCGGCGCGGAACTGATCTTTGTGGAAATCCTTGGGAGAGGCCTTTGTCCAGCGTTGGACGTCGTGTCGGCTGAAAAAAACGAAGTCCTTCGATTTTACGTAATTTCCCTTTTACATGAACTTTCCTGGAGAGAACTGATTTGTACTAAATGGAAATCTACAAATCAAAAATTAAATCAAATTCATTACAGTTTATGCACGCAAAAAAGAAAATTATTTAAAATCATTCGACTTCTTGGGACATCATGTACGGACATAAGGCAAGTTTTACAATAAATAATTTTGTGACATCATGGATATGGAAATCGAAGTTACCAGTTGAAAATGTGTTACTACTTATTCCTTTTGACTATGAAAGATGAAATAAGCCCGGCGCTGCTTACTTGTAACTTACGATGAGTTTTATGTCATGTGTCTGTCTATAATATCTATCTACGAGTATTTATCTACATAATATAAAAAAATCTATCGCTCTAAATTATTGTTTTTAAACCAACTTATTGGAAAAAATCAAAAAAAGAGAATAAAAGTTTCATAAAATTGAAAATGAATGAATAATTTGTAAAATAGTTTTTTAATTAGTTGTTTCTACTTTCTAAGAAATATTTTTTTGTTAAATACAGTTTAACTTGCACACAATTGAAAACAGATTTTCTATTTAAGTTATACTTATACCGATATAGAGATTATAATTCTAGTGAATTTTTCTTTCCAATATTTTCGTAGTTGTCAATCACCTGTCCTCAACATACGAGTGTATTTGCAAGCATTTATTGGAAATGCGAAATAATAACATTTTAATTCTGAGTAGGACAAAATAATGTTTTCCTTTGAATATCAGTAGATCTAAGGACTATTCTTAGAAATGTGACAGTTAATTATAATAAAAGAAGAAAGCAAAAGATTATATCGAACATACTCAGTGACGCGATACTTCGAAGAATCGCCGTAAGCTGAATGGGTTCGTCGATTTCAAAAACAAAAGAAATGTTTGGTTATGTCTGTACTAAGGGGAAGTGCTTGTAGAATTTCAATTCATTGTCTAGCTAGTCTAATTCTTCTAAGCAGAAGTACATAATATGTAATAATAATATTATTATTGTATTCTATAAATGTTTTTTTACTACCCAGCCTAGGATGCGCCTTATCGTCCATTTTAAACGACAAAATGGACTTATCCTATAATGAGTTAGATTTAGATAAATCATTGGGTGTGGCCTATTTTCAGCAATGGACGTCCTGTGACTAAAATGATGATGATGATGAATCTCCTTTAATAAACTTATGGATTGGGTATCATTAACATTATTCATAATATTTCTAAATTATGGTAAGCAAAACACATTTTTTTTTTGTTTCAACATTCAAATACAAAACATAACATCAAGCCTGATTAAGGTACCTACCACGTGGACATAACCCGCCCCAGTTATAACAGTCGTTGAACCCTCTATTATCCCAACACCATGATATAAGTCTCATATTTTGGCCCGTTTTTGTTCGAGGCCATTTTGCAAGAGTCCTTTCGGTTTGGTTTGATTCATGGGACGTAGCGGAGATTGATTTTCACCCGTATTCACAAACATTACTGTGAGGTCTCCTAGTGCGCGTGGACGCACAGGGTGACACACGAACCAATCACAGAGCTCCATTCAACGCTGTGTGTTCTAGTTTGTGAATTGGGGCGTTTGACTTGAATAAAAACTTCAAACTACATATTCGTAAGTTGTTAACTCTGTTACGCATTGGTTCAAATAGTGACGTAATTTAAAAAATAATGATCCCGTTTGTTATAGAAAGTATACCTAATTCTTGAAGAACCGTATATAAAATAGGTATTGTCTAAAATGAAACGTGATGAAATTTTCATTAATATTTCCAAAAGTAGTAATAACAAGTTTATAAAAGCAGTTTTTTTAATTGGAAGCTAGCCTACCCCTATACTTAATAAATGTAGCTAATTACAGTTTACCGTTTCCATATTAAATTGATCATAAGAGACAAGATCTTTTACTCTAAGATACTATCGCTTATAACTTGATGCGAATAGTATAGAAGTGTTGATGATAACCCACTACTTTAGACGATGTCCTGAAGTAATCGCCGTATGGAAAATGCTAAGCGTTATTATATTTTGTAACAAAGGGAAACTTATTTTGAAAACAATGTGAAGTCCACAGCATATAGTAGTGTGTATACAGAAAAGTAGCTCCTATTGTAGGTACATAAGACTCTTCAGTCTTTAGGTTNTTTAGGTCTTATTCTGAAACTACTCGCATCACCAAAGATACTGCTCGTTTTTATCCATCTATATTTATTTTTATTTGCCTGGTCTCTACCAGATTTTTGTTGCAAAATCGTATCCATTACAAGTACCTAAGATACCAGTGCTTAGCATGTTCATTGTCCGAACAATAAAGACTAGAGGTCTTTATTCTATCTAGCTATAGCTATAATTTTCGCTCGAATTTGCCCTTTGAAATCTACTGTTCGACAAAACGAGGCGGCATAAAACCGGCGCCTTCGCAAAGCACCGCCGTTTAACCAGTAAAAGAGAAATCATGCTATAATACCTTTGCTTGAACCCCTTAGAGAATAGCTGAAAAGGAATAGCCATGCAAAAGAAGACGCGGTTGCTATTTTGACATCACTCGTAAAATTTATTGAGTTTTCAATTCGAATTTCGATCTTGTTAACTTCAGCATTTGAAAATAAATAAGTTTCTAGCCCATAAAAAGCAGATTTATACGAGTGCGCCATAAATATTACTCGTAGTTAAAGGCCCCCGTCCACGGCGACTTTGACAGCATCGCTACTAACGCGCGTTAGTCGCATTTGCAACGCACTACAGAAGTGATGCCAACGCGCTACTAACAAAACCCATCACCATTGTTCGGGTGATGGGTGATGTGACTGCCTGAAAGCTCCCTGGCATCCAGGAACCGCCCGCTCGCTGGTCGTTCACTGGGCCTCGACCAACGTCGACTCACCCGGTGGGCTGGTACCGCGCCGAGGGCGGGACAGTGGTGCCAGGTAGAAGCCCAGGCAGTCCGTCGCCAAAGCGACGACAAAACCACCGACTGGCAGTAGCCAGTCGAGATGCAGCACGGGCCATGAGCACAAGCTCGACGCCCGAACCGGCCAAGAAAATCGAAGACCTGTGATCGATCGCGCTACTAACGCGCTACAGCAGCGCGACTGCATCACTGCAAAAAGTCGCCGCGGGCGAGGGCCCTAATTATTTATCAAGCTACGACTGCCTGATCCTGGTGGCTTGCGTGTAACTCGTACCAGCTACTGAGGTGCGTGTGAATCACTCTACTAATATTAGTAGCGATGAGTCTTCGACGTTTAGTATGATTTATATTATTTATTTGTTTTAAAGTTGCTTTAGTGTAAGCTCTGTTTCAGATGGGGTTAAGTAAGTAGAGTGGATTTCAGTATGTAAGAAATTTATATCCTGAATCTCATGGTAGCTCTGTGTTTTTTGGAACATGAGTTTTCAGAAACGAATCACAGATGCAAATGTGAACAATTATTCCCCCACTCACTTTTTTCCTTTACAAATTGGGAATATTCGCGTTCCTACAATGGTAATTTATCGAGCGACTCCCAAATCGGTGCGCTGTCCCGATCGTTTGGGTACTTCAAAAAGAGCTCAAAACGTTATTGTCGAGGAGTCCCCTTTTGTGTCCCGATCCAGGATATCAATGGACTCGAATGCAAATATTACAATCGGCAAATACAAGTTTCGGGATGAATCTACATCTGTTTGTGTTGTCAGTTTCCCTTTACGTTCACGTTACGTTTTTGACAAATGTAAATAAAGGAGCAATCGTATCACATGCCTGGCTGAAAGAAGTCCTTCAGTAGCAAACATTATAAATATTTACCTTTATTGTTTGTCTTTTAATTTTATTTAGTTGGCAACTTATAAAATAATTAGAATACTGACGATTTGCATTTTATTTATTATCTTAAGCAACAAATAAAGACAATAATCATGCGTCACACTCGGTTGACTAAATAGTGTGTATTTTCGAAGTAAAATCTTAATCATCTTTTTGAATTATTTCATTTTAATTACTTGAATACTTTAGCTTACACGTGTCTAAACTATCTGTCTGAGACTTTTAAGATATTTCCGTGTGCCTAATCTCTAATGATTGAAGTATTTTCATTAGTTTGTACTTCACAAAGACTCGAATTGATACCCGAGTATTCAGTTGACTAAAAGTAATTAACCGACTGAATGGAGGCAAAATTAATTGAATTGATTACAGTACAAGTGCCGAATCGATGGAAGACGCCCAAAACACTCTGCTGAACCAATTCAGTGAAAAGTCGCTTTTCAAATGGTTCCGGGAATCGAACTATGGGCTCTTCTGCCGCCACTTCAAGAAAATTAATTTTACAACCGTTTGGTTTACTGCCGTCGTGTTGTCTCTTGAAGCCGAAGATCTTATTTTGATTTTCCTTAGTAAGACGTAGATAATTAAATTATCTTTATACTCAAGGACATTTCAAGGCTATGTAGGTACTTTAATATTTTTTTTGTGTTATTTTTTTTTTTAAATTACTAATAGTCCCGCTTACCCCTCGTGATAAGCCAAATCACATCACACTAATAATCATATTATAAAGGCGATAGTTTGTGAGTGTGTATGTTTGTTACTTCCTCACGTATAAACGGCTGGAGCGATTATAATAAAATTTGGTATGGAGTTAGCTGACACCCCGGATTAAGACATAGGCTACGTTTTACCGCGGGTAACACCGCGGGGCACAGCTAGTAATACTATACTTGTATTACGAGTGGATTCACCACGATAGTCCGGCGGCAACGGGATTTGAACCAGATCCTCTCGAGATTCCTCGGAACTCGTTCCAGTTAGCCACTCCGACACCGACACTAGGAAGGAAACACCGTAAAATATAATTTGTCGTAATCTAAGATGATATACACTAATAATATAAAGATGAATGATTTGATTGTTTGTATTGAATAAGCTCCGAAACTAGTGGGCTGATCTGAAAAACTCTTTCACTATTATAATCCTACATTATTTCTGATGAACATAGGCGGTACACCTACCTTAGTTACCACATTAATGTTGCTTTTTATTTCTTATCATATTTTTAAGAAACCAAGGTGTTTGCGAGGTAAAATATGTATGTAATAATTATTACTTTGTATGAAGTTTGGACTGATTGGTATTTTAAATCACTTTTGACTGTTTTTTGCAGTCAAAAGTGGTTTTGACTGTAAAAGATACAAGTCCAGATTCCATAGACGTGAGATATGCCCATCCTATCTCGATTCTCAGTCCTTATCTCCACACACACGTTCCAAAACCCTCACTCGACGACTTAAAAAAGCAGGGAAAGACAAAAGAAATCCAATATCCCAACGTTATTGGCATCAAGAGTGATGTAACTTGGTTATTGCGCTTCCGACGTATCATTTGAACTGGAAGGCTTACGAGTTTCGGAGTGCGTCAGTTTGACGTATCGCGTCAGGATTAACTTTGCGAGTTTGTGACGTCTGATGAGACTTGGCGACAGCCGTTAACACCTTCATGTACATAAAATGCTAGGTTTCTACAGTTTATTTAGATGTTCGTGGCAGGAAATATGTAACTGTACCACCACTTACCTACCCAGTGTTTATAAAAATAGTTCTGTAGTTAATGTGAACATAAAAAATGACAAAAGAGTGTACCTACAAACTTTAGAACAGTAAGCAGAGTTATGAATAGAGCCTATCCGTAGACTATGAGTAGGTATAACCTCACTAATACTTAGTTATAAAGTGTAATATTTTTATATGTATACAGGGTGTTAGGTAAATGGGTATATGAGCCGACTCTAGCCTATGCTAACATGGGCAAAAATTAAAATGGTGATATCAAATTTCTGACTTCACCATACCATTTATATGCCTATGTTAACGGGCTAGTGTCGGCTCATATACCCATTTACCTAACACCCTGTATAATAAGATTAAAATTCGTAATTTTCTGAGGGTATTTTTATAAAATCCGTCAACTGATGCTTCATATCCAGAATTTTCTTCTGAAGCCACGCACTACTTAAACGCTGTATTTTCCAAACAAACCTATTTTAAAAATTAAAAAAAAAACTTCAATTATCAGTGAAAAATGAGTATTATCCTGACACTGAACACTCGAGTATTTAAAATGGCGAAATAAGTTCGCGTTCGCGAAAAAACTCCCCCTTTAAAGTAACGAAGTCCCTGGAAATAGCTTTCTGAGGATTTAGGCTGAATATTTATAAGAAACGTTCAGGGACAACCGATAAGGAGCGAAAATGACACGTAGAGTTGAGTAGGTTAAAAATATTATGTAGATAAAGCAACTTTGATTAAAAGAAATTGTCCGTTTCTTTGGTCCAATTACTGTGTTAAAAGAGTTTTCTCTTCAATTGGTAACTTAGAAATAAGGCAATTTTAAGTAAAGCTTACATCTTACTTGTTTATCTACTTAAAAACAGCGACTATTCATGGAAAGTTAAGTTCAAAATGCACACGAGTGTCGTGAAATTAAGAATATTTTTCGAAAAACTGATGTGTTGCTTGACACATTTAAAAATAAAATATTCGAAAAATAAATGCAACTTCAATAAAAAAGGTAAACAATCCTTCCTGGCCAGTAATTGCCGTCATAAAAAAAAAAGGTTGGCTGCACTGTCAAAGCCGGCCAGTAAATGTCGCTGAAAAGACAACACGTCTCTTCCCAGAAGGCGGGAAACAAAAGCGAAAATTATAACAATCAGCGTATCAGCTTGTTTTCAATTAAAACTGATTGGTTCATTTGTTCAATTTAATTACCAACAGTCTGTTTACAGTGCTACATTAATTTCGCCATACTGCTCAGGGGAATGACATTTTAACGTCACAGTTAAAACAGCAGCTTTTTTACTCATTAACTTGTTTAAATACACGGTTAATTTACATCGGGCTTATTGTGGCTATTAATTTGTTAAAACATAAAATCACGCTGCAGTTGGTAGAAATTATGACGTTTTAGTAAATTTTCTTATTTCTTAAATATTTTATGCATCAAAAGATAACTATGACGTCAATTTCTAAATATTTATTAATTCAAATCCTGAATTGAATTGAATCAATGAATAAAATATGTTTTATTACTTCCAGGAAAACATCTCAGGGGGTAGGTATTAAAGATACCAAAATTAATAATTTCCTTATTTAATTAATGCTTCTCAAAAAGATATTGTATAGGTCCAACCAAACAATCTTTAACGTTATGCCTGAAACCGTATTCACCCAATTTTACGTGGAAAACATTTTGTAGATAGTTAATTCACACCTCGAATTTTGGAATTTTAGGATGAGTACAGTACAATCTTTATCTCTAAATATATTTTTTTACCAAATCTGTAAACTTGTTTGTCATTTTTTTTAAATAATATTTTTTGTTAGGATACAATAAACTTTAAAAATTACATAACTACAATAAATTTAAAATATTATTATTATGTTATTTACAAAATAAAAAATATAATTGTCACCCCCAGCGCCGCAGTCGGGAATGGTGTTCAAAAGACTGGCAACTAAATTTCTAGGTATTTTTAAATATTCTTCGTAAATAATTCATAGCATTTATTTATTTTCGAGGCTGGTAAAAATAGTTAACGACAGAAGAACACAATTTCGGCGAAAACGAAGCTTTAGCTTTAATATTCGAATACTTAAGTTAATTTATTTTAGTCCAGATTTAGAGTTACTTCCCATTTCTTGGAATTTAATATTATTTTAATTAATGTCCTTTTCCACGTTTTGTTTATCATTTTATGATTAAAAAGTAAATTGTAGCTGTCACTTATAAATACCCAGAATTTTTCACCCACCCGCAATTAAAATGTCCATTTTAATATCATGAGCGGGTGAAAATAGAACGTTACTGACGCAAAAAGTAATTACAAACGCGCACCCTAAAATTGTTGATCGCACAAATTAAATATCAAACTCGAAGTATTCACTCACCGGGGTATGAAAAAAATCCACAGATTTGTTGAAGTTGTGTATAAACTTGCACTTGTCACCCGCGATTCATAAACGAGTCACACACAGATTAAAAATAACATGTCACTAGAACTATTTTCGTTCGCGCCAACTTCGAGGCAGCGAGCGCGCGACCACCCCCTCCGGAGGTTAGGGCGAGACTGGCGGTTCCCTCTCATTATGACTGCAGCGAAACAAGGCAAAGATCCAAAGCCCGTTCAGCCAAGCATCAAACTTATTGAAGCATAAACAGGATAACCTCATAAGTCGTTGGATCGCATGTGACGTGACTGGACTCTTTTTTCTGGAAAAGCTTGCGCGTACAATTTTTCCAGATTTTCCGATCGGCTTTCTTTTAGCTACCATAATGCTTTTGTTTCGGCGATATTTTTGCTGTCGCTTTATTATCTGGATTTGGAATTTTGGATATACTCAGTTGGTAATAAAATACATAATAGTCGGCGTGCAAGATTCGATGGTTTAACATGTCGAACCGAATAATAGAAACTACCCACATTTTTTTGTTTTTAGATTTTACTTTCTCCGAGTATTTGGTTGATTTTATTGATGTTGTCCGTGATTGTTATGTTTCAAACCGGTAAGAAAGCAACCCCCTAAACAAAATTACATAGGTACTTACGTGAAAGTTTTTTTAATGTTTTTTATCCACAACGAGGAAGCTCTTGGCGACTTGGCCTGTATCTCACCTGATGGTAAGTGACGATCAGGCCGAAGGTGGAAGCGAGCTTCACCCGGAATCCTCAACCACGGAGGAACTGGCTATCTTACCTCTAACTGCCGGAACACAACAGTTTTCATTCTGAAACCTATTTTTTATGTCAATTCGGATTTCAAACTGTTACAATTACCTATGTCTAGATTTTCTGGTTACCAAAAATATAACTATCAAAAGTTCAACTCGAGCCCTACTTATGTGGTTGCATGAGACCGCGGTAACAATTTAATTTCTATCGTGTTTGATTGCTGGTACTTGAAGGGTTAATAATTTTGTGGTGTACTATCTATTATTATATCGTTTCATAATCGCATCGATGATTTTCATCAACTAAAGGAAATTGCTCCAACTCGACCTTAGTCTCGATGGTATCTATAGTCTATAGACATTGTTACAAGTTTCCATCGGTAAACGTATCCGTGAAATTAATATTGTCATATTTGTCAGTTTCATAAAATAATGTAGGTAGGTACTTAAAATAAATTTTTACGGGTCAAGTACTACACCCATATCTTATTATATCCACAGAATCCACGAAAAATTATAAAACTAAAACACACATAGAACTTTAGAACATTTGCGTGTTTTGGCATTTATTTAAATAAAAAATAATATGCCTTATTTTAGTATGTTCATCAGAAAAAAAAATGTGGGCACTACTTATTCAATACAAACATAAAAATTTACAAATATTTCCTATTTAATTGCATAAAATGTACAATTGTCAAATCTTAAAACCTTGAGATAATTAGAAGGATCACTCTGTTATACTTACATACATCGAAGTACATCAATTTGTATACCAATTTGTCGTTATACAGTTTTAGCTTAGATTAATAAAACCTAGATAGATAGTCAGTGCACGAAAGGTGAGGCAGATTTTAGTGAGCCAGAATGGCTTATTCGTAAACGTCACATGAACTGTCAAAGTGAAAAATTGGTAAACACGTCCGACGACTTTTAATTAATTAAGACGGTTTGTGCTGTGAACGGGTGTCTAAATACATCAGAAAAACTAAAGAAAGTGACCAGTGTTACATTTCATAANTGATTTCTCTCAACTAACCAAACTATTGCACCAGCGCTAGATCGCTTATAAAGAATGTCTAATGCCCGTTTTCACCATCAACCCCTAATTTTTAAAGTGACCCCTGTGGTAACATATTTAGTTATTTCAATACTTTTCACAGGCATTTTGTTTTCGCAGGGGTTACTTAAAAATTAGGAATTGATGGTGAAAACCGGCATAAGTCGCACTAAAGTAAGGTGTACGGATGCAGTATGGTTAAGTTCAACATAGCGAGTGTTATTTAATGCCAAAATCACGAAATCTTATGCGTAGTACCAGGCCTGTTCATCTCCGCGAGTTTACATCGAAAACAAAACACGCACAATGGCCCACCTACAGGATACTATTCGACAAGGCCTCACATACGAGCGAAAATTGACTCACGCACGCGTATTCTTGTGTATGATGGAAGAAAATAAAGAAAATGGTGTACTAAATACTGTGCAGTATTTAACTGCCTAAATAATAATAAAAACACATAATGTACTTTTTTAAGTTGCCTCAATAAGACACTGAGAGGTAAATAAGTAGTTAATATTATTCATGATAATTCATGCTAAATTATGTATTTCCTCCGCCATTTTCCGCAGTTTGGCACCTCACGTCACATGATTTTACCGAAGTCAGCCCTATAGCTTCGGCGCAGTGCCGATCACTGACGTTTGTCAACAAAATGGTGCTTGACTCTTGAGACAGGCTAAATTACACCATATTGTTAATGACATTGAGCATATTTTTTTTTAAATACCTTCGCGAAGTAAAACTTCTGTACGTAGTACTTATTATTATTCTGTGGTAGTACGTATATATCGATGATATTTTGTATGTAAATAATTCAAAACAAAACTCTATTATTCTCTTAACTCCAGGGATAGATTTCAGTGCGCTTCGGTTTACACATTAGTATTGGCCTGAGGAACAAAATGCACTATGGGTTGATTCTGGGCAGCACTTGGTCCAGACCCTGGCACTATCCTTTACAAATATTTCCTCTTTAATTGCATAAAATGTACAATTGTCAAATCTTAAAACCTTGAGATAATTCGAAGGATCACTCTGTTAAACTTACATACATCTAAGTACATCAATTTGTATACCAATTTGTCGTTATACAGTTTTAGTAAGAAACGGACGCACTGCGGCCAATCGCCCATATTATTATCAAATGTTTATCATTTTGAAGCTCATGGTAAAACAATACTTTACTTTGTATGGGGACGTGGCGTCACAGAATGTATAATTGTGCACAGTAGTGTGGCATGAGTGACTATTATGTCTTTACGTTAGTTGATCAATACTGGGACATTACATTTAACCTTGAGACCTTTTAATATAAGTTAATAATGTACTATTCGCATGTAAATTTGATGTATACTTAAATTATTATTATAGAACTATTGTAGGTCAAACAAAGAATATTACTATCCGTTCGCGATCAGTTTGCCGCTGGCGATATGACGTCACTCGAAGGAATGCGTCTATAACTTTAGCAAACTATATTGAAAATATTTTTTTTGATTAATATTGATAAAAATTGTGTATTTACTTGCGTAAAATAAAACACTTAATAACGTTTAATCACTAACTAATTGCGTTTAATCGCGGTTGGAGGAGGGGACGCGCATTCCACGGCAAACTTAGCGCGAACGGGTAGTATGGATTTTTTTTATCCACAACGAATATTATTATTATAAGAAAGAAATCCAAATATTGTATATTTTTTAGGTCTACAACATAATTTAGTGAATCAGTTTCTAGAGCTCTAAACTTACGTATCTTTACAATAAAGATACATTTTTAAATGAAAAATAAATAACGTGAAATATAATATTAAGAACAACGAGAAATAATTCTTTGAACGAATAAATTAATCCTTTCAACCTAAAAAAAATTAAACCTTTCAAAAAGTCACAGTTTTACCATTATAGAAATTAGCAATGAGTATCGCATCGTAGAGTCAGACATTTCTATCACAATTTCTATATTGATGGTAACCCTAACTGACATTCGTCATTTCTAAGGCCTATGTGAGATCAGAGCTATAAATATACATAATAGCTTTCCGCCCGCGGCTACGCGGGCGTGTACTACATTATCTACATATTTTACGGAACCCTATTTTTTTCCAAAATAAAATTTAGCCTATGTTACTCGTGGATAATGTAGCTTTCGAATGGTGAAAGAATTTTTAAGAACGGTCCAGCAGTTTATGGGCCTATTCATTACAACCAAACAAACAAACAAAGTTTTCCTCTTTATAATATTAGTGTAGATTTTAGTTATGTTCAATAACAACATTTTCAAATTTAAAATTAACATTGCAATATTTCAGTTATAATAAATGAACATGGTGAGTAATTAATTTTTGGAAAAAAAAGTGCGGTGATCGTTTAACACAGTCTTTCCCAAAGTGGGCGATAACGCCCCCTTGTGGGCGCTGCAGGCTTAAAGGGGGGCGGTAAGAGACCCAGAAAAAAAATCGGGACGTTGTGAAGAGGCTTGGGAGGCGTCATCTACTAGGAGGACTCTTAGACATCGACTGAGCTCGACTCTTGACTACAACACTGGGGGGCGCTAAAAATTATTTATTCTCAAAGTGGGCAGTAGACTAAATAAGTTTGGGAACCACTGGTTTAACAATTCAAAATTTTGCTGATTCGTTTTGTCTTTGCAAATTACGTATTTTGTGCAATAAACTCTGTAAACCTAGATCAACAAAAACAATAAAGACAAAACAAATGTTTTTCTCATAGCTTCGCGTCGAAGTGTGACCAACTCTTATACAAACTTCCTGTATCCGTCGCTACGTCATTCCACTGACCAATCAGAGAGCTGCATTTTACTTTTAAACATTTTAAAAACTACGACCAAAACTGAATGAAAGTGTTAAAAAAACTACCCAAAATCCATTAATCCTGGCCTTATTTACTTCAGTGTAAAAAATCTACAGCCAGAACTTGGTGAATTCAGAGAAAAACGCACTTAAAATTCCGTTCCTGAATCGCGGTATCGAAGTTTTTTTTCGTGGCTGCATAAATACAAAATCCAACGAGATACCCTCNATACTGTCGGGCTTCCTTTAGGTTCCTTCATCTAACCGACCCGTCGGTTGCGTGTGACCCACGTTGTGATCTGTGGGCCTCGGCACCACATGGATTGTGGCTATGCCAAAGACTTAAAACCGGCTTCGGCTGGGGCCTAGTGTTGACTGGGCTCACCCTGACCACCTTGTGATTAAGACTGTCTCTCCTTAGGCAGCAGTTGGGTGTCCGGGGCGTCCACATGATCCACATGGTCGTGACGGACGGTGGTTGGCCATAAAAGGCCTCCAGTACCATTTGAGGTGTCGATTGCGCCACAAATGTTACTGTTCGGAAGACGGAGGAGCCTACAGGAGGTACCCGCAGTATGCAAACTGCGTAAAAAAGGCTTCAAATAAAAAATCTAACTTGACTCAAATTGTACTAGAATTTGAACTAGAATTCAACTCGAATTTGAACTCAAATTGGTACTGAATTTGAATTAAACCCCTTAATAAAAACAAAACAAAAACCGAGAGTTGCCTTTCACGAGGTAACTCTCCCTTTTGTATATTTAGAAACATTAATTTTTGCACTTTTTTCGTAGATAATTTATGAGTATAGAGTATAAACATTATCACAATCAGCATAAATTATGAAAATAATTTCAATAATAAGAGTAACCCAAAATAATAAATTGACGGCCATCAGTTTCTTCTTTAAAATTGTAATAGATTCATTGCACGTTTACACGCTATAGATACGAAAGTATGCAAGGAAGTTCGCAATAAAAACTTGCAAGAACTCTATGTCATGAAGTTCATGACATCAAACAGGGGATACCCATATTTCCTAGTTTCATGTGTTATTTACATAACAACTATTTTTATCGAACAACACTCGCGTTACAGTAGTTTGTCTCCGCACTTGTAATGCTGACAAATGGTCAGCGGTTGACATCGGGTGTTATGAATCATGCTCGCGGGCACGCTGCCAACGTTTCGCCAACGTTTGTCGGGACATGCAAATGTTGGATCCAACGTTTCGGGTTCCCAATTTTCTTTTGTTTTAAACAACGAAAGCGAATTAAGTAGACACCGCGCGAGTACCTATGTACGAGTGGATTTCAATTTCAAGATTCTTAACCTTTAACCCGGCGTCAATGACGCTGGGTCATATTGACCCGAGGCATTTTCAAACGTTCATAATTTTTTTTTGCGTCTATTTTGTGGTTCGATCGTTCGTATAGCTGGAGATACAACTTCCCTAAGTCCATCCCGTTAGTTAACTCAGTGTGACTCTGCTTGCGTAGCAAGATACACAGGCTTCAAATTAAAACGGGTCATTATGACCCGGCGTCATCGGTGGCGCGGTGATTTTGTGGCTTACTTTTATTCGCTTATTTTGTGTTTAGTGCTAGCTTATGTTGTTCTTTTTTAAGTTTTAGTCAAAATGACTTTGTTAAATGACCCAGCAAGAATGAAGCGCTGCTAGAAGAGTCTGATTCCGAAAGTGAAGAATTTCAGGCTGTTATAGCCAAAAATTAGAAATGGCAACGAATGTGAAAAATACGCAAGTAATGTGGACTCAGTCTTCGGATAATCTCGACC
The DNA here is from genome assembly GCF_004193835.3 of Ostrinia furnacalis. Lineage (NCBI taxonomy): Eukaryota > Metazoa > Arthropoda > Insecta > Lepidoptera > Crambidae > Ostrinia > Ostrinia furnacalis. The sequence goes on along the minus strand of NW_021132286.1, from coordinate 1,017,257 downwards.
TTGCATTAGTACGACGTCGGCAAGTGCGTCATGCCACTTTTACATGCCCAGACCATTTGATTACATACTGCACCAGTTGCAGCAGTTCCATGACTCTGAATGATGAAGTAGAAGACTGATCTCATTGTATCTGCATATAAAAAGTTGATTTTATCTCTCTTTCACTATATAACATTGTTGATTCCTATAAATACTAAAAATCTTTACCAAAAACAAAAAATATAGACTCATTGTGTTTTTATACAAGATTTTTTCATGTATTGTTTAAAAATGTATAAAAAATTGATTTATATTATGTATTAGTATTATTTTTGTTTTATTAGCTCAGTAAAGAACCCTATAAACTTAGACAGTAATTAAAATTAAGATTACTTGTTCAATTTCCTGAAAAATGATCGATGAAGTATGGGTCAATATGACCCGGGGTCAACGTCTATGCAATTATTTTCACGTCATTGGCGCCGGGTTAACCGACGACGTGATTTTTTTGTCACGTTTTTTTGCGACGTGCGGTCTGTGGGACCGCTATACTGTTTACTCAAAAAGTAATATTTTTTTGTATATAATTATATTGGTTTTATATTTTTTGAGAACATTATAGTATTACAAATAAACATACGTATAATTTGCGAGGAATCAATGTATATTTTTTATTTAAATATGGCTAAAACTTTTTTGACCCTTAATTACATTGAAATTACACTAGAGCTCAATAATACCTATACAGGGTGTTAGGTAANTGTGGTGGCCTAGGATCCATCATTTTTACGAAAAATTAGTCGTCTAAAACAAAAACTCCAGTTTCAGTATGGTACAAAAATGTCACGTAGTCTGCGACGTGCGGTCCCACAGACCGCTGTTGAACTTTAAATCGAATTATCTTATTTAAACTGCCCTCGTCGATGTAACCACTACCAGTAATGGCGTTTGGGCAACTAAACTCGAAGGTACTGAGACGCTCGGGACACGGGAGTAAGTAGAACATTGCAATCCAGAAATTTCAAAAACCGGAGCGGTCTGTGAGACCGCACCTCGTCGGTTAAAGGTTAAAACAAGTGGCATCATTGGGTTTTTTACTTTCTTCTTCTTTTGTTTATGACCAAGTTAATAGGGAAATCTTTATCCTTATTATATCCAACAAACTTATTTTATGATTTTCTCTACTTCTGGATTAAAAGGCACCTCGAATAACAATATCATACTAAAATCATAAAATCTGCAAGCTCGCGTGAAGCCTCGCAATGTCGATACACGCCTATAAGTAAATAAATAATAATATTTCACAGTTACAATACTTTTCATTACCGACCTAATAAACAAATCTTTTTTATTCGCGTAAACAAATCAATTTCCATATTTTAAATTTAACGCCTCCCATAATTGTTATTTCTAAACAATCATAGCACACATTTGCCACAAAAAAAACAAAAGGCGTTAAGAAAATCGTATGAAAAACACGAGAACGCGTTGCGACTCGTCGCGAGGGCGGCAGATCATTATTTGAAACATACATAAAGATGCAGTCTGCGTCTGGCGGATGTGCAAATAAACGCAATTAGAACATGGCGCGCCGTGAGAAATGTCTTTAGACACGCCGTTTGGCCCAAAATGCAGGAAATTTGATTTAATAAAACAATGCTCCAAAACGAAAACGTAAACTAACTAAAGTCGCTGACATATGATAGCCCGATGGATTAGCAAGCTGAAGTGGCAATGGGCAGGGCACATGTAGAACTGACAGCCGATGGGGCAGCAACGTTTTGGAGTGGAGGCCACGTACCGGAAAACGCAGCATGAGACGTCCACCCACAAGGTGGGCCAACGACATCATAAAGGTAACAAACAGGAAGGCACTGATCGTAGGTCGCTACCAACCGGTCAACATGGAAATCATTGGGGGAGGCCTATGTTCAGCAGTAGACGTACTATGGCTGAGTCCTAGTATCGATAGTACCTTAGCCTAGGTATCAAAAAGTCTCGTAACGTCACCGTAAAAGCGTTGACATACGCAAATCGCTTACACTTTTGCTACACACCGTCACCTAAAATATTCGTCGTGTAGCTGCAAGCACGGAAAATGGATTCGAGTCGCGGTTCCTACAGTCCGTTCATTCTTTTTAACTTTCCTTGGAGCCGTAGTTTTTCACCGAGTGTTCATAGCATGAATTACGGGGTGAGGGTAAATTGAAAATTACGACTCTACACGACGAGAATGTTCAAACTTTACCTTTAGGTAAGAGAGCAGAAACATGGGCTAATTTGAATGCGGTGTCGCTGCATGTTTTTATGATTATGCAATAAGAACTAAATTGTGGTTATAATAATATTATTATGATAGGCTATAAAGAGCCTTACGAATCTAGAAATTAGTATTGCTAATTTCTAGAGCTGTCAGCAATAACTTAATACTTTCAGTGTGAGACTTCCCATTCATCGACCTTTGTAGGTAATCTTTTGATTCAAGCATATTATTATAAGTACTATCCGTTCGCTTTAAAGCCTTGATCACACGTACCGAGTAAACGGGCGAGACAGTAAAATGTTTACCCGGTCGAGACAGTTGGGTGAGCGAGTCACATACTCGAGCGCTCGGCCGAGCACTCGGCGTAATGTTCATACACACCGAGTACTCGGCCAAGTGCACTGTCTCGCCCGTTTGCTCGGTTCGTGTGATCAAGGCTTTACTTTAACAAACTACTTATATTTCAAATATTTTTATTTATTATTATTGATAAAAATTGTGTATTTGCGTAAAATAAGACACATTAATTGCGTTTAATCACTAACTTATTGCATTTAATCGCGGTTGGGAGAGGGGACGCGCATTCCACGGACCGGCAAACTAAGCGCGAACGAGTAGTACTTAGCTTAGCTGAGGAATAAACGGGAATATACTCATATTCCCTATTGTATTATACACAAATTACTAGCAAGAAGACCAATATTTAGCCTTTTTTGTCCTCCACAGTTAACCTTCATCATTTCAGACTAAAACATTCCACTAGATACTTGGTGTTTCAGAGTAGAGTTCTTTTCATCTTCTATCCTGAGAATGTCGGTCCATCAAGTAATAAGGCGTCGATACAATACGTTATATTCATGTATCATATCTTATATTCATTCCTTTGTTAATAATTTGTGACCAATAAACAAACAATATTACGATTAATACCAGTACATATTCATAAAACAAGAAGAATACAAATCGCCCACTCTGCCATAATGCAGTGACCCAGACGGACCAGGTTTTTATACAAAGTCCAGACACTAACTACCATAGACTCCATTCATGAAAGAAAACAGGCTTTACATATTTTATTTTCCAAAATATTTTCGTTGTTCGTTTCAGCCAAATGACTTCCACTACTGGACAAAGGCCTTACCAAAGGATTTCAATAACGGCCGGTCCTGCGCTGCGCCCATCAAGGTACTTCTCGTGACCTTCACCAGATCGTCGATCCACCTAGTGGGGAGCTTGTCCACGCTACGTCTACCAGCCCGTGGTCGCCACTCGAGAACTTTCCTGCCCCAACGGCCATCGTCTCTACGAGCTATGTGCCCCGCCCACTGCCACTTGATTTTAGCAATTCTGCGGGCTATGTCGGTTACTTTGGTCCTCCTACGGATTAGCTGTAGAATGCGACTACTTAGTTTAATAATGAAGATCATCATCATCTCAGCCATAGGACGTCCACTGCTGAACATAGGCCTCCCCCAATGCATTCCATGTTGCCCGGTTGCGTCCGGCCTGCGTCCAGCGCCATCCTGCTACCTTTATGATGTCGTCGGTAATGAATAATATTATGATGATATAAAAATGCTCTAAAAAGTCCCATGTATAAAATTCAGGCAATCTAGGAACCTTCTATAGAGTGTAGTGGTCTTTGCGAAGAGATAAGAAACGCTATTTGGATTAAAAATATTGCGGCCAGCGAGTTCAAAGCGTTGAATATAAATTCCCAGCCTTTATTATGAAAATGGGGCGTTTTTCATTTCGTCAGAGGAACGAGTCGGGTCATTTTAAAGCTTCGTAATTTTTTCCATACACTTTTTAATGATTTAAAAGATTTCAATGCAACGGCGTTAAATGAAAATGCACGTGTGGGCTCAGTCTTCCTTTGGTGGTATGTACTTTCAATATTCCTTAATGCAGCGAGACCCAATTTTAGTTTGAAGTTGTTTTTTAATTAACTGCTTCTCTCTTATTTTTATACTCCTTTACTGGAATAATAATCAAATATTCGTCCTTAAAAATCAATGAAAATGGTTATTTTAATACTAAAACATCCAATGCTCGCGCTTATTATCGTTACAGATACAGAAATATTGCCTTTTCCCAGGCCAATTATGTATCAACTATAAAATAAATTATGTCAAGCACGAATAAAATGGAAAAAGCAATTTCAAAAGCGACCTAACATAAAATACAGAAAGAGCGAACTTTGTAAATGCTCGAAATAAAAAAATCATGACGTATTGTATCGATTTGTACGCTCATCATATTATCAATAGCATCCACCCGTGATGACGTCACGCTCGGTGACGCAGCAAAAATGATTGCACGTTTTTATTTGGCGAATAAATCATTCGGACGTATATGAGCTTGCTTTTCATGAATGAGTTGGCATTCATTCACAGTCGATTTCTTTGTGCTTTTTCATAAAATAAACATGATATCGGTTTAAGTGAACGATAAAAAATATCCAACTGTGTTTTTGTGAGGGATGAAAATGTATTCTTTTTACAGTGGCAAAACTTATTTCGATGAGCAAATGTATAATGTTAAGAAAGTACTCTTTAACTATTGAATTTTTTTTCATTCTTTCCGAACCTTACATAATTTAGATAACACTTTATGTCAATAAAGAATTTATTTATTTAAAGATAAAATAATGATATACGAGATGAAGAGTAACCGTATCCGTACTCTAAACTCTATTCTAAAGTTCCAAAGCTTATCTTCAAAACCAATCTTGATCTTGAAACTTTTAGCGCCTCATTAAAATTCAGAAAATCTTTAACAGATGGTCTGACGATTTGAATCATCACGCAAGAGAGTAGCAGTCAATGGTTTTGGAAAGTAGAGACGTATAAGACTCAGTATTAATAACGTCCGTATTCACAAACGATGCTTGCTTAAGTGAAGCAGCAAATCGAACGCACAGCGTTGAATAGAGCTCTTTTATTGGTTCGTGTGTCACCCTGTGCGTCCACGCACACTGTAAGGGCTATATTTCACCGGGACACCATGGCGGCGCAACCAGTCGCTGCTACCAACAAAATGTATACAGCTTTGCGCAACCAAACGGACACCAGTACCTCTAGTAGGAAAAACTTTCGAGTTCGTTTCGTTGCGTATTCAAAGTGTCATCGAAAAATTTTGTATGAAAAATTAAACAGCGCCCCCTATATTATAGCCGCCCTAGGGGGCGCTGTTTAATTTTTCATACAAAATTTTTCGATGACACTTTGAATACGCAACGAAACGAACTCGAAAGTTTTTCCTACTAGAGGTACAGGTGAGTAACTCTCTATAGAGCTGTATACGTTTTGTTGGTAGACGGCGACTGGTTGCGCCGCCATGGTGTCCCGGTGAAATATAGCCCTAAGACCTCATAGTATGTTTATGAATACGAGCGTAATTGTGTTTCAGAAACAGTTATTCAATTTCTTAAATTGCTGAATCAAAATAGAAACATTTTGATTCAGCAATTTAAACTACAAAAAACAACTAGGTTTTGTTAAGTGCTTACCATCAGGTCTGGCAAAGATCCAAAGATCGTTCGGAATACCGAATAGGCTAAAAATTTACGGCGACAGGATTTATTATAGTACACAACCATTTTTAACAGTCATTTTGATATTATTGCTTCCTGCGTCTTTATTTTAAGTGCTTTGTTTGCAGTGTTCAGATTTATTCCCATTTTGAGATCATTATTAAAAGCATACAGAATGGTTACAAATGCTGAAATCTGACTCTTAAACTTGAATTCTTATGATTATCTTTTAACAGAATAAACATACGTTAGCTTAAAGAAAGGGCTAAAACCCCTTTACCATAGAGTGGTCCAGAATCATACCAATGCATAGAGCGCTAAGATCATCTTTAAATAGGTATAGCACTAGCAGTAAAACATTAAATAGGTCTTCCATAATGAAATATGTTGTGAACAGATTTTGCTACCAAGAAGTAGGTAACTAATTCGTTTTCGTATGATTAAACATATTATATTTATTTTTATCCAATCATGGTCTCTTAGACCCGATTCGACCAAACTTTTATCCGAGAATAACTCCTGGTATAACTGTCACATTGACAGTTTCAGTATGAGAAATATGTCAAAACTGTCGATTTATTCTGAGATTAATATTTACTCTTGTTTGGTCGATCCTTAATCAAATAAACAACCATTACCAATACTCTATCAGATCTTAGGAAGACTGCCTTGTACGTCTGTTGCAGTATTTTTTTCCGTCATCCATCATTCCCATTGGTAATTACGTGACTCGACAGTTTTCATTTTCTTGTTTTCTGAATTAAAAAGTTCTGATGTCTTGTAGCACGACAGTGCATTGCCAAGTTCTCTAGTCATAGGTCATACTTACGCGACTTTTCCTACCTCTCCTCCCCACCACTGCAACTCCTGTGTAGCCAGGATCTACAGCTTGACCGCCAATAAAAACCCAACCAGTGAAGATTAAGTTTGTACCGGGGAAAATATAAACTGTATTTTGACCCGCAACGAAATTAATCAGAAGGACATAGGAGGAGTTCGAAGTTAATAAGGTCATAATTATTTTTTCACATAACAGTTTAAAAAATACCGAAGCATTTCCTCTCTAACAACAATGAAAGCATCCTCTGAAACCTGGCTCAAGCTTGAAATGTATTTACAAAACTGGAAATTTTCATAATACACAGATACTTAATTACTTAATCTGAAATCTACAAGCCTTTGATAATATGACACATTGATTTTAGAAAAAATGTTACTAAATTATTAAAAAATATTGTTGAAAAACATTGAAGATCAATGTGCCCTTTTATTTCCAAACATAAAGTAATACAAATTGAAGTAAACATTTAACATTAGACTCTATAAAAAATGATCCATTGATCAGAAACTTGGCTTCTTTTTATTAACGGCTGTCTTCTTAANCCTTCAAAAAAAAAAAAAAAAAAAAAGGCTGTCTTCATTTTTGGTCCATTTGTACAGTCAACTTCTGCCCTTGAACTTTGTTGTTTCCATTCAAATAATGGGAATCATCTTTACCAATACCTATTAATTATAAACGTAGCATCTTTTATTAAAATATCTAACTTAATCACCGTGTGATAGGAATTGAATCGCTATGCTCATTCAAAAATATCTTTGTAAGGGTTGACATAGAGGCATCCGAAATGATACATTTCCAATTTACAAACTTATAAAATAAGACTATTTGTTGAAACTTGGCCTACTTATCGATTAATCATTGAAACTTTTTTATCAAGGTTAAAGTTAAATCATCTGTACATAGTAAAAAGTGTTAAGTTCACTTATATCGTTATTCAACTGTAGGTACTAAGTAAAAAGTGCTAAGTGCAGTTATATCGTGCTTCGAGGAGCAAAAAGCAAACGCCATTAATCTTCGATGCATTGCCTCGCTCTGCATTATCGAATTAGTCTTTTAGAGCTACAGGATTGGTGCGACACAAGCGGAAGCGAGAGCGATAATTTCGGATAGCAAAAACAGTAGTTTTTTGGAGCTTTGTTTTCTGGCGATAAGAGACATAAATTATTTGTGGTACTATTATTATTCCAATTTTTAGTGTTTCAAGTTTAGTGAGAAGTAATATCTCACCATAAACAGCCATAAGCGCATTTGTTGCGCTGCTAAAGTCACCTGAATTAATTAGGGCGTTAGTAGCGCGACTGCAGCGCTACAGCGGCATTTTTATTATGTGAAGGCATGTATCCGCTGTCACATAGTATGAAATTTTCGGCAGCGCGTCTGTCGCGCGTTTGTTGCGCTGCTAAAGTCACCTAAATGTGAAAGCGCTCTAGCGCTCTAAGAGCGCTTTCACATAAGGGCGTTAGTAGCGTGACTGGAGCGCAGCAGCGGCGTTTTTATAATGTGAAGGCAGGCATCTGCTGTCATGTATGAAATTTTCGATAGCACGTCTGTCGCGCGTTTGTTGCGCTTCTAAAGTCACCTAAGTATGAAAACGCTCTAAGACACAACACGATGACGACAAACGATAACATAATTCATCCAACTACACACTGAGCAATTTAGGTTAGGTTATGTTCGATATTATGACAAAAAACGTAATCTTTTCTGTCTGATGTACTGTCACATAATTAAATTCATACAAATGAATATCAAAGTCATGATACCAGGACGTCCACTGCTGGACAAAGGCTTTCCCCAAGAATTTCCATACAAACCTATCTTGCACTGCTTGCATCCAGGTGCTTCCCGCAAAGTCGTGATATAATTTATGTTAGCGTTAATTAATCGCTACATCGTATGTCTAAGCGTGCTTTATATCGATCGTGGTTGTCGATAGCGGCCGACGCGTCGAGGGCACTCCATTATTCGATTACGAACAGCTGATTTAGGCGACGATTATTGTCAGCAATGCCCATTGCGAGATCTTGATAACTGTTCGAAGAATTGAAGAGGTCATTGTTGTACGTACTACAACAATGACCTCTACGTAATTAGTGGGCGTTTATCAGTTATCTGCGTTGGAAATGGAAACGAAACAGCAAACTAAACAAAGCATCTTAATAATAATGTAATAAGTGCTATATTGCAACAAAAGTGTATAGTCTGATGGTGTCGTCGAATGACAAGTTAATTTTTACATTTTAAACGAAGCGAGTGTGAACAGATGTTTGTTACTTCTTTACGCAAAAACTAAAATAAAGATTTTGGTAAAAGTTTCGAGTCATGAAGACGACAGAACATTTCTAGTTGGACACTTTGGCATCTTAACACGTTTACTGCGGGAGCTTAAAACTAAGGTCTTCAAACTGGTGCGTCACGGGGAATATTGCACCCCTTTAATGTACTACTTCAACGTGCGTTACGGGTATTAAAATGCCCCGTACACCGACAATGTGTTAATCACCTATAACTTTATTAAATTTTACTTTTTTTTAATTTTTATTTTTTTATTCAATAAATTATTGCATAGGCTATGCTAATCTCGTTTCGTAAGTAGATACGAAGTATAATAAATAAATTAAAAACCAAAGAAAATTCGGGACACATTGAACCCCGTATCGCACTATTCGCGAACAAAAATATTTTTTATCGATGAAAATAGTAGTGATGTGAGTAAATACAAACGATAACTTTTATTTAAAAAAAAAGTTTAATCAGTATCCAACATGGGTCAAGTTGAAAAGCGGTTGAAAAGCCGAGTCTGCTGGTTTTATGACAGACATTCTTCAAAATTGTGAGCTTAAAATTTATTTATTTGAACTTCTCGGAAAATTGACTTCTGAGACTTGTCCTTCACTCTGATTCACATTACGTAATTCTTGATAATTTTGTCCGGTACTAAGGCTCGTGATAATATCATATTGAACAGGTGTTGAATGCCGCTGGAAAACTTTTCGCAACATTGGTGAAGAAGCTGACTGTCGGTGGGATGACCTTGGTGGAACGGGAGTTTCATCATCGTTTTCGTTACGTGACATTTCTAACATACGTCGTGAGCGCCTCATTATCGATATTTGACGTCACGACTGTCACTGCACTAATGCAAATAAGCCGACAACCCCGTACGGGCGCACGATAAATTCGTACGGGGGAAAAGGTAATTTCTACTGTCTGGTCGGTACGGGGTTCATTAGACCCCATATATTTTTATAATGTCAAAAAGCTTCATAATTCACAAACAACACAAAAATATAGTTATCTCTTTCACACTGCTGTAAACACCAGAGATACAACTCCCGCACCAGAGTGAACAAACACTATTTCTAGTCCCGCACTGGGGAAAAGTCGTGCACGGGGCTGAAAGGGCCCCGTAACGCAGTGAACGTGTTAAGTAGTGCTGTTCTACTTCTAATCGAAATCTACGTGGATGACGTTGCATTCGAAAGCTGGTTAAAAGTGATCAATGAAAATGTACTATTCTAGTGCTCCACATCATCATTTTAATGAGCGGGTCATTGACATCGCATTGTTGAATGTAAGTATTCTGAACTATTGGCCACTGTGAATCGAGTAAACAATTCGCCAATGACCCGACTTAAACGGGCACGATATTAGGAACTCCCGTTTGACAAATGATTGGCCAACTTCAGCGTTTGACCCAATGTAACCGAACCGTATGCACACAGGCTGTCACAGGGGTGTATGTGGAATTTATTTCGTCAATGACCTTTGGTTTGTTCGTCACGTATGTGAGAGGGTTGATAACTTGATACTTATCTATTCAATTATACAAAATTAATTAGCAGAACTTTAAAATATGACTAACGACTCAGTAAAAACATGTCAAATACAATTTCACTTAATTTTAATTTGCACGCGGATTCTACAAAATAATGTAAAATAGTTTTTTAGACAGTTGATGACGATGATAAAGTTTTGTTTGCGGCCAAGATTTAGATATTTAGATCCTAGAACTAAATATAAAAATTTGCAATGGCGATAACATGAGCGCTAGGTAGATAGCAAATTAAAATTTCGCCTAACATTGTTGTTAATGCTTGAGTTTTTGTTTCAATCGATATACTTACAATTATAGTCTATACTTTCTTACAAAATCAAATTCTGCTTGTTCCCAAATCCCTTATTACAAATTATTTCCAAAACAAATTGCTAACGAAATTGCAATTCTATGCCAAAATTACCCTCTTTGCCCCCAAATTGCAAATGCCTGATTCGTCACGTCATACGAATTGACCGTTCCCCAGTACAGTGGGGTTATTCTAAAAAATNTAAAAAACGTTATCAGAAGTTTCGAATGTTGCCGTTCCTCTCATGCAAAGGGACATGCCAACATGAGTAACGGTGACAGCAAGACCCGAAACTACGTAAACAGTGTTTCGAAGTAGCCCTGCAGGGCTCGCCCCTTAGCTGACGTCATCGCCCTCCTATAATTTCGATATCAATCACATAGTGCATTAATGAGGCAGTTGTTGCCAACAAGTTGAATGGAATTAGGAGATCGACGGGGAATTAGTCTCAATTGGGGATCATGTTGTAGACCAACATTAATTCTTTCATGATTCGTCATCTCCCTTCAGCGCAATTTTTCCTTCCTTCTTTTATATAAGAAACAAAGAATTCCCGATTGTAACAGACCTTCTTTGTCAATCATCCCACTAATTGAGTTCGATAGTTTAACTGTTCTGAAACATTTTCATTTCTTACCAAAATGTAATAAAATATACTTATTTTATCATAATAATATCGTATTTCTACAACGACTTGTCTTCTTCGAAATTCATTTTCGTTTTCGCCCTCTTCAAGAATATTGTGACAAGGAGTAACCTTTTAAATGTCTGATCTATAACTATCTAGGTATTTTTGTCATTGAAAACTTAAAAACTGATTTTCAGTTTGTCCGATAAAGCCATAGAATACAGTGTATCGGGTTATTATTGTTATCATCCGATGCAGCAGATATCAGGCCATTAAACAGGGCACCCGGACGGGATAATCCGGCCCGGGCTGATCGGAAATGGGTTATGTTTATAAATTGACGGCGCGAAAGAGGAACTTGTAGCCAATCCGATATTTTGGATGGATAGCAAAAAAGTACACCAAGATTTACCTGTAGCTCTTAAAAATGTTCGTTCGTTCGTTTCAGCCGGAAGACGTCCACTGCTGGACAAAGGCCTCGCCCAAGGATTTTCACAAAGGCCGGTCCTGCGCCGCTGGCATCCAGGTACCTCCCGCGACCTTCACCAGATCGTGGCTCGTGGTCGCCACTCAAGAACTTTCCTGCCCCAGCGGCCATCAGCTCTTCGAGCTATGTGCCCCGCCCACTGCCACTTGATTTTAGAAATGTAAATAACTGTAATAAGATTTCACATAGTACGGGACTGTTTGCACCTCTCGGCCCCACCGCTGCAACTCCTGTGTAGCCAGGATCTAGAGCTTGACCGCCAATAAAAACCCAATCCCGACACAAAATTAATTAGAAGATCACACATGCTGTGCTATGCTGTCGCAGCAAACTGTTATTAATTTACAAATATTTAAATTATAATGTTTTTTATGAAGTTGTAATAAATAATAGTTCATTACTTAATACGGCAGCGCAGGACCGTTCATTGTGGAAATCCTTGGGGGAGGCCTTTGTCCAGCAGTGGACATCATTTGGCTGAAACGACGACTTATTGTATCCATAATAATGATTACAAAAGGTAGTAGGTATGTTAAGGTTAGATACAACTACATTTTTTAGGAGAGAGAGGTAGAATTATTTTTCAACCAAAATACTCTTATTTTTTTCTTTTACTGAATAAGATTTTATAAGAAAAAGTGTAATAACCAGCTTATCTGTTTAAGGCTAAATTAAATCATTAGCTAAGCCTCTGACTAATCTCTGTATCAGCTGAGATGTAATTACTCCCGGGAAAAAGGTTCTTCAGCAGGGAATAAATTGGTTTCGTAGCTTTAATACTGTTTAATTTACTAAAGGATTAAAGACGACCTAAAAACACTGAAACTTGAAACTGATTATAAAAATTGTTGTAGATATGGAAAAAGGTCACATGGTTCTGTTTAAGTTTTTAGTGATTTTGATTTTGAAATTTTATTTAATAATTATAAAATTAATGCTACCCTACATAATATAATCTAATAACTAAATTAGGTTATACATAAATTTTTTATTCAAAAATCATAAAGCCACACTACATTTAATAATATAATTAAATTAGGCAATACATAGATGTAGAATTTAAAAGGGCATAAGTAAATACTTTTTTAATAACTTGAAAAAATCGAATTCCATTTTAAGTTCGTCATCTTGTTTTCTTTTTGCAATACTCTAGGTCACCAGTCAGTTTACTGCTACTATCAATAGCCCAGCAATTTGAAGTCCAGCTTGTATATCATTGATTGACCTTGTTCTGCTGTCCGTACATAATATCAAACGGTAAAGATTGGCTACCCTCAGTTTCGCGCCGCCAACTCGCCAGTATCGGGTTTCGATCAGCCACCGTCCATCAAAATTGTGCGACGATAGTATTCATTAATACCAGAGTAAATACAAATGAGTAGGTCATCTTAATAGAAACGCACCGAGCGCGGTTTGTATGTGAGCGCGCCAATACGTATGCGGCGCGCACGCATGCACTGACAAAATTCGGCGCAACACCCCGCTAATCCACGCTAAATTTTGTTGAAGATGACCTACTCATTTGTAATTACTCTGTACCTATTGGAGTCATATACAATTAATAAGAAAGTATGTAAGACTCATCATCATCATCGTATCAGCCATAGGACGTCCAGTCGTCCACTGCTTAACATAGGACTCCCCTAATACTTTCCATAGTGATCTATTGGTATTGGGCGGCCTGCATCCAGCGACTTCCAGCTACCTTTATGAGATCGCCGTCCACCATGTGGGTGAACATCCTACGCTGTGCTTTCCGGTACGTGGCCTCCATTCCAGAACCTTGCTGTTAAGTAAGATTAAAAATAGAGAATTTGTGATGGCCGACTCGTGTCTGAGTCTATTGCACTACTTTTTCTCAGTACTGGTTTAATTTTTCACCTTTGAAAAGAGGTTGACAATAGTGAATTCGTTGGACTGCTTCTTCTAAGTACTGGCTGAAATTGTTTTCATGAAGCACTGGTAGGGTCAAAATTATACTGACTTAAGAATAATTCCAAAAAAATCTGCCACATAGCTAATGATTCTAAATAGAATATCGCTAAGGTCGACCATTTATGTAGGTGTAGGGCAGCGAAGAGCAGCGGAGTTGATGATTGAAAGGCCGTGTTTCACTAATTAAGTTTATTGCCAGGTCTGCACAGTTTAATACACACAATCACAAGTGTAATGGCCGGAGTACGAAACGCTACTGGGCGCGAAAGGCGCTCAAATACATACGTCACAAGATCGAACGAATGAAGGAATGAATGAGTTTTAGTGTTGGAACCCAACAGTAGGTACTAGCTTTCCGCCCGCGGCTTCGTCTGCGTGGGATTTTGTCTGTCACAGAAAAACTTTATCGCGCGTTATTGTTTCAAAAACTGGGATAAAAACTATCCTATGTCCTTTCCCGGGACTCAAACTATTTTTATGCCAAATTTCATCAAAGTCGGTTAAGTGGTTTAGGCGTGAAAGAGAGATAGACAGACAGAGTTACTTTCGCATTTATAATATTAGTTCCTATGTAAGTTTCTACGTAACATTTTTAATGTTTTCATCGTCACAAATCTCGGATCAATATGATTTTACACATTACATTTATTAGAAGATGGCGGTCCTTAATAAATAAATCTAATCCACTCTACTAAAACCGGACATCAATTTTCCCTCATCGACGTGTTCTGTTTATTGTATAATGTATATACAGGGTGTACTTTGTTCACCGGGTGAGGTAATTGGGAAAACACTCTGTATATTGGATCAGTTTTTCTTGCACGGGTAAAGGAAAATATCGCGAAAAACCTCGGCGCAGGTCGATTTAATTTCGTTTTGTTATTCATTGACCGTTTAGTTGGTAACACAAGCAGTGAACAGAATCCATGATTGATTAGGAATAATTCGTAGATCCCGCGACCTTTACCACATCGTCGGTCCACCTAGTAGGAGGCCTGCCCACGCTACGTCTTCCAGCCCGTGGTCGCCTCTCGAGAACTTTCCTGCCCCAACGGCCATCGTCTCTACGAGCTATGTCGGTTACTTTGGTTCTCCTGCGGATCTCCTCATTTCTGATTCGATCACGCAGGGAAACTCTGAGCATAGCTAAGGTCGCGGGAAGAGCCTGGATGCGGGCAGCGCAGGACCGTTCATTGTGGAAAACCTTAGGGGAGGCCTTTGTCCAGCAGTGGACGTCATTTGGCTGAAACGAACGAACGAACGAACGAATTCGTGGATAGGCTGTATGAGACATACGTCTGGCAATTTATGACAGCTACACAATAAATTATTATGAAATTAATTTAAGTAATTACAAAATAACCTCTACCTAAAATTGCATGACTCGGTTATTAGGGCTTAACTCTTTGGTGAATATTGTTAGATTAAACTTCACTGCGTTGACTTAAATATAATAATAATGATACTATGTACTTCATTTCAACCCCTTTTTTGCCAACTGATCATGCGACGATCTACCATATGGAAAAGTGACTCACCCTGTATTATTAGGGTAGAATATTATTACATTGGTGAATATTTATTAACATGAAGTTTATATGCTTAAGGACACTCTACATACAAACGTTGCGTATGGTTCCCCTTATCGTACGTTTTACTTTTCGGCATCTATTCGTCAGAGTACTGCATAAATTCCGACTGCGACTTTTTTGATAAATTATTTATTTTATTTACGAGATAATAAGTTGGTAGTTGATTGTCTTATTTGACCCCCAACTTTAGTGATATTATCCAATTTATTCAAATGACTGAAATTCAAACAACTAACTTGATCTTTTTTAGTTGTGCTACTTAGTATAACCAGAAAAACTGTGCAATTCTGTTGTAAAACAGTGTGTTTTCACTTTGATGCGCCATTATAATAGGCTCACGTGTAATTACTACGCTTTAATTAAATAAACTTGAATAATACGTTTCAATGCATTTTAACACCCAGCGTTGGGTCACGCTCTACACGCATTGTGCCCACAATGTCAATAAATGTAAACGTCACATCGCCCCATCATGTTAACTGTATGTCAGAAACTATCGCCCGTATTCACAAACGATGCTTGCTTAAGTGAAGCAGCACATCGAACGCACAGCGTTGAATATAACTCTGTAATTGGTTCGTATGTCACCATGTGCGTTCAGGCGCATTGTGAGACCTCATAATAATGTTTGTGAATACGGGCGTATATCATTCCACCCTGTATGGCAAAGATCGGTGAATATTTATCGCCATTAAGTTAACGGTTATGGTACACTCGCACACATTTTATTTGTGACGTTAAAGCGCGGCTGACTTTACGAGCGGGGTAAATCTGATGGCGCGATTAATTAAGGAAATTGTGCTTTTAGTCATATCTTGGGTTATGGTCGAGTTATAGTAGGATACAGGCTTTCCCTTTTGCCACTACAAGTTCCTGTTATTTATGGGTCTTTTTCGTTCTTCCACGTCTTAAAATATTTTACCCTGACGAAACCTAAAAACTACTTAAAGTTGTACCTATATTACTTATGATTAATAAAAGTTTATTACATTATTCTTCGTCGTGTCGACAAAAAACCTACACAATGTCAGCCCAAAACTCTGCTACAAGAGTGGCATTGTCAGAAGCATTCATCGTTTAGGCACAAAGGGCGCGGCATCATATGCTTCATCAACTGGGGACACACTTGCACTTCAACTTTGTACCATCTAAGAATCCCCACCTGAACAGATTATCCTGAATACCACCGACCTGCGTCCGAAGTCTTTAAAGAATTTTTACATTGCGAGTGTCTTACTCGCAAACTGTGTAGTCTGCTGTGCGAGTCACCAACCTAATAAAGTTCTTAATTTTATTCCGAGATTTGCTCCTGATATTTATATGCATTTTCATGCACAGTACGTTTTATGTCTTCTCTAAACAACAACAATCGCTTCACTCCTTTTTCAAGCATTTGCGAAATTGATCCTGACATGAATGCTACTTTGTCTGAAGAGGCACCTACTAAGAAAACACCGTCGAGCCGTCTGAAATAATATTTGCTGTCCACACAATGCAGTGACGCCCGAGGCTGTGATTGATTAGTGGGAGACGCGCCGGCGACGGCAGACGTTCTGACGCATGATGGATACTGCACAGCTGCTGATGGATTTGCGAACTTGCTAGTTTCTTTATGGATTAATTGCTGACAATAGTGACTGAGTTTCTAGCGCTGCTTCTTCTCAGCACTGGCCCATTAATTGTCCCGAAGCAGTGGCCCTACCACTACCAATACCGGGACGTGTAGAAGCCTATTTGCAAAAACAAATGAGTTTTTTATGATAAGGAATCCCTATGACTACTAAGGATTTCTTTTTTATTTCTATAAATGTGAACTATAAATAAACGGATAATAATTCTCTACTCTTTTGAAATCAGAGATAGGATTATTCAAATAAATACTAACTCTACCGCAATGCACGTAAAGCGATTACAAAATAAATTGTTTTTCATTATTCTTCATTGAAATATCTCTTATGAGAATCGCTCCAAAATGCGATAATTATATGATTCGCATCTACAATAAGTTCCACGAAACAATCGTACCAAAGATAACCCGAATGTCGTCAAAACATCGTCTGTGACGTCACATCTCTCGTGGCGGTGATTGATGAGCGATGACGTCACGGGAGGTACGGGCATAGACGAAGTCAAATGATCGATAGAGGATTTCTGTGCAGCTGCGCCTGCGTGTTTCTAATATACCTAGGGATTTCTCAGCCTGTAAAATCAAATTACCTGAAAAAGTGGACGGGGTAGGCCCCGAAACAACAAGTCCGCCACGTCATGCTTAAGAAGCCTACCAAAACGCATCATAACACATCTTCAAAAAGCTTGCTTCAAAAAACGCAGTTTCTATAAGTTTCCTTTTCTACCTGAGGAACAGCGACGGGTATAGGTACTGATTTTGTAGACACCTAGACACTTGCTTTCATTCATTCATCAATCAATATAGTTAGTATTTTTCACCATGTAGGCACTTCTAAGAGCCTACGAGCTCCATGGTTATCCGGTAAAATGTACCCAAATTTATCTTGTACCATTTATTCTATTCCTTCAAAATAGAATCACTGTTTGTCCATGAATGAGCAACAATTTGACATTCGTTTGATCGAGGACCGCCCTTGTACTGTGCACACAAAATTCCTGACTCTCCCCAAAATATCTGCGGTCGCATATACAAGACGAATGTCTTATACCCTGCAAGGGTCGCGTATCGTGGACGATACATCAGGGATCATTGATTTGGGTATAGTGAAGAATTCGGGCAATCTCTGTGTTTATTTTGGCGAGGGTAATAGCCGAAATGTGGAGGCCGTCTCCCAGCGAATGTGGGATATGTCCGCAGTTCAGGTGCGTGCCGTAACCTTGATCTGTAAAAATCGGTTGGGGTGAGTGCCCGTGATTACGTGTTTATATTGCAAAATTGCGTTTATTTTTGTACTAAAAACTTAATGTATTAACATAATCAGATGAAAGAGACTGGATCTCACAACACAGGGAATCTTAGTGTGGGAACCAGTGCCTTACTTTGTGTACATGTAAACTTTTGAAACAAATAAATTTTTATTATTATTATTGTTTCTTAGGCTTTTTTTTTTACTCGAAGTCCATAAGTTCTTCGGTGTAACGTTAACTCACGGGCTCATGCCAAGTGAGTTACGTGTTCAGAGTTGATTGCGGAGTTGGAGTCGTCCTGCATGATATTATTATTATTATTATTATTAAAACTAGGATACCTTAGGGATTCTTTAGTTTGGAACTTTTCTAATAATTGATTTTGTTGCGGGTCCAAACAAAGTTTCACTTTTTGGCTCATTTTTTATTGCTCGGGTATTATTAGTCTTAACTTCTCAGGGGTACTGAGAATAGTCACGTTGTACAAGATGCCACTGTGTTCCAGTTTAAAATGGCATAAATAAAAGTGTCATTTACTTGTATTTAAAAGAGCTGTTTTATTTATTTCTTTTCCGGAAGTCTAGAAAAAAGACTAGTAATGAATATAGAATGGTGGTCTAATGAGGGCTTTCGTTTTTATACTTAACAGTTGGCACCCCTGGCGATTGAGCGGACCTTACTCTACAGTGGCGCCATCTTGATGAGTGCAAATGCGATAGTCCTCCTACCACTTTAGCGCTCACAAGTTGGCGCCACTGTCTTCGCGACTAGCAAGTGACAGGACCTTACTCTACAGTGGCGCCAACTGGTGAGCGCTAAAACGATAGCCCTCATTAACTATACGTTTATGCCAAACTCCCCCCTTCTAGTGATAAGGGCGTTCTTGAACTAGCTCATAAAGTCTTTCAATTGACAAATCAACTGGAAGCCATAACCTTAGAGCATTACATTACAGAGCCTACTCCATATTGTTCTGTGGCAATAAAATAACCTCACATTCCAAGGAAACCATAAATTCCTAGTCCCAACCAATAGCAATGAGAGCCACTAATGGAACTAAGCATTTGTTATGTGTTTCTGAACTATCTTTTAATTAACCATGTCTTACTAGCGTTTGTCTTAAGCCAAGTTTTCACCAAAGCGGAGCGGAGCGGACCAGAGCGGAGAACTTCGGGCCGTTAATATTTTCTATAGAATTTGACAGCCGAGGCGGCGTGGCGCGGAATGGAGTGGGCGAGCGGAAAAGAGAAGTGGGCAGTGGGCAGCGGGATAGTCCATCCCAAAAAAAAGAGAAGTGGGAATAATGAAATCTGATTAGTTTTTCAAAACACTTTTCTGCTCCGCTCCGCCTTGATTGGAACCGGGCCTAAGCCCTTATAGTTTCCATATAATTCACGTTTTAGTATTTTTAGTTCCCCATATTAACTTGTATCCCTTATTACACCGCACCGTTTTTTTTTAGTCAATAAGATTCATATCCTACTCCTAGGTGCTCTCTCTGATTATACGTGAATTCATTAAAATTGTTCAGTGAAGTGGAGGACACGTACCGGAAAACGTAAAGTGGGACGTCCTCCCACAAGATGGACCGACGACCTGATAAAGATAGCAGGAAGGCGTTGGATGCAGGCCGCTACCAACCGTGCGATGTGGAAGTCATTGGGGGAGGCCTATGTTCAGCAGTGTACGTCCTGTGTGTGGCTGAAATGATGATGATGATGATGATGTTCAGTGAAAAACAAAAATCTTATATGATGTTCAGTGGTTTGCAACGATAACTTGTTACAGTTTTTTAAAACTTCAGCCAAATCAACGCGTGCAGATCGCAACGGCGATGGCGATCACTGCGCGTGCATAGTCCAATGACAGGTCGCGGGTCCTGTCATTGGTCTCGCGTCCTGTCATTAGCCTATGATTGCCATCGCCGAGGCGATCTGCACGCGTTGGTTTGGCTGAAGCTTAACACGGATAAACACACAGCTTACTTCTCAACGTATGGTTTTTATCAAGCGTGAAGTCTTTGTTGTAAACCTAGCCTGTCCGTTGCAAGACAAGATTTATCATATCACACTAACTCCGCGATATATCAGCTTTGCAACGCGAACTCTACTTACGTGGCTTACGACAAAGGCACTGCAACGGTCTTTAGTTAGCAACGCAGCCAGATAACGGCACTAAATTGGCGGTATTGCAGCAACAATAGCAGTTAATTTAATATTGTCCTATTTATTGCAGTTCGCGAGGCTGCTTTCGCTATAATAGGGTGACTTCGTGGACTGTTTTGGTAGGACAAAACTCAAAATGTAAAGTTTAACTGCTATTTGAAATATGCCCTTGAAAACTGATCAGCCATAAATCTATCAGTGTTCATAACGTGATAATCATACGCGGTTATTTTGGATTTAGCCCACGCTAACCACCACTATAAAGTGACATGTTACATGAGAATTATGCAGTTATGTCATTAAAATATTTATTTCACAGACAAGCAGCGTCTCCCACAAGGAAAAATATTAGATTATTTGGATGAATTTTATTTAAAATACAGAGTTCTTTCATTGAAATCAATTCTTGATATTTCTTTCTTCGAATCTTTGAATTATATTCGTCTATATCCTATGTTTTCCAAGACAACTGGTCGCACTAGCACTGCGCTTTCGCGGCACTTTGCTTAAAGGTTTTACACGATAACAATAAAGTTGTTTTGAACTTTTAAGCGCACAGTCGATTTGTTTCTAATGCCGAGAAACGTATTGTTGCCCTGTCGCCGTTGGTTTATCTTTGGTACCGTAAAATGTGACTTAGATTACAATTTAACCTAACATAACCCAGTGTTATTTTATCACACGCGGTATGTTGTAAAATGACGGAGTTCACAATTTCACGTTGACATCTGCGTTCGATCAGAATTTGAAATAAAGTCAGAGTTTTATGACGTTTACAATGAATCAGCAAAGAATTTAGTTGTTAATTTATCATCCATTACAAGTTCATGTTTCAAACACTTATTAGGAAAAAATCTTTACTAAAGTTTTGTCCCTTTTAGGATATTTTTGGAGTCAATTTTATTTAAAAAAAATTAGTCTAGAATAGTAAATTTACACTTAAAACAGAAAAAATATTGTGTTATTGTGCTAGAGTTTCCTTAAAAATAGCTTTGTTTACATTTCAAACTACAAATCTCAAATTATAGTGAGTGAAAATTATTTTGGCAAATAAATCTGTTGTAATTACTTAGCATCCCCTGCTATAAATTCATACTATTACTAAATTGCTATTGCAAGTTCTGTTAAAACAACCAATAACATTGAGAAATATTTCATCAAAGCTGCAAAGCACAATTTTGTTCGGTTGCAGTAGCTTTTGTGAAATACGAGTACCTGAAGCTTTTTCTGTGTAGTACCTATTAGTCTCGACTGTGAAACTTTTTCACCTCGGTTCTGCTAACTAGTGATCGAAACTAGCTGTAATGGAGAGAGCTTAACTCCCGATTCACTCAGCGCCATTCAAGTTTTTAGGGTTCCGTACCTAAATGTGCTAATGGAATCCTAAAACAAATTATTGGCTGTCTGTCTTTGTGTTCTACGCAGTGTGACTTCTCTATCATCATCATCATCATTTCAGCCATAGGACGTCCACTGCTGAACATAGGCCTCCCCCAATTNTTGCACTTCAGCTTTGTACCATCTAAGAATCCCCACCTGAACAGATTATCCTGAATACCACCGACCTGCGTCGGAAGTCTATAAAGACTTTTTACATTGCGAGTGTCCGAGATTTGCTACTGATATTTTTATGCATTTTCATGCACAGTACGTTTTATGTCTTCTCTAAACAACAACAATCGCTTCACTCCTTTTTCAAGCATTTGCGAAATTGATCCTGACATGAATGCTACTTTGTCTGAAGAGGCACCTACTAAGAAAACACCGTCGAACCTTCTGAAATAATATTTGCTGTCCACACAATGTTGTGACGCCTGAGGCTGTGATTGATTAGTGGGAGACGCGCCGGCGACGGCAGACGTTCTGACGCATGATGGATACTGCACAGCTGCCGATGGATTTGCGAACTTGCTAGTTTCTTTATGGATTAATTGCTGACAATAGTGACTGAGTTTCTAGCGCTGCTTCTTCTCAGCACTGGCCCATTTATTGTCCCGAAGCAGTGGCCCTACCACTACCAATACCGGGACGTGTAGAAGCCTATTTGCAAAACCAAATGAGTTTTTTATGATAAGAAATCCCTATGACTACTAAGGATTTCTTTTTTCATTTCTATTAATGTGAAAGATTACGATTAGTAAACGAACTAAAGTCGCTGACATAGCCCGACGGATCAGCAAGCTGAAGTGGCAGTGGGCAGGGCACATAGTACGCAGAACTGACGGCCGATGGGGCAGCAAGGTTCTGGAATGGAGGCCACGTACCGGAAAACGCAGCGTGGGACGTCCACCCACAAGGTGGACCGACGACCTGATAAAGGTAGCAGGAAGGCGCTGGATGCAGGCCGCTACCAACCGTGCGATGTGGAAGTCATTGGGGGAGGCCTATGTTCAGCAGTGGACGTCCTGTGGCTGAAATGATGATGATGATGATGAAAGATTCTAAAGACTTTTATCAATTTTGCATTTATGACTGTAATAAACGCTAAATAATTCTCTTCTCTGTTGAAATCACAGATAGGATTATTCAAATAAATACTAACACTGCACGTAAGGCAATGAATTATTGTTTTTCATTTAAATATCTCTTACGAGAATCGCTCCCAAAGTGCGTATCATATAATCTACAATAAGTTCCACGAAACAATCATACCAAAGATAACACGAATGTCGTCAAAACATCGTCTGTGACGTCACATCTCTCGTGACGGTGATTGATGAGCGATGACGTCACGGGAGGTACGGGCATAGACGAAGTCAAATGATCGATAGAGGATTTCTGTGCAGCTGCGCCTGCGTGTTTCTAATATACCTAGGGATTTCTCAAATTCAAATTCAAATGATTTTTTTCTTAAAATATGGTACAGTGATAACCTCAACCTGTAAAATCAAATTAGCTACCTAAAAAGTGGAAGTGACGGACTTGTTGTTCCAGGGGAGGCTGTTATGCTTAAAAACGCCTACCAAAACGTATGATAATAACTCATCCATAAAAAGCCTGCTTCAAAAAATGCAGACTCAATGAGTTTCCTTTTCTACCTGAGGAACAGCGACGGACATACTGATAGTAGACACTTGCTTTCTTTTATCCATCAATTATAGTTAATTTATATTTCACCATGTAGGCACTTCTAAGCGCCTACGAGCTCCATGGTTATCCGGTAAAATGTACCCAAATTTATCTTGTACCATTTTTTTCTATTCCTACAAAATTGAATCACTGTTTGTCCATGAATGAGCAACAATTTGACATTCGTTTGATCGAGGACCGCCCTTGAACTGTGCACACAAAATTCCTGACTCTCCCCAAAATATCTGCGGTCGCATATACAAGACGAATGTCTTATACCCTGCAAGGGTCGCGTATCGTGGACGATACATCAGGGATCATTGATTTGGGTATAGTGAAGAATTCGGGCAATCTCTGTGTTTATTTTGGCGAGGGTAATAGCCGAAATGTGGAGGCCGTCTCCCAGCGAATGTGGGATAGGTCCGCAGTTCAGGTGCGTGCCGTAACCTTGATCTGTAAAAATCGGTTGGGGTGAGTGCTCGTGATAACGTGTGTTTATATTGCGAAATTGCGTTTATTCAAACTAGGACACTTTAGAGATTCTTTAGTTTGGAACTTTTCTAATAATTGATTTTGTTGCGGGTCCAATCAAAGATTCATTTTTTGGTCACGTTGTACAAGATGCCACTGTGTTCTGGTGTCCAGTTTAAAATGGCATAAATAAAAGTGTAATTTTACTTGTATTTAAAAGAGCTAAGTTTTATTTATTTCTTTTCCGGAAATCTAGAAAAAAGACTAGTAATGAATATAGAATGATGGTCTAATTAACTATAAGTTTAAGCCAAACTCCCCCCCTTTTAGTGATAAGGGCGTTCTTGAACTAGCTCATAAAGTCTTTCAATTGACAAATCAACTGGAAGCCATAACCTTAGAGCATTACATTACAGAGCCTACTCCAACTATATTGCTCTGTGGCAATAAAATAACCTAACATTCCAAGGAAACCATAAATTCCTAGTCCCGACCAATAGTGATGAGAGCCACTAATGGAACTAAGCATTTGTTATATGTTTCTGAACTATCTTTTAATTAACTCTTACTAGCGTTTGTCTTAAGCCAAGTTTTCACCAAAGCGGAGCGGAGCGGACCAGAGCGGAGAACTTCGGGCCGTTAAATTTTTCTATAGAATTTGACAGCCGAGGCGGCGTGGCGCGGAATGGAGTGTGCGAGCGGAAAAGAGAGGTGGGCAGTGGGCAGTGGGCAGCGGGATAGTCCATCCCAAAAAAAGAGAAGTGGGAATAATGAAATCTGATTAGTTTTTCAAAACACTTTTCTGCTCCGCTCCGCCTTGATTGGAACTGGGCTTAAGCCCTTATAGTTTCCATATAATTCACGTTTTAGTATTTTAAGTTCCCCTTATATTAACTTGTATCCCTTATTACACCGCACCGTTTTTTTTTAGTCAATAAGATTCATATCCTACTCCTAGGTCCTCTCTTTGATTATACTACATGAATTCATTAAAATTGTTCAGTGGTTTGCAATGATAACCCGTTACAGTCTTTTAATGATTTATTCAAACCAACGCGTGCAGATCGCGTCGGCGATGGCGATCACTGCGCGTGCATAGTCCAATGACAGGTCGCGGATCCTGTCATTGGTCGCGCGTCCTGTCATTAGCCTGTGATCGCCATCTCCGACGCGATCGGCACGCGCTGGTTTGGCTGAAGCTTAACACGGATAAACAAGCAGCTTACTTCTCAATGTATGGTTTTTATCAAGCGTGAAGTCTTTGTTGTAAACCTAGCCTGTCCGTTGCAAGACAAGATTTATCATATCACACTAACTCCGCGATATATCAGCGTTGCAACGCGAACTCTACTTACGTGGCTTACGACAAAGGCACTGCAACGGTCTTTAGTTAGCAACGCAGCCAGATAACGGCACTAAATTGGCGGTATTGCAGCAACAATAGCAGTTAATTTAATATTGTCCTATTTATTGCAGTTCGCGAGGCTGCTTTCGCTATAATAGGGTGACTTCGTGGACTGTTTTGATAGGACAAAACTCAAAGCGTGTTTGGGTAACTCAGAAAAACATGATTTAAAACATGGCCTTGAAGACGGATATAAGCCAATTTTTAATTTTATAACATTGATTTGGTATCTTCTTTAACTAATCAATACGATACATGAATGGGCAGGCCTGTCACTCGATGATACCGATGAGTTAATGTAGTTTGCAGGAAGTAGGTAGGTACCTAGATAGGGGTTACCTACACCATATCGAATTACAAATGATCGAAAATCAAAATATCGAACACGTTTCATCGAATGATTAGAATATCGAACGATCAAAATATCGAATGCACAAAATATCGAACGTTCAGAATATCGAATTTACAAATGATCGAACGATCAAAATATCAAATGATGAAAATATCGAAAGTCGACTTTGTGTTGCATAGTATAGAAAGATGGAGGTAAGGGTTCCTTGTTGACTATATGGTGCCCAAAAGTGGGAAATAAAAAAAAAATGTTTAAGAATTAATGTTTTACTAGCGGCCGCCCGCGACTTCGTACGCGTGGATCCCGTTTTACCCCCTTCATCTATCTTACGTGGTTTAGATTTTTTCATACAAATGTTTTTTCCCGCTAACTCCCGTTCCAGTAAGAATTTTGCAATATCCTGTTGTAACTTAGCTGTAAGTTTACTAAGGTACCTGCATGCCAAATTTCAAGCGTCTAACTTAAGCGGTTTAGATTTTTCATACAAAAGGATTTTCCCGCTAATTCCCGTTCCCGTGGTAATTTCGGGAATTCCTTGTTGTAACTAAGCTTTAAGTTTATTAAGGTACCTACATGCCAAATTTCAAGCGTCTAGTTTAAGCGGTTTAGATTTCCCATACAAAAGGATTTTCCCGCTAATTCCTGTTCCCGTGGGAATTCCTAAGTATACTATTATAGCCTGCCCAGGAGTATGAAGAATAATTGTACCAAGTTTCGTTAAAATCGGTCGAGTAGTTTTTGTTTCTATAAGGAACATACAGACGGACAGACAGACAGACAGACAGACAGACAAAAATTTTACTCATTGCATTTTTGGCATCAGTGTCGTTATTTTGAAAATATATTTCATGTACAGAATTGACCTCTCTACAGCTTTATTATAAGTATAGATTTACATTAATCGTATGACATTTAATTAAAACCTCTATATTGGTTTTTAGATAATTTAATCATTCGATATTTTGATCGTTCGATGAAACGTGTTCGATATTTTGATTTTCGATCATTTGTAATTCAATATGGTGTAGGTAACCCCCTAGATAGGGGCAATGAAAAACCAGTTGTTATGGACTTTTGGAGGAAGCCCTTGTCTAGCAAAATGAATGAACGCCGATTATTATTTTATAAAAATTATGAAAGATTCCACTTTATAAAAGGAACACTTCTCTGTCCTAGATTTTCCAAGATGGCTGGTAGCACTAGCGCTGCGCTTTCGCGGCACTTTGCTTAAAGGTTTTACACGATAACAATAAAGTTGTTTTGAACTTTTAAGCGCACAGTCGATTTGTTTCTAATGCCGGGAAACTTATTGTTGCACTGTCGCCGCTGGTTTTTCTTTGTCACCGTAAAATTCTGACTTAGATTACAATGTAACCTAACCCAGTACTGGTTTATAATCCCACGCGTTGTATTATAAATTGACGGAGTTCACAATTTCACGTTGAAATCTTCGTTCGATCAGACTATAAGATAGAACCAAAGTTTTATGACGTTTACATTAAATCAGTGAAGAATTTAGTCGGAGTTTTCAAACTTATGTAAGTATTAGGAAATAATAATGATGTATTAGGAACAAACTTTTTCTAAGGCTTTTATTTATTTTGCCCTTTTCAGGATTTTCATTTTAGTCTAGAAAGGTCAAAAGTGTGCTAACTACCTTGATTTAGATATTTTATTGAACTGTCACTGAATTTCACTTAAAAATTAGCAGCATTTACTAAGCGTCCCCTGCTGTATTTCGTACTAAATTACTATTGCAAGTTAAAACAACCAATAACATCGAGAAATATTCCATCAAAGCTGCAAAACACAATTTTGTTCGGTTGCAGTAGCTTTTGTGAAATACGAGTACCTGAAGCTTTTTCTGTGTAGTACCTATTAGTCCCGACTGTGAAACTTTTTCACCTCGGTTCTGCTAACTAGTGATCGAAACTAGCTGTAATGGAGAGAGCTTAACTCCCGATTCACTCAGCGCCATTCAAGTTTTTAGGATTCCGTACGCAAAATTCCAATGGGACCCTAAAACAAATTATTGGCTGTATGTCTTTGTGTTCTACGCAGTGTGACTTCTCTATCATCATCATCATCATTTCAGCCATAGGACGTCCACTGCTGAACATAGGCCTCCCCCAATAGGCTAGTTGCCTAAAAAAATTTTTTTAGTCCGTAATGTTTAATATCAAAAAATATTGGACACATATATTTTTATTTGTCAATCTAACAAATAATTACATAGTTATGGTGCGTTGAAGTTGCGCACGACGTCACAACGTGCGGCATTTTTAAGCAAGCGTTGACGTCACGGGCCTCTTCTTATGAACTTTGGGGCGCTTTATCTCTTTAAATTTTCATAAGTTTGAAAAAGTGAAAAATACGTGTAGAGTATTTTTTGATAAGTTAACTGACGGACTAATTAACCTCTTGCTTTTTGACCCAGGCAACATCCCCATTACTTCCACATCGCACGGTTGGTAACGGCCTGCATCCAGCGCCTTCCCGCTACCTTTATCAGGTCGTCGGTCCACCTTGTGGGTGGACGTCCCGGATGCTCTATAAATTCATATTATTTCGGTTTTTTGGGTTGCACGTGCAAATAGCTCGTAGAACCGAAAAGTTCTCAAATGGCGACTATGGAAAACCGGCCAAGTGTGAGTCAAACTCACTTAGTTGACTCTATCCCTCTCCTTTCACTGCCACGAGTGTAAGAGTCCACGTCATCGTCCACGTCCACCCACAAGGTGGACCGACGACATCATAAAGGTAGCAGGAAAGCGCTGGACGCNGCACTGACTCAGTTTTGCTATTTAACTGGCTCAAACAGACCTCTCTGATACAAAGTCAGTAAACCAAACACAGAATGCAGCGGTTATATGTCAATAATTCTGACCAATCCTCAAAACTTTGTGGTAAAAGTAAGGCCTTTGCTGTGCACCACTGGTCAGTAGTCACCTAATAGCATGTTTATCTTCCTCAAACAGACATATTATTTCAACTAGCGTACAAGTTAGCGTACTTCGTATGCGTGGATCCCATTTTACCCCCTTAGGGGTGGAGTTTCGTAAAATCCTTTCTTGGCCTATTATGCCTACGTCATAACATCTACCTGCATACCAAATTTCGTCCACTGGTTTGGGCTGTTGATAGATCACAGTCAGTCAGTCAGTCAGTCAGTCAACCTTTGAGTTATAGGTATATATTTAGATTACGCTTAACTGAGTCAATGCCAGAGTAGCATGGGGGGGTATTTTTGAGGCGTTAAACGTTAGCGAGACTTCAGATTTCTTTCAGATTAATATGCTCTGTCACGTCATGTCAATGCCGCTCTTATACCACAGGCACTGACTCAGTTATGCTAGACTCAGTAGCTATTTAATTGGCTCAAACAGACCTCTCTGATACAAAGTCAGTAAACCAAACAGCAAACGCAGCGGTTGTACGTCAATAACCCGGGTCAATCCTCATTACTGACCAATAAATCAGACTGGTTCAAATCAGGGAATCGGTTGATGGATATCTGTGATGCAACTGTTTGGATAAATAGATTTATTTTCTGATTGAAATGTTACACTAAATATTGTTACTATACAAGGTGGAATTTTGTAATGCCACCTGGAGGGAAAGTACTCTTAATATTTTAGATAGAAAATTTTACTCAAAGAAAACATTCCTTTATTTTTAAAAAGAAAGAAAACTACATTCATATATTTTTTTAAATTTTTCGAAAATTCACCATCATACCATAAATTTTTTGTAAATAATTAAAATGATTTAAGATTTCATGGTTTTCCTTTTATTTGATTTATCAAGTTTGTTAGACAGATTTCATCCTTATTCTTAACCCTAACGATCGATGCAATAAAAATACAGGGTGTGATTTTTAACAGATTTTAGTTGGTTCGGTTCCCGGGTGTGGCAAGAAAATTTTTGGAAATAAAATAAATAAATAAATCTTTGGACAATTTCACACAGCGCCAGCTAGCCCCAAAGTAAGCAACTTAATGCTTGTGTAATGGGTGCTAGCTTGACGGATACACTACTTATATACTTTTTTTTTAAATACGTACATATTATACATAGTAGTAGTAAATCTTTGAATGCACTTTCTATTTCTTTTCCAAAATTAAGGAATGTTTCCTTTGAGTACATTTTTCTATCTACAGTATTAAGAGTAGATACTTTTCCTCCAGGTGGCATTACAAAATTCCACCCTGTATAATAATATGTCCTTAATACAATTTACAGGTTCACAGTAGAGATTATAGTTTAGCTAGCTCTAATTTGAAATTAGTTCACTTACAGTTTTTAAGCGGCGTTTGGAAGCCTTTGTACAGCTGTGGGCATCATTTGACTGAAACAAACGAACAAACAGTTTTTACACCACCCTGACACGAGATAGGTACCTACTTCTAATTCATTTAAACTGTGGGATGTCAATCATTGTTTTGAGTTTTCCTACCATAGTTACACATTGTTAAGAAATTATAGTTTTTATTTAATAAGCAGGTAATCAAATGTATCGCGCAGTTTTTCATAATTGAGCTTTATGAAAAACAGAAACAAAAACTAATAAAAATTACTACAGTTTCTTAAAAAATACAGGACAATTTCAAGAACAGTTAACAGCCTAATTAATTAATTAACCTTGCCTAAACATCAATCGCGGATGGGAAGGCGAGTATTCTGCACCTGAAAACAGAATCTCATCACTAAGGAGGATACCCGAAAAAAACCGAGCTAGTCCAGAAGCTCTGAGGTGGCAGCCCCACCACCGGACTAGGGTACAGCAGGTTAATCACCCACTTGCCCGAAAATACACGATTAACGAAACGTACACAACAAGAAACCAGGTCTTCATTAACCGCTGCCTTCGCCGAATTCTCGGCATATACTGGCCCGAGAAAATCTCTAACGTCGAGCTATCCAATAGCTCGATCGACCAGCAGATCAAGCGCCGCAAGTGGAACTGGATTCGCCACACTCTCCGAAGGGACCCCGATCACATCCCTAAGCAGGCTCTGGATTGGAATCCCCAAGGAAAACGCAAACGTGGTCGCCCCAGGCAAACTTGGCGGCGCACTGTAGCGGACGAGGCGAAGAAGATCGGCAAGACCTGGAGCGAGATCAAGCGAGAAGCTCAAGACTGAACGAGATGGAGGACTGTTGTGGACGCCCTCTGCCCCATCTAGGGGACATAGGACCATAAGTCAAGTAAGTCAAACATCAATCGCAATGCAACAAACAACTACGTCCGCTGTAAAAACACAAACATGTTCAACCATTTCCAATGCAAAGCAGTAGATTAAGCATTCTGAAAGCTGTAACAAGGGCAAATGTATGTTCACTAGAAACATTTCAGCATTCTCACTTATCTAGAAACATACAGGCAAATCTGGACCCTATGGGGAAGAGAATAAAGCGTGATTGAAAGTTGTAGTGATGAATTTCATAGACAATAAAAGTGATCCTGGAACGAGGAGTGCAACACACGCCGCATAGCGTCATTGGATTAGTTTAGAAATGCATTTTGTAAGTGGGGATTGAAAATGTAGTTGGATGCAAATCGTACTTTAAACAGAGTGTAAACCTCCGAGTGTTTAAGCTCTACATACCTAATCTTCTACCTAATCCTCTCTCATTATCATAAAATATAATATAAAATACCACGTTATTATTTCCTACACACCTTACAAACTATTTTCCTTTATATGAATTCATTTTAACTTTCTTAGAAACACAACAGATTACATTACTAAGGCTGGGTTGCACCATCTGACTTTAATTTTAACAAAATCGTCAAAGATCTGTCAAACTTCATACAAAAAACACCAGTTATCATTAAAATTACGGTCAAAGTTAGGTGGTGTATTATTAAGATTCATATGTACTTACAACAGTATAAGTGGACAGTGGTAG
Source organism: Ostrinia furnacalis (assembly GCF_004193835.3). Classification (NCBI taxonomy): domain Eukaryota; kingdom Metazoa; phylum Arthropoda; class Insecta; order Lepidoptera; family Crambidae; genus Ostrinia; species Ostrinia furnacalis. The sequence continues at coordinate 985,618 of NW_021132286.1, read as the reverse complement.
GACAAACAAACCAATATCTCAGGTCTTACCATTAGATTAATTGAAACTGACACACTCCAGTCAAATAACGATGACTCCGATTACTGAACTAAAAATGTATGCAGGAAATGAAACAATCTTATTAAAGTGTTAAAGTGGAAAACAAGAACAATTCTAAACTTCCTCCCTCGAAGTTAGTCAAAAACAGTAGAGCTTGCTTATTCGCGTAGTCAACTTTTTGAAAGGGAAGTTGCCTGTCTCTCTAAACTTAAACAATAGAAAACGTACCGTGACATACAAATGAAACTGAAGCAACTTTGGCCGAAGCTCTAGACAAGACGTAAGACTCAATGTTGTAATCGCTTCGGTAAAGTTTTTTTATTGTGTTATTAAATCGGTACAAGGAAAATGAGTAGGTATACCCGTACACGTACAGTGGTGTGTATACGTACCTACGGACTGTAGGTTTTCATAAGAAAGATATACGGATACACGTATAAATTAAGAAGAACGATATAAACTTACGATATTCTAAATAATTGGGTAATATTATAATTAACTAGCTTTTGCCCGCGGCTTCACCCGCGTGAAATTTAGTTTGTCACGTATCGTCATGAATTGCAGTCTATGTGTTATTCTGGGTTATAAACAATAATACTGTAAAGTTTCATCAAAATTCGTTTAGTAATTTTTGCGTGAAAGAGTAACAAACAATCAGACATCCAAACTTTCGCATTTATAATATTAGTAGAAAGAGATGGGTGGATTCATAATTATAATGACAAAACATAACTGAATATTTTATATCACCTTAGAGCACATTTTTTTTTTCTGTAAGTAGGTACTCTATTATTTAAAGTCTTTTTCATCAGAAAAATATGTAGGTACACGTTTAAATTAAGAAGAATGATATAATGTTACTTTATTCTAAATAATTGGGTAACATTATAATTAATTATTCACATACTGGCGGTATTTTAATTTGTAACGACATACCTAATTACTTGTCTGCGTCTATAATAAATCTACGCTAGTGGCGCTTTGAACTAGTCCCCATAGAATAAACACAGACTAACAAAAGCAAACAGTGAATTTTTATGCAATGTAAAGATATTAACAAGCATNTCGCACGGTTGGTAACGGCCTGCATCCAGCGCCTTCCCGCTACCTTTATCAGGTCGTCGGTCCACCTTGTGGGTGGACGTCCCGGATGCTCTATAAATTCATATTATTTCGGTTTTTTGGGTTGCACGTGCAAATAGCTCGTAGAACCGAAAAGTTCTCAAATGGCGACTATGGAAAACCGGCCAAGTGTGAGTCAAACTCACTTAGTTGACTCTATCCCTCTCCTTTCACTGCCACGAGTGTAAGAGTCCACGTCATCGTCCACGTCCACCCACAAGGTGGACCGACGACATCATAAAGGTAGCAGGAAAGCGCTGGACGCAAGCCGCTACCAACCGGGTAACATGGAAAGCATTGGGGAAGGTCTATGTTCAGCAGTGGACGTCTTATGGCTGAGATGATGATGATGATGATGATGATGATGATGATGATGATGAGATGAGTGTAAGAGACAGACTCCCAATAAAAATCGTTAACTCTTGAACTTCGTTACGTAAGAGCTATTTTTATACCTTTCCGTCAGATTCTATCCTTTCAACCACATCAATATCTAATCGGCACGATATTGGCGATACAGCACAAGTTTTGAGTGGATCGAGTCTTATAAACTATTCATAGGATACTCAGAACCTCTCGTAGTATCTAGGACATGTTTTCTTGTAACAAATATTATCTAGTAACTATACTTCTTATCTATACTAATATTATACAGAGGAAAGATTTGTACCTATTTTGTATGTTTGTATTTATTGAATAGGCTCAAAAACCACTGAACGGATTTTGATGAAACTTTACAGTATTATTGTTCATAATCCAAACATATAGGCAATAATTTATGACGATCTGTAACAAACGAAATTTCACGCGTGCGAAGCCGCGGGCGGAAAGCTAGTCTAAATACATATAAAAGGAGAAACTGACTCACTGACTTAACAACGCACAGCCTAAACAGCTAAACGTAGGCACTTGAAATTTGGAAGGGACGTAGCTTAGGTACCGTAGAGGTGCACTAAGAAAGGAATTCCCGAAATTCCCATGGGAACGGGAATTAGCGGGAAATTCCTTTTGTATGAAAAATCTAAACCGCGTGAGATAGATGAAGGGGGTAAAATGGGATCCACGCGTACGAAGTCGCGGACGGCCGCTAGTACAAAATAAGGTTTAATGTTTGGAATAAAATTTCAACGTGTCTGTTATTATAATAAGAGGATAATTAAGACAATTCTTAGTTTGGTCACAAAACAAGCGTTTAGCATTAATGTATAATAAATTAGATATTGTTTGTACTAAATAAAGTTGAAACTAGAACCTTTTAGACATTGTAATGAATCAATTTCTTATGTTAATGCGATGTTAGTATAAGCATTTGCATCGTTTTGATTTGATTGGGTTATGTTGATGGTTTGTGGTCGATACGAGGGAGCTTAGACAAGGCTTTTCCTGAAAGTTTTCATGTTAAAATCACTTTCCGAAGCAAAAAAAAACTAAACTTAAATGTAGTTTGAAAAAAAAACCTTTTCTACGGAAGTAGGCTGTTATTGAAAAACGTTGACCTTTTTTAACAACTGAAAACGCGTTTTTAGATGCCCCGCCTATATTACCTGCCTGAAAACAGTTATAACCTTAAAGGCATCACACACCACGTCACCAACGAATTAGGAAGTAACGACAGCATAACTGTTATCTTTGCAAATGACGACACGCCGGATTTCCGTTTAACGATGCATTCCAAATTTGAAATTAAAGTTGGGCATGAGAGCTGATTGACTTTGAAAACAGATGTTGACGCGAAAGTTGAATTTTTTTTCCGAGAATTAGTTAAAAGTTTTGAGGGTAGTTCGATGAAATTGTTCAGTGAGAGCTGATTTGATATTAATGTGAAAGTTTAAAAAAACTTAGTCTGTTTTACCTTGGTAAAGAAAACTTCAGTCTTTCAAACTGTGTTTCTTAAATACTTTTTACGAAATGATTTTCTTGGAATTAGTGTTGCCTAGAGTTTTTTACGTGTTGTAATTTATTTTAAAGATTCTGAAAAAAGGGGCTTAACAGTACTTTCTTAATATTATTATATTTAACAATGACATTTCATGGATTGTTTGAACAATAATCCGTACCAGTAGTTTTCGGTCATTTTGCAAACGATTAATCTACTTACATTGACATCAACTTTTCTATATTATTGCTCTTTACTTTACCTATGCCTTTCTATTTACAAAATTACCTACATAGGTTTATACATACCCAGTAATCTGAGTCTAAGGCCACAGCCTCGAGATTAGCGGGCAGCGGGGCGGAAGCGGCGGCGGCGCGGGAGCGGGGCGGGCAACGCAGACCTGTTCTCGAAACAAGCGGGTTAGCGGGCAGCTCGCGCGGCGCTTTAGCGGCGAAATGTTGTGTTCGGGGTTGTGTTGTCGAGATATTTGTTTTTATTCGCAAAGGAAATGTTTGAACAACGGCGACAAGTTTATTTCGATTCAAAATTTACTCGTTTCCTAACGCTCGATTTATTGTGGGCAAAAGAAGGAGTGCGCTGCCCGCTCCAGCGCCGCTACCCGCTCGTTGCCCGCTCCCGCCCCGCTGCCGCGCCGCTATTTTCGAGAACCGGTCTATTTGATTTTACGCATAAGATCCTGCCGCTCCCGCGCCGCCGCCGCTCCCGCCCCGCTGCCCGCTAAACTCGAAGCTGAGGCCTAAAGCGTGATCCTTTAGAACCCTCTTAGAGTACCTTTTCATATAAATCTTTTTAGATACATTGTGGGCTCAATCTTCTTTGCCCTACAATAGCCTTCCAACAATACATGTAGGATTACTGATATTTTGGTAACAAAAAGTCTATGATAAAGTAAAAAATTGAGAAAGGTTTTCATCTTTACATAGTTGTAATACTTACTCTTTATTGAACGTCAAGGCTTTTACCTAAGAAATTAATCGAACAACCCTCAAAGAATATGCCATAGATGATTTTGTTACCTTAACAAATTAACATTCAAACTGAAACTCAAGTCTCAGTGTGGTCCAGACTTTAGTCTTCCAGTGACTTGGCCCACTTTTAGCTTGGTCCAGGGGCCAAGTCACTGGTTTGAATTTTTAAATAGTTTAATAAAATTATCACTTTACGGGATTTATTGCAACAATATCTATTTTAACGGTAAATAAAACATTTACCCTCCCGACGTTCCCGAATTTTATAGTAAAAATGCAACATAATAGTTTAAAATATTTAAATAGTTTTTCTTCCAGTAACTTCCAGTAGCTTTTAATTATTCAATTTTTAGCGTTAAGAGTCGCATCTCAAACTAATTTGAAAATTATAAATAACTTGAAAAAATCGAACTGCCTAAGGGATCATCCAGTGTCTAAGTAGCTCAGTTGGAAGAGCAGTCGCCCGGCAAGCGGAAGTTCATGGGTTCAATTCCCGCCTTAGGCAGTTCAATTTTTTCAAGTTATTTATAATTTTCAAACTACCTTTAATGTTTTAATAATAAATTAAACATCAAATCAACAAAAATGTACTCTAGAATCTTAGTGGGCCCAGTCACTGGAAACTATTTTAAAATACAAAACAGCGACTTGGCCCGTGGACCAAGCTGAAAGTGGGCTATGTCACTAGAAGACTCGACTTTACATTAAGGGAGAAACGATACCGGATGCCAGTATTGGTATTTAACATCGTTGGACAGGAGACAAATATCCAAATCATTGTACAGTAAGGCCCAGAACAGACAGTGAAACGCAACTGCAACGAAACTGCAACTGCTAGTTACTTTTGATTTGCATCTATGTTTCTGCCATAGCGTCCGTTGAGAGACCACACATGACGCGACCAGTTTGAAACTTTCAGTTTCAATTTCATTCATCAGAATCATCAGAAAGTTGCAGTTTCGTTGCAGTTGCGTTTCACCGTCTGTTCTGGGCCTAAGCGGTAGTCTTTCGCACCACTGATCAGCAATCACCTAATAGCTCCTTTAGATGTAGCGTACAGACTATCAGCAATCACATTCTTAGCAGCTATTATATTGGCTCAAACAGATCTCTCTGACACAAAGTCAGTAAACCAAACACTGAACGCAGCGGTTCTACGTCAATAATTCTGATCAATCCTCAAAATCACTTTGTGGTAAAAGTAAGGCCTTTGCTGCGCACCACTGATTAGTAGTCACTTCATTTATATATTTTATCTACTATATAAAAATAAGTCGGGTTTTCCTCCCTGACGCTATAACTCCAGAACGCACGAACCGATTTCCACGGTTTTGCATTCGTTAGAAAGGTCTCGGGCTCCGTGAGGTTTATAGTAAAGAAAATTCAGGGAAAATTTAAAGGAGATAAAACGGGATCCACGCGTACGAAGTCGCGGGCGGCCGCTAGTTTATTTATACTTTTACACATAAAACTGTACAGTGGCGGACTTAATGCCAGGTGGCATTCTCTGCCAGTCAACCACAGGTCAATTAGAGAGACTAAGGCTGAGTTGCACGACCTGACTTTGACAGTAACTATGACGATAACCCGTGTTTTTGTACGGAGTTTGACAGATTTTTGACATTTGTCAAAGTTAAAGTAAGATGGTGCAACCCAGCCTAAGCCTTAATAGCACCTTTAGCTGCCTCAAACAGACATATATCTCTAAGTAGCTGACCCGGCGAACTTTGTTCCGCCTTTTTAATATAATAAGCAGACTTTTTTTTTAATTTCGAACGGGATAAAAAGTATCCTATGTCCTTCTCCTGGCTCTAAACTACCTCCCTGACAATTTTCAGCTAAATCGGTTCAGCCGTTCTTGAGTTATAAGTGGAGTAACTAACACGACTTTCTTTTATATATATAGATAGACGAGTAGATCTAGCAGTTAACTGGGTCATGCTTGAGGTATGTGAGCAGCATGGGAGGGTATTTTTGAGACGTCAAACGTGAGCGAGACTTCAGATTTCTCTCAGATTAACATGCTCTGTCACGTCATAATGTCACTGTCACTCTTGTGCCGCTCCTATGCCACAGGCACTGACTCAGTTTTGCTATTTAACTGGCTCAAACAGACCTCTCTGATACAAAGTCAGTAAACCAAACACATNAAGGTAGCAGGAAAGCGCTGGACGCGAGCCGCTACCAACCGGGTAACATGGAAAGCATTGGGGGAGGCCTATGTTCAGCAGTGGACGTCTTATGGCTGAGATGATGATGATGATGATGATGATGATGATGATGATGATGATGATGATGATGATGATGATGATGATGAGATGAGTGTAAGAGACAGACTCCCAATAAAAATCGTTAACCCTTGAACTTCGTTACGTAAGAGCTATTTTTATACCTTTCCGTCAGATTCTATCCTTTCAACCACATCAATTAATATCTAATCGGCACGATATTGGCGATACAGCACAAGTTTTGAGTGGATCGAGTCTTATAAACTATTCATAGAATACTCAGAACCTCTCGTAGTATCTAGGACATGTTTTCTTGTAACAAATATAATTAATATTATCTAGTATTTATACTTCTATACTAATAATATTTTAAAGCTGACAAGTTGTTTGTGTGCTTAAATGCGCTAATCTCAGGAACCAATCTAAAGAAGGTCCGATTTGAAAAAATAATTATAACCTTATTTACAGAAGCAGGACTGTCTTTAAAACATGTTAACCTTTTTTGACAACCGACAACGCGTTTTTAGTGGCCCCGCCTATATTACCTGCATGAAAACAGTTATAACCTTAAAGGCATCACACACCACGTCACCAACGAATTAGGAAGTAACGACAGCATAACCGTTATCGTTGCAAATGACGACACGCCGGATTTCCGTTTAACGATGCATTCCAAATTTGAAATTAAAGTTGGGCATGAGAGCTGATTGACTTTGAAAACAGATCTTGACGCGAAAGTTGAATTTTTTTTCTGAGAATTAGTTAAAAGTTTGGAGGGTAGTTCGATGAAATTGTTCAGTGAGAGCTGATTTGATATTAATGTGAAAGTTTAAAAAACTTAGTCTGTTATAGCCTCAGTAAAGAAAACTTAAGTCTTTCAAAATGTCTTTCTTTTAAAAAATCTTATAATAATTTAGTGTCTTAAATACTTTTTACAAAATGTTTTTCTTGGAATTAGTGTTGCCCAGAGTTTTTTACGTGTTGTAATTTATTTTAAACATTCTGAAAAAAGGGGCTTAACATTACTTTCTTAATATTACAATGGTCATCACAAAAATCGGCCCACATATGTTTTACAGGAAAACTCGTTTCTACTGACACAATCATGGTGCCCCAACAATATTGGTGTTATTTGAAAGCCCAATAAATATCCTTAAAGAAAAACACATTTAATTTCCTAATAAACGATTAATACAATAAATGTGACTTGAAAAACTTGAAAAAAGACCTCACTTTGGGCTCACCTCTGGTATCAATATGTTAAATAATGATCTCACGTGTCCTCTTTAACAGATGGATAGCGACTAATCCCAACTTAACAGTTTTATAGCCATAAAAGTTGGCTCAAGCGTAACTACCTATTTTTTGAAGAAGTGACTCTGGATTCTTCTACAGACACATTTTTGGGGTAAAAAAAAACCTTTCCTTTAATGAAATGAAGTTTAGAACTAGGCTTTTAAATGGTAATATAGTATAGTAATATTGGTGGGAAGTGGGGATGCATACGTTTGAAAGTGCTTGTCGCGGGAGGGTCGATTTGTTTGAGCAATAATCCGTACCAGTAGTTTTCTGTCATTTTGCAATCGATTTTTCCGACTTACTTTTCTATATTATTGCCCTTTTTTTACCTATTCCTTTCTATTTACAAAATTACCTACATAGGTTTATACATACCCAGTAATCTGAGTCTAAAGCGTCATCCTTTAGAACCCTCTTAGAGTACCTTTTCATATAAATCTTTTTAGATACATTGTAGACTCAATCTTCTTTGCCCTACAATAGCCTTCCAACAATACATGTAGGATTACTGATATTTTGGTAACAAAAAGTCTATGATAAAGTAAAAAATTGGGAAAGGTTTTCATCTTTACATAGTTGTAATACTCTTTATTGAACGTCACGGCTTTTACCTAAGAAATTAATCGAACTACCCTCAATGAATTATGCCATAGATGATTTTGTTATATTTACAAATTAACATTCAAACTGAAAGTCTCAGTGTGATCCAGACTTTAGAGTCTTCCAGTGACTTTTAGCTTGGTCCACGGGCCAAGGCTTGGTTTGAATTTTTAAATAGTTTTTCTTCCAGTAACAACAAAAATCTACTCTAGAATCTTAGACGAGGGCCCAGTCACTGAAAGAAAAACTATTTAAAAATTCTTATTTAAAGATCTTTTAGACATTTTGTACTTGACATTTAAAATTTCTTAAAATGTGACAATATGTATCATTGACATTGTTTGAATCTAATGTGTGATCTATTGTGTTAATTCAATAATTCATAATAATTTTCTGACATTTGCATGACATTCAAATAATAATGATACTAGGTACTTTTTAATATTAAACACATAACTGTATTTTTTTGTAATATTTGCACATCGTTTGTACGATAGAATATGTTGTAAACTTCTCTCTCCATAACCTTGTAACCGTATTCTGGCAAATAAATGATTTTATTATTATTATTATTTTACAACCCAGCGACTTGGCCTGGACCAAGCTAAAAGTGGGCTAGTCACTGGAAGACTCGATTTTGCACTAGATACAGGAGAAACTATACCGGATGCCAATATTGGTATTTAACATCGTTGGACAGGACACAAAATTAATATCCAAATCATTTTACAGTAAGGCCCAGAACAGACGGTGAAACGCAACTGCAACGAAACTGCAACTGCTAGTTACTTTTGAGTTGCATCTATGTTTCTGCCATAGCGTCCGTTGAGAGACCACACATGACGCGACCAGTTTGAAACTTTCAGTTTCAATTTCATTCATCAGAATCATCAGTAAGTTGCAGTTTCGTTGCAGTTGCGTTTCACCGTCTGTTCTGGGCCTAAGCGGTAGTCTTTCGCATCACCGATCAGCAATCACCTAATAGCTCCTTTAGCTGTATGCGTACAGCCTATCAGCAATCAAATCACATATTAGCAGCTATTATACATATTGGCTCGAACAGATCTCTCTGATACAAAGTCAGTAAACCAAACACCGAACGCAGCGGTTCTACGTCAATAGTTCTGAATAATCCTCAAAATCACTTTGTGGTAAAAGTAAGGCCTTTGCTGCGCACCACTGATTAGTAGTCACTTAATTTATTTATTTTATTTATTTATACTTTTGCATTTAAAACTGTACAGTGGCGGACTTAATGCCAAGTGGCATTCTCTGCCAGTCAATTACAAGTCAATTAGAGAGACTAAGGCTGACTTGCACGACCTGACTTTGACAGTAACTATGACGATAACCCGTGTTTTTGTACGGAGTTTGACAGATTTTTGACATTTGTCAAAGTTAAAGTAAGATGGTGCAACCCAGCCTAAGCCTTAATAGCACCTTTAGCTGCCTCAAACAGACATATATCTCTAATATACGAGTAGATCTAGCACTTAACTGGGTCATGCTTGAGGGATGTGAGCAGCATGGGAGGGTGTTTTTGAGACGTCAAACGTCAGCGAGACTTCAGATTTCTTTCAGATTAACATGCTCTGTCACGTCATAATGTCAATGTCACTCCTCCCGTGCCGCTCCTATGCCACAGGCACTGACTCAGTTTTGCTATTTAACTGGCTCAAACAGACCTCTCTGATACAAAGTCAGTAAACCAAACACATAATGCAGCGGTTATATGTCAATAATTCTGACCAATCCTCAAAATCACTTTATGGTAAAAGTAAGGCCTTTGCTGTGCACCACTGGTCAGTAGTCACCTAATAGCATGTTTATCTTCCTCAAACAGACATATTATTTCAACTAGCGTACAAGTTAGCGTACTTCGTACGCGTGGATCCCATTTTACCCCCTTAGGGGTGGAGTTTCGTAAAATCCTTTCTTGGCCTATTATGCCTACGTCATAACATCTACCTGCATACCAAATTTCGTCCACTGGTTTGGGCTGTTGATAGATCACAGTCAGTCAGGCAGTCAGTCAGTCAACCTTTGAGTTATAGGTATATATTTAGATCTCTCTAGCGCTTAACTGAGTCAATGCCAGAGTAGCATGGGAGGGTATTTTTGAGGCGTTAAACGTTAACGAGACTTCAGATTTCTTTCAGATTAATATGCTCTGTCACGTCATGTCAATGCCGCTCTTATACCACAGGCACTGACTCAGTTATACTAGACTCAGTAGCTATTTAATTGGCTCAAACAGATCTCTCTGATACAAAGTCAGTAAACCAAACACCAAACGCAGCGGTTGAACGTCAATAACCCGGGTCAATCCTCATTACTGACCAATAAATCAGACCGGTTCAAATCAGGGAATCGGTCGATGGATCTGTGATGCAACTGTTTGGATAAATAGATTTAACTAATTGAAATGTTGCACTAAATATATTGTTACTATGGTCCATAATACAAACAGGAACATAACAAAAACCACAAGGTTAGCCATCGCTAAGCTTTAAGACTCTGTAATTGGCTAGAGCTAAGAATTCTCAACAAAGCTGTTGAGTTTCCAAATAACTAAATTTGAAAGTTCACTTACATTTTTTACGCGGGAAGCCTTTGTTCAGCAATGGGAGTCACTTGTCTGAAACGAACGAGAAAACAGTTTTGATACCATTATAAACTATCAAACTTATTAACCTGTGGGATGTCAAGTTGAGCTTTGATGTTGAGCTTTTCTAGTACAGTAATAGTATTGAAAATCTAAAGTATTTAACACTACCTAAGTAAGCAAATGTATTGATCTATCCTTCCCCACTGAAAGGGCTTTAAACAATTAAAAAGACTTACAGTCAAATTGAGAATATCCTCTTTTTTTAAGTCGGGTAAAAAAATCATGAAATATATAAAATACAGAACCATAACAAGGCCATTAACTGTCTAATTAACCGTGCCAAAACTTCAACCTCCATTGCAACAAACTACTATGCCCGCTGTAAAATCACAAACACGTTCAACCATGTCTAATGCTAAGCAGTAGATTAAGCATTCTGAAAGCTGCAACAAGGGAAAATGTATGTTCACTAGAAACATTTCAGTATTCTCACTTATCTAGAAACATACAGGCAAATCTGGACTCTATGGGGAAGAGAATAAAGCGTGATTGAAAGTTGTAGAGTGATGAATTTCATAGACAATAAAAGTGATCCTAGAACGAGGAGTGCAACACACGCCACATAGCATCATTGGATTAGTTTAGAAATGCATTTTGTAAGTGGGGATTGAAAGTGTAGTTGGATGCAAATCGTACTTTATACAGAGTGTAAACCTCCGAGTGTTTAAGCTCTACATAATCTTAATTCCTCTCTGATTATCATAAAATATAATATAAATGACCGCGTTATTATTTCCTACGCACCTTACAAACTATTTTCCTCTATTTGAGTTTATTTTAAATTTATTAGAAACAAAACAGATTACATTACTAACGCTGGGTTGCACCATCTTACTTTAATTTTAACAAAATCGTCAAAAATCTGTCAAACTCTATACAAAAAACACCGGTTATCATCAAAGTTACGGTCAAAGTTAGGTGGTGCAATTTAGTTTAAGATTCATATGCACTTACAACAGTATAAGTGGACAGTGGTAGGACAAACAAACCAATATCTCAGGTCTTACTGTTATATTAATTTTAACTGACACACTCTACTCAAACAACGATGACTCCGATTACTGAACTAAAAATGTATGCAGGAAATGAAACAATCTTATTAAAGTGTTAAAGTGGAAAAGAAGAACAATTCTAAACTTCCTCCCTCGAAGTTAGTCAAAAACAGTAGAGCTTGCTTATTCGCATTCTCAACTTTTTGAAAGGGAAGTTGCCTGTCTCTCTAAACTTAAACAATAGAAAACGTACCGTGACATACAAATGAAACTGAAGCAACTTTGGCCGAAGCTCTAGACAAGTAAGACTCAATGTTGTAATCGCTTCGGTAAAAGTTTTTTATTGAGTTATTAAATCGCTACAAGGAAAATGAGTATACACGTACGTACACGGTACACGGTACACGTACAAAGGGCTGAGTGTGAGTTTTCATCAAACGCGCGTCAAAAAATGACATTTAATGTATGACGGATTGTACATCGCCCCTAGCGGGAAACGTTCAAAAACTAAAATTTTCATACATTTTTAGTTGATGTAAACTCACACTCAACCCACAGTATTTTGTGCCACAGTGGTGTGCGGTTTATTCAATAAACGAGATGGGTGGATATTTTATATCACCTTAGAGCACAGATTTATTTCTGTAAGTAGGTACTCCATTATTTAAAGTCTTTTTCATCAGAAAGATATGTACACGTTTAAATTAAGAAGAATGATATAATGTTACTTTATTCTAAATAATTGGGTAATATTATAATTAATTATTTACATACTGGCGGTATTTTAATTTGTAACGACATACCTAATTACTTAGTCTGCGTCTATAATAAATCTACGCTAGTGGCGCTTTGAACTAGTCCCCATAGAATAAACACAGACTAAAAAAAGCAAACAGTTAATTTTTATGCAATGTAAAGATATTAACAAGCAAAGACCAATTACACCTTACAAGAAACCCTAAAAAGCTGCTTTTTTCGTTCATCTACTACCAAACGTTTTGCGGCTGTTATAATTATTTGTCATTGATATTCTTTAAATTGCGGAGAAATTTAATTGAATTTCACAGTAAGGAAAACTGCTAACTGCTCGCTTCTAATTACTATAACTATTAAAAAAAAAAAAGTAACTATTTTCCGTCCATAAATAAATTTTACCGATAAGACCTGAAATACGAAGCTATACCAGCGGCGCGTACAGACTTATATTTTAGTCAGTTCAACGTCTTCACTTTAACAAATCAACTCTACCTTGAAGTGGCTGTTCTGTCTTAGTTGTGGCATTACGTAAGCCCCTATCCACACTACTAATTAGTGTGTCTAGTGTAATGGAGACATTCTATAGGCTTGTGTTCAGACCATGAAGTTACAGATTACGCTCAGAGCGATGCTACTTAATATTCAAGATCCATATCGTTACGAGCTCAAATTAAGCATGCTTGAGACTTGGCTGAGCCCACCAGCCTAATTTGAAATACTAAAATTGAGATTTGGAAGAATGGGGCCGGAGATGGTATGAGAGCTTAAACTAAGATACTAATTTGTAGTTTTAATCTGTGGAACATGTCGTTGGGCAATTAGTGTATTAAATAATACGAGGGTGAAGGCGATGGGATCAATAAATGTTTTAGAGTTCATCTGGACTATTCTTTAATATTTGATGACTTTCAAATTGCATAGTAGGTATCCTAAAAGAGGTTTGTCCTTGTTTTTAATAACCTTTGCAAATTACAGATATGTCCAGGATACAGGTTCGTGTTTAGCTCTAAGATACCTACAAATGACATTTAATATACTACATAATACAATGATTAGGAATTAATACTATGCAAGATCTACATGAAAAATAATGAAAACAGTTTGCAACGAAGAATGTGTACTTATCCACGTTTTTCACCATAACCTATTAAAGAGTTTTTCTGTAAGTCTTTCAGTAACTATATTACTTTTAAGCTCAGTTTTGTTTTATTATTTAAGTTGTTAAATATACTTAAATGTTCTCCTAAATACAGGTAACTAAACTTACCTCCGGGTTGCTCTGTCTTACCAACTTAAGACAGAAATATTCATTAGAGTTTGTGGTTATAGCGTGCTGTGGAATCTCTGCTGTTTAAACTTTAAAACCCATTACTGGACCAGACGCTGGAGCGTTGGTTCTAGAGGTATTACAAGAGCTGTTGTATGTGGAAATATACTATGTGAGTGCAAAATTGACCAGTATTAACCAATGTTTACCATAATGTTTACAATAACCAACTTCCATACGAATGATTTTTTAATGCAGAGCAAGATTATGTTAGGCTTTTATGCAGGAGAATGATAATATACTTTAACTATGAGCTTTTAATTAAAAAATCTACTGCATTAGGTATGACTTGATTCTACATACTAGCCATAGAACGGCCACTGCTGAACTGCTCACCCCCCCCCCGATTTCTATCTGCCAATATCATAAGCATATCAGAAGAATGATTTTTGTAATACTGCGGACATTTTCAAATGATTTTTACATTGTGAGCCAGCGTGTACTCAGGAAGCAATCATATTTATAAGCTACTTTTATAAAACTGTATGTAAGTTCATTGGCTGTACAATAATAATTTAGGAGTGAAATGAACATAATGAAGTCCACGAAAATAGCTCAATTTTGTAATATACCCTTAGAACTTAGGTATATCCTAGTTTTCTAATCACTTAAGNGATTCGTGTGCGGCGTTTTATAGTACTTTTCAAATACTCATAGAAAAAAAACTACAATGAATTATTTTAAATTTCAAAGTAAATATTTTAGATAAGATATTCTTCTATTATATTAAGCTATTTTTGTGTTGAATAAAGGAAGAATATTGGTGAAAAAATCACTTTGATTTTTGGGTATTTCACGTTTTTTTAATTTGTGATTTCTTATTGTAAAATGCTTAAATCTAAATTTTTTCTCAGATAACTATTTGCCCAAGGATCTATGCTATAGGATATAAATGTTTGTTAAATCGTTTTCACAGTATTTTTATAAAAAATTCAGCTTGTAAACTGACGCTAAAGTGGAAATTTACAAAACCTGTGTGGACTTATCTTGATAGAATTCTTGAATACTAAACTAATCGCAATATTTTCTCAATTAACTATTTAAACGACGAAATTGCCTAACTATTTATGCCTATAACATATTTGTAGTATTACTGGTTAATGATTGTAACGAGTTGAAAAAGTACTGTTTTTGCGCCAAACGGCGTAAACGCTCTTAAACAGTACTCGTTTCACTTTCCAAATGAATTCCGAGAATGTGTTTCGTTTTTTCATATTTTCGAGGTGTTACTCCGCTGGGAAATGATGAAAAAGCCATTACTCAAGTTTGTCATAGGTCGGCTCCGTTAGAACAGGTGTTCCATCTCATCACCTATTAATCATAATCCGTAAATCATTTTCGGAATATAGGTACCTACAGCCATTAGCATATCAACCTTCAACGGATTTTTTTTATCCACAACGAGGAAGCTCTTGGCCTGTATCTCACCTGATGGTAAGTGATGATCAGGCTGAAGGTGGAAGCGAGCTTCACACGGAATCCTCAACCACGGAGGAACTGGCTATCTTACAACTGCCAGAACACAACAATGATCAGGATTTCTCTACAGGTTAAAAATAATTGGAGGAGACCTATGTTAAGCAGTGGACGTCCTAAGGCTGAGATTATGATGACGATGAACCGTATGTAGAGCTTAAATATTCAGAGAAACTCTGTAATTGTCAAATATACAGCAGGCCGCACATAAGACTACACATTTTTGTTGTAAACTCGCTCTTATCACAACTGCATAAGGTGGCATAGTGTTTAGCTAGATGTGCTGTCGTCCGTGCTTACGATTTGAGTCAATAACAGAAAAGTGTCTTAAATAGCAGCTAATAATTGACGAAGTTTGACATGTTGTGTTGTTTAAAAGAAACATGTAACCTAGCTACTGTTTTGTTTTCAAAAAGGTTACATGAATAACACATAGTAGGTCGGAAGCGAGAATCCAGAAGTAGCTTAGGTATTCCGTAATAACTGTACGAGACGCATCTGGAATAAACCAGCCTGGAATGAATCTAGATAAGGTGGCTGAATGAGGTTTGAATTTTGAAATTATGCTCAAGGTTTGAACTCAATAGATTTAAGCTTATAGTAGGGACTAGTTGAATTGCAATAGTTGCTTAAGAAATGTAACAAAAATGATACATTTTTCCTTAATTATTACAAAAAGTGCTTAAAATTGTAAGTAAGTATCCCATTATTAGTGGAAGCAGTGTAAGTCGTTATTGCTCCAAAGACGCACTTGTTTTTTTGTTGCACGCGTACTTAACTAACTACGTCATGAATAAGTTCACAAAGACTACTTGCTAGATTAGTAGTTAAATAAATAAATAATAACGTGGGCATTTTATTTATGAAAAAATCTCCAAAATCCTTTGCGTTTCACAAACAACTGGACTGGACGTAGCTTTGTTACGCACAAATCTGGCCACAAAATGGCGACGAGTAAAATTTATACTTCCATTCATCACTGGGATGTAGCGTCAGAGTCGCCACTTGTAGGACACATTTGAATCCAAACATGGTTTCGGCAAAAGTTGGAAATTGCTAGTTTAAAAGTTATTTTCCGAAGGTTGAATCTCTAGCAAAGGTCTGCGAAAAAATTGAAACAAAATTGCATCCAGTTTTGTAAAATTATACTTTTAAGAATAAACTAATGGTTTGCATAGTTAAGCAGTTTCAAATCTACCAAATAAGGCCTAAGTAAAATAATGTCGTGATCGTAAACACGACCAGTACAAGCAAGGTCTGGGCTTTGACTGACATTACTAGCATGACGATCATCGACTAATCTGCCCAAAGTGATAGTGCAGTCTCTATTTATTAACACTTTCTGACATTTTTACTTTTGTTGATAGGTGTGCCTGCGACAGAGTGTAATAAGTGTTTGAATATTTTTTCCCGTTTTCAGAACATTTTTCACTGATGCTCTGTTCCTGTTGCTAGCAGCGTGTTAAAATATAGCATAAAACGTTCCTAGGTAAGTAGGAAATCCAACACAAAAAGTATTATTCAAATCGGAACAGTGGTCCTTCGCCCAGATTAGCGCCTTCAACTAAACAAACTCTTTAGCTTTTGAATATAGATATAGCTGAGACAGATAAAACATATCAAAATGTATCGTAGTCGCATTTACAGAAAGCACTTGCTAATTAATTTATATGCAAATTTGTTTTAGCAAACTTCCAAAACGTGTGAAAGCAATTAACCAAAACCTTGCTAATTAAATTAAAACTCCAAGTTGGTCAATGAACAAACCGTTATTGTATTCCTCTGCGCTATATCTCCGGAATATCCGGATAAGTTGCCTGAAAGCCGGATATATTTTAACGGAATAAAGAGCCACTTAAGCCTAAATATTGCCCCGGGAACTGGGAACCCGGTTGAAATTTGTTCGCGGGTTGCACCAGGAAAATGGGTTTTATTTTAAAATTAAACCGTTAAGAATATTCCCCAAGTATTTTGAGTAGAAATTAACGGTAGTTCTTAAGCCTGAAGAAACCCGACACTGGGTTACGACATTAACTTTCGTAAGCGTTGAATCGTGTAAATCCAGTGAACATAAAATAAATTACAAAATTAAATAAATCAATAAATCTTTGGACAATTTCACACAGCGCCAGCCCCAAAGTAAGCAACTTAATGCTTGTGTTAAGGGTGCTAGCTTAATGGATATACTACTTATATTGAAATAAATACATATTATACATAGTAACACTAAGACGGCCGACAAATTAACACTTAAGTGATAAAAAAAAGCATTTATTACTATCTCTTAGAGTAGGCGCACACCGTTGATTTTTCGTCGGCCGATAGTTTAGTCTGGCAGTTGATCAGTATGGGCAATGGGCGTATGGGAGTGCGCACACTACGCCGCGCCGATTCGATTTGGCCGATTCTTCATACAAATTAAAATCGGGCACAACTATCGGCCAACTTAAAATCAACGGTGTGCGCCTACTCTTACTGGATATTAGATAGTTAATCACTATTGTCAGGTACAACATTTTGTACTATTTTTAGGTGTAACATTTTGAACATTATGTCCACAAAATATTGTTGTATAATCAAATAAAGGCTTAATGCGAAAACCATGTATTATTCAGTTTGCAGAAAACGAACGCGATGAAAAATGTATCAGTCATTTTGCTGTGACAACTGGTGCTATAACGCGACTGGTTTCAATTCGTCGCTTCAAAGTAACACTTAAGATTGTCCACTACATGGCTTACTTATTATTTTGTTAGAAAAATAAATTATAATGCACTGATTATAGTTTCATGTCATCATCATCATAATCATCATTTCAGCCATAGGACGTCCACTGCTGAACATAGGCCTCCCGAAATGCTTTCCACGTTTATCGATTGGTAGCGGCCTGCGTCCAGCGCTTCCCTGCTACCTTTACGATGTCGTCGGTCCACCTTGTAGGTGGTAGTTTCATGTAGTCATGAGAAAATAGTTTAATGTATGTTGTGTGTGCAAGATGATAATTTATTTTTAATCGTTGCTTGTTTCTTTCTTTTAGACTACTTTTGTAATACTTTTGACACCTGCAAAATCTAAAATTTGATTGTGATTGTACCTAGTCCTCGATAAAATGAACCATTGTAAAGATTTTTTTTATGTGACATTACAGGAGACAAACGAGCAGACGGATCTCCTGATGGTAAGTGATTACCATCGCCCATAGACACATTCCCAGGGGCATTACAGGTGCGTTGCCGGCCTTTAAGATGAAGTTACTAATTCATAATACCAGCAATTAAAAACTTGACGAAATCCATAAAAGAAGGCCACATGTTGTAGTGATGAGAATGAAGCGCCATATTTACAGCAAGAAAATAAAGAAAAGCGTGTATTTATTCGCCTCACCATATTTTTTCTTGTCTCCGTTACAAATTCATCATAATGTCAGATTGATGAAGTGATGCTGGATACAAAGTATTAAAACTATTTATTCATACAATTTTAGGTAAATAAATAAATATGAAATATTTCAAAAATAAATTAACAAGACTTTGCATTTAAAGTTTAGTTTACAATTAATAAAATAAAGGTACAGTGATGCTAACTCTGAAACGTGGTCGCTTACTATGGGCCTCATAAGAAGGTGCAAGGTCACCCAAAGGGCGATGGAGCGGGCTATGCACGGAGTTTCCCTGCGTGATCGAATCAGAAATGAGGAGATCCGCAGGAGAACCAAAGTGACCGACATAGCTCGCAGAATTGCTAAAATTAAGTGGCAGTGGGCGGGGCACAAAGCTAGTAACAACTTGCATTACTCTTAGTAACAAAGTTTATTAAGACCTCAATTACACAAACTAAGCTTACTTAGATGTCAACTGCCATCCAACAAGTCATTCGACATTGGATTTTATGCCCAAAATTTTACGATTGAAGATACCTCGTGCTTTGTTACTTTAGTTCCTGACGTGGGCAAATTAGTGAACAATGGACAATTAAGTCCAGTCCAGACTGCGTGCCTCCAATTATTCGGGGATTAACGTTTTCTAGGGATTTAGGACTGGACAATAAGCGTGCTAAATGAAAATACACGGGACTTAGTGAATTCCTGCATGGTTGACAGCCGCTTTATCCCTGAATCGTAAATACAAAAGAGTTGCGTCCGTGGATTTAGACGCGTGGAATTGTATTTAATTGAAAGACACTAATAAAACTAAGAAAATTAGAAGATCTTAATAAGTTACGGGAAATATAAAACACCGTAAGGGTCAAAGGTAGTCAAGGCAGGCTTAAAGACTTCGGCCCCCCATTAAGGGGGGCGTGTTGGGTAGGGCGGGACGTCCGCGGAAGGCGCCTTGGTCGTTTCTAGTACCCAAGGCGCCGACCACTATGCGGCAGAGGGAACACCCCAGGTTTTTAGTGGGTTCGAGCCCCACATAACCTGCTGTCCCCCGGCGGTAGGTATGGATAGGCCATTTTCCTGGGTTAAAAAAAAGGCTTAAAGACTTTCTAAGATATTTAAGTTATAAAATAAACCTATTTTATAAGTTACTGTATCTGGGGGAAGGCCTTCGTCCGGTAGTGGACCTCATTTGGCTGAAACGAACGAACAAACGATTTCGTAAGGATAAATAGATTAGAGAATATCTGTAAAAATAAAATACAAAATTAAATGTAAAAAATATCAAAATAAAGTCATTAACACGCCGTCTGGGCATACTTGGGTACCTACTTATGACAGTAGAGTTTAAAAGAATTCCATTATTTGTACCTACGTTGTTTATAACTCTATGCCTGTAAATTGAGTTAAAATAATTGAATTTGTGGAAAATGATCCGATTACGTCATGTTTACGTTGGTCACGTTTTATGTTTTATTCAGTGCAGCTCGTAGAATTGCTAAAATCAAGTGGCAGTGGGCGGGGCACATAGCTCGTAGAGACGATGGCCGTTAGGGCAGGAAAGTTCTCGAATGGCGACCACGGGCTGGAAGACGTAGCGTGGGCAGGCCTCCTACTAGGTGGACCGACGATCTGGTGAAGGTCGCGGGAAGAGCCTGGATGCGGGCAGCGCAGGACCGTTCATTGTGGAAAACCTTGGGGGAGGCCTTTGTCCAGCAGTGGACGTCATTTGGCTGAAAACGTAACGAAACAGTGTAATTATTTTATCCTATGTGATACTTTTGTGGAGGCGCAATTTTATTATTTGTTTATTTAAATACATGTAAATATAATTTTAATTTACTCTGGTTGTCAGGTAAGTACTTCATTATGGCTTTAATGCCCGTGTTCGCAAACGATGCACAGCGTTGAATAGAGCTCTGTGATTGGTTCGTGTTTACGTACCTGTGCGTCTACGCACATTGTAAGAAGAACTCATAGTAGGTAATGTTTGTGAATACGGGCATAAGAGTGAGCCAGGTCACTGAGATTTCCAAACACTTATGCTTTAAGTGAGTATCTAAATGATAAATTATTAGGCTCTAACTTCTGATACATTTTTAGGTTGATCAAGGGTGGTCCTCCTCTCTTCTAATTGCCGTGCCCTACAGGGCCCATAATGTTCTAATTTTAAGTACATAATGGATGCAATAAAATATTGAGTATTGAGTAAATTATTTCCAATCAGAAACAATTTCAAAGATGTTCTGTAAAAGGGACAAAAATATGATTAGGGTGGTATTTCTAACTAAATAGGTAGCAATCAAAATACCCACCATGTCCACAAAGCGTCCTTCCTAATTGCTCGTGTGTTTTGTTTATTTTCACTTTCATTAGGCTAATGTAAACATGCCCCGGTCGACTGAAACAATAGTTTTAATTTCTCACCTTCTTTGCTTGACCCTCGTTAAGACGGTCCCGGGGGCGGCTGCCTGTTTAATTAGGTCTTTGCAAGGCTTAATGTAAACTAGTTTGTTGTGCAAACGTAATAATAAAATACTACACGGTCTTTAGGCTCTTCTGAGCCGGCTTATTTTCTACTTTCATCGGATACGGGTACTACGGGTAGACGTTGTCGTGTGTGTGTGTGTGCACATGTATATATTTTTCTTGAGACTTCTTATTTTTATAAATAGTAAATAAAATTGAATAAATTAAAGCTTACATACAATTCTGATGTATTGATTCGTTGGAAAAATCCAAACTCGATAGTATTCTTTACATGAAGAAGAAAAATCATTCATCCATATTCATCACCATCATCATCAACAGCCCTTTACAGTCCACTACTGGACTATGAATCTCCTCCACTATAGTGGAGAGTTTTGCCATAATCCCCACGCTTGGCAGGCGGGTTGGATATCGCAGTTTAAAAGATTGATGTTTGTCAGAGAGCGCTGCTGCCCGTTCTCTGTTTGATGTGTAGTCCCTAAGCCATCCATCCTCCATATTAATTATAAAAATGGGATACAATTTCCCATGTGTAAACATAGCAGTTTACACATTTTATTGGTTTCAAATGTAACTTTTGCATACAAATGTTATAAAAATTTAAATGTTGTCCCATTTCGTGCGATCTTGTAGCTACCATGTCGTTCGGCATTTTAATTGAAGTAACTAGGTATGCAATTAAGAAAGGACGGACACATGACTAACTAGTAACCATGCGAAGACCTCTATTTGAGAAATCATCCCAACTGTAAACGGGTCCTCATATATTTTTAACTAACAATTATGATGTGTTAGTACATACTCAAAAAAGAGAAAAATATACTCAAATTAGAAAAAAACAGAATAAGTGTGACTGAGTTTCTTGCGCTACTTCTTCTTAGCACTGAATGACCCACATTATTGTTCCTAGGCTATTGTTAGAGTAGGCGCACACCGTTGATTTTTAGGCGGCCGGTAGTTTAGTCGGGCAGTTGATCAGTATGGGCATGTATGAGAGTGCGCACACTACGCCAATTCGATTTGGCCGATTCTTCATACAATTTGAAATCGGGCACAATTATCGGCCAACTAAAATCAACGGTGTGCGCCTACTCTTAGAGTTTGAGTGGGATGTGTAAAAGCGCTGTTTTATAATCAATACTCTGTAATTTATTGCTAAACCATAATGTACACGTGTATTACAAAATAAATGAGACCAGTACTATGGACCATTATGGATTGTTGTACACGTAATTGAAAAGATATTCGCAAAAAAATACTTGTGCTCTAGTGATGTTGTATGTCCCATAAACACTTTAGTCCCACAGCACAGCGCGAAGTAATAAGCAGAAAATAAATGACTTTAATGTTCTCTAGTGTTGTCCACATAACAGTTTAGTCCCAAAGCACGGCGCAGTTCACGGTCGACCGACCACACCACAACGAGCTGTCACAACACTGATTGCGGAGCGTCGCGGTCGCGGCATGTGCCAGTGATGTGTATTATACATTACTAACTAGTTTTCGCTTCCCAACCAGTCACACTATAACGTGTAACACTGTTACTCATCAGTGGGCTGAGTGTGAGGTTACAAAAAATGTATGAAAATTTTAGTTTTTGAAAGTTTCTCGCTAGGGGCGCTGTACAATCCGTCATACATTTAATGTAATTTTTGACGCGCTCAAAAAACTCACACTCAGCCCTCTGGATATCTGTTACCATCCGATTACACTGTAGCCGGATTTTTCTGATAAAAAGCGAAATCTCTTTAGGTACTCTGACTTATAGTGTACCTTCTTCACGTGTAAACCGTTGGGAGATAATTATCTAAAAAGTCGAAACGAGTAACAGTGTGACTTTAAGAGACCTTTTTCCCAACCAGTCACAGTGTTACACGTTACAGTGTGACTGGTTGGGAACAAGTGACTAGTTCTCTTCACCCAATTGTAAATACGTTGCCTTCGAGCTTTTTCAGCTTGTCGACAGTTATTTTAAAATTAAATAATCCATGCAAAGCAGTCCTTTATTAACCAATGTGGAGCGCGAAATGACCAATACTCGATACGTTGGCAAATGTACCACAATTGGCCGTCGCAACGCTGATTGTAGAGGGTCACTGTCACAGCATGTGTACCAGCAATGTGTATTACATAACTACTATCATTCTAGTGTTCGCTTGCTCCCAACCTGCCATACTGTAAAGTATACAACGATCCGTTGGGAAAAAATGCCAACTAGTCATTTAACGAGTTATTCGTCAACTCGCACCTCTAAAGGCGCGAGTTGGCACCTTCTGTTTTTTATGTCATCAACTCGCACCTTTTTGAAATCTGACGTGTTTATGTATAGTCATCTACAAAAATGTTTTAATAAATTATTTATATTGAATTGTGTAAGACTCTTGCAACGACTCGAGTTTAATAATAAAACAATAATGTACTTTTCAGATTAATTACTAGTGATGTTGATACATGGCGTTTCACGGCTTCCCCCGCATGAATAATTTTCAAACGTCAAAATTTTTGTCCAGCCCTGTAGATTTTAACCAATGACGATAGATGGCGCTTTTTACCCTCGTCTTATTTATTCATTGAAATTTAGTTGGTCACATATCGTCATAAATTATAACCTATATGTTTATCTGGGTTATAAACAATAATACTGTAAATTTTCAACAAAATTCGTTCAGTAGTTTTTGGATGAAAGAGTAACAAAAATCCAGACATCCAGATATCCAAACTTTCGCATTTATATTAGTAGAATATCACAATGTCTTGAGGATACTTAATACCTAGTAGGTATGTAAACTGTCTACTAATATTTAAGTAGGTATATTTAAAAACAAAGCTAGATTTCTAGCTATTTAGTAATGGCGAATTATAATAAGTCAAGCCCCAGATATTTTTTTTGTCACGGCATCTAACCTCAGATTTTATAACTAAGCCACGGGATATTAAAAGGTTCTAATATATTAATTCGCCTTCTTTTAAATGCCACCTAATATCCCCAAGAAAGTGTCAAATGAAGAACAACAATTATTATGACTAATTTTAAAAGTAACTAACAGTTTACATTGTACAGCATTAACAAACAATCCTAAAAAAAAATTGTTCAAGCTTGAACTAGAGAACATCAAATATTATAATTTAGCTTCTGAAATAATAAATTCGTATATTTTTAACATGAAAAATGGTCAGGCAATGAAAATGTACAGAGGGAAATGCTTGGAACATAATTTTTGACATTGTAACTTTGTTTAGATTAGCTAGTTAGGGGATGAACATTATCAAAAGTGCTCCACCGTTGCCTTTGAAGGTCCCATTTTTGGGTTTTTCACTTATACGAGTACGTCAAAAACTATATAAATAAAAAACCAAGCATCCTAGCGATATGAATACTTCTAGAGAATTTTATTAAAATTAATTTCATCTGTAAGTCAAGTTTTTCTATATCTTGTATAGTTTTCGAGATAACTGCTCTTCAAAGTTTTANAGTGTTCCTAGCCACAAAACAGTTTAGTCCCAAAGCACGGCGCAGATCACGGTCGACCGACTACACCACAACGAGCCGTCACAACGCTGATTGCGGAGCGTCGCGGTCGCGGCATGTGCCAGCAATGTGTATTACACATTACTAACTAGTTTTTGCTTCCCAATCAGTCATACTGTAACATGTAACACTGTGACTCGTTGGGAAAAAACCCATCAAGTCACACTGTTACTCGTCAGGCCAAGTAGTTAAGACAATTGTTACCATGCAATCACACTGTAGCCGGATTTTTCTGTCAAAAAGCTTTACATTAATAATTTTGATTTATTTTGTTCTGTAGTGTTCCTAGCCACAAAACAGTTTAGTCCCAAGATATCATTCATGGTATATGGTGTAATAATGAATAAAATAGTAGTTTCAGATCAGAATAAACATTTAAGGAGTAAATAATTAGAATTCAGTCTCAAATTCTAGCCTTATTCCTTTACAGTCGCCACTTATATCACTTTACACATAATTATTAGGATACTTAGATCGCTATTATGTTAGTTAGATCAGTTTACACATTTTTTTTCTCTCCACAAAATTGGTGTATATTAATATAAGTAACAATTTTTGGAAGATTTACCCTAAATAACCTGAAATAATGATTCCTCATAGTGTAATTACTTATGTTTGTTTTACAACTTTTTCTAAAATTGAAGAAACAAAAAATTATCAACAGAAATGGTGGAAAATGTATCACTTTACACTTGTTAGCGTGTGGTTAATTCAGTGTGGTGTAAAATGATTTATATCTCATTACATCACTTTACACGAATGTAAAGTTGTCGTGCATGGTGATATAACTAGGTTTTTATTTAATTACGAAAGACCACAAGCTATATTTCCCAAACTGGCACACTGCCTAATTATATCTAACATTACCTTTCACCTAAAAAATATTTCACCAAGTTATCTCTAATAGCGACGAAGCAGGATTTTTTTTAACTTCAAATGCGATTTCCCAAAAATCACCATTTTCGACTTAACTCCCTTTTCACTGGGGGTACAGATTTAATGTAATTTTTGACGCGCTCAAAAAACTCATACTCAGCCCTCTGGATATCTGTTACCATCCGATTACACTGTAGCCGGATTTTTCTGATAAAAAGCGAAATCTCTTTAGGTACTCTGACTTATAGTGTACCTTCTTCACGTGTAAACCGTTGGGAGATAATTATCTAAAAAGTCGAAACGAGTAACAGTGTGACTTTAAGAGACCTTTTTCCCAACCAGTCACAGTGTTACATGTTACAGTGTGACTGGTTGGGAACAAGTGACTAGTTCTCTTTACCCAATTGTAAATACGTTGACTTCGAGCTTTTCCAGCTTGTCGACAGTTATTTTAAAATTAAATAATCCATGCAAAGCAGTCCTTTATTAACCAGTACGGAGCGTGAAATGGCCGATACTCGATACGTTGGCAAATGGACCGCAATTGGCCGTCACAACGCTGATTGTGGACTGTGGAGTGTCGCGGTCACAGCATACATGCAATAATAATTGGGGAAGGTACAACTTCCCTTAATTTGTAGTATTTACTTTATAAACATCAATTTTAGTATTTAATTGCACCAATACTTTATTATGTTAAGCTTTGAAGCGTAGGTTTGTGACGCTATGAGTTGTGTTGTGTCTTTGTTAAGTAGTACAATTTAAAATATTTTTTATCCAGGCCGAGGAAGCTCTTGTGTTTGCTCTAGATCGAAGATAGATTTTAAATACAGATAATTTAACATAATTTTCAATCAGCGTTCAACCATCACCGCTAACAGTCAGACAGAGCGCTGATTGTGGGGTCACGTAGTCAAGACATGCGTGTGAGGCTCGAGGCAAAATCAATGTACCTTAATACAAAAGATCATGAGTTCAATTTCCTTCAGAAAGTCGATTTATCTAGTTTTAAATATTAAATCTGAACGTAGTTAAATGACTGAGATTAAGTTAGTTTACTACGGAAGAAAACTATATTTAAACATAGCCTCTGCAACAAGAAAATTATTTAGTTATCAGCACTAAGAACACGTTTTCTTAAATCTCTGATCTATCGAGGAGTTAAGACCTAAGAGTTAAGTGCAAATGTTATAAATCTTAGTTGAGAATTATCTTTAATTGCTAGTGCGTTATCATAAATAATATTATACTGCGTTCCGTTTATTATAACGGAGGCTCTACGTTAAGGTTTGACGCAACCACGTCACGTACGCGACTAAATAGTCAAGCCCCTAAAATAGATGCTATCTGCTTTGTTTCAGTTTGGAATGGCGGTGAAATGTCATGTAGATTAATACAGCATTTAATTGGAGCTGATGCGAATGACATGATGCATGACCAAGTCTGTTATTGTGTGTTTTAGGAAGTGAACTGGTTAAGAAGTGCTACAAATGATTGCGTGAGTATTTGAAGCATTTTTTAGAGATTCGAAAGAGCGATTCTCTCATTAGAGTTCGAATTGTGAAGAAATAAATATGATTCCCTTTTGGCAGAACATAAAAATCTTAGCCTCATTCGAGCCTACCTTGAGCAAAATATGAAGTGGCTTACACTACAAAAAGCTCGCACTACCTACGTTCCATAGATATTGTTGAACATAGACTTTTAAACCATATCGCTACATTAATTATTGTCAGTATTGAAGTGCCGATTTAACGATCAGTATTCCCAATCCCGTCTTCCACTGGACTACTCTGATGGACTCACTGCTAATCATAAGTTATTTTGGCATGATTTTGTATACCTAAGTAAACCATAATGTACTACGCTGGACTCACTCCTAATTATAGTTATTTTAGCATGATTTGGTAACCATAATATTGTAAGCTTGGAGTTATAATACCGCACCGTATGGTCACAGCATAACTTCTCCGACATTTTCGCACTTTCGTCAGTTAATTTCTCCCACGTAGTCCCAAGATTTAATGGCTGATTCCCGCTTAATCCCTCTCAGAGTTGCGAACAAGAAGCAAGGGCGGACGTGACGAGCTCATTTACGCGTTTTATTTGTTGTGTGTTTACTAGTTTGTGCCCGCGGTTTCACTCGTGAAAATTTATGTATTACGTATTGAAAGTTACTTAGCTTTTGAAAACCTGAACCAAGTATTATTAGGTAGACCGACGATCTGTAGGCCTAAGATGCGATAAACGGTTATCACGCCATTTTATCGATTGTGCCCATACATTTTGACGTCGATAAAAGTTATCACGACGCGCATCTTAGGCCTACTGGTGAAGGTCGCGGGAAGAGCCTGAATGCGGGCAGCGCAGTACCAGTCGTTATGGATATCTTTGGGGAGGCCTGTGCCCAGCAGTGGACGTCATTTGGCTGAAACGAACGATTATGTAAGTACATACTAATTATGAAAAATAATAGGTGGAGTACCTAAACTAAACAACATAATATACTACTTAAACAAAATATCTTTTTTGCAAAGAAAAGTTGCATGTCTTTCTCCTTAGTCCAAATTCTCTTTACACCAAAATTTATCAAAAACGTCCTGTTCAGATTTGCAGACATCACATACCTTTCCATTTACGTAAATGCTTACTTAGTGAACTAATACTACTAGACTTAATTAGAGCTATCATAATGGGAAGCAGCGAGTTATTCCCAATACAAGTGTCTCTGACTACTTACCGGGAAGACTCGGTAATAACTCTATACAAGTATTTTTGGAAATAAATGATTTTTTTTATTTTAAGTACCTGTGTAAATGCTATCAATGTTAAGTCATCAATGAAACGACAAAATAAACCCTAGGTACAGCTTCCACAACCGAGCTCTGAATTTCGTAACATGTTGTATCTTGCATGTAACACATGTAACGGTCAAGGGTCATAAATATCGCAAGAATATTTGATCAATCGTGTGTCAGTGTGACTTATGGGGCGATCTGCAGTGTACAAATGGGCTGGTGAGCCAATGCATACAGATATACTATGGCAGTGTGGGAAGATATGTGTCCCTGGATGTGGCAGAGAGTTGTAACTCGAAAGCGAGTGTCAGAAATTGCAAAAAATGGTGGAGTAAATATTTAAACATTACTTTTACTCTTCACTCTTGATATTTTATGATTTATTCTGCTATTCGAGGCGAAGACATTTTTTTATACAAAACAAAGTATTTGACCGCAATCGCGCCTGATGTTAAGTGAGATGCAGTCTAGGATAGTAGATACATGCCCTGTAAATGTCTATTTTCACTCTAGCCTTGAAATCCAATCAATACCTAATAATTTATTGCATCCATAATATTGTATAAGGTGGTATGGTAAAGTTAGGTACAATTATGGACCCTATCGAGCACTGCATTTTAGGAGAGAGGAAGTTTTTTTTAAATTTATTGCACTAATTTCTAGATTAAAATACATCTAAGTTAAATGGTCTAACACAAACCTTAGATTGCTAAAATAAAAGGAGAAAGGGGAAAACTAACTAAGTGTACTGTCTCTTCTAGAAATATATTCAATTGAAAGATTCCAGAAGCGTAATATATTATTACAGCCAATTGTGTTATCAATCTTGTGACTTCTTCCTTTATGTTCGCGTAAAAAATCCAAACGAATGACGGAACGTCATGGGATGTTACATGTTATGGAATTCCGCCATCTTTGTGATTTATACCCATATTCTATAGGCACCTATTCCTGTCTTTCAGACACCTAGACTGACTTCAACAATAAACCTTGCTAGTCCTGAATCAATTGTATTGATAGTCACTATGTAAAAATTACTTAGAAAGGTCTTTAAACAGATATAACGATCTACATATAAATCTAATCTAGGCCTTCAGGCTATCTCTCAAACCATTCAACCATGAAGGTTTTTAGCCTGTATCTTATTGTTTTCTTACTATGTATGTATCTTACTCGTTATATGATTTTTTAGTTATAATGTATCGACTTTTACTTATACATTACACATTAAAACGTTCTACAAATAATAACCACACGATATAAAATTTTACTTGCCTAGAAACCTAAAAATTAAAATAAAACATTACATTCATATTTCACACTATAAGTACGAAACGGGCAACGACACCTTGCTTACTTTAATGTTTCGATACTAAACTGCATTATTTAAAGCTTGCATTTCGTATGCATTGGCGACGTCACTTCGCATTTGCCGGTACCCCTACTTTTTGGAGTCCCTTCACAACAAATTTATATCTTTACAAGTTCACTCGATGTTTTAACTGTCACTAAAGGGGTTGGGTTTTTTGGCCGATATTACGTTGATTTTTATTTTTTTTAAACACTTTTTTTACTTTTGTGCAACAAAACTGAATGTAGTTACCATTATTCTTCTGTCACTTTGTAAAAACTGTCTCAACAATCGTCTGACGTCGCCATAGGCAGTCGGACATAGTAAGGTTAAGTGCTTTGAAGCATAAATTCAATTTATAATCAAGCATAATTAACTGTACTTTTCGAAGGATGACCTGGATTTCACCAAACTAGAAATAAATGTCCCAATTGAGAATAAGCCCAGGGTCTTTGTCAACATTACGTTAATCATCCTCATCATCATCATCAGCCAAAAGACGTCCACTGCAGAGCACAGGTCTCTCCCAATGATTTCCAAATCTATACAATTCAGTGCTTTCTAGCAACCTTTAGAAGGTCATCCATAAGGTGGTAAGATACACGTACATATTATAACGTTAGTTATTGAAAGCTTTTATCATAAAATAAATTATGACCCACGATATGAAATTCTTTCAAAATGCATTCAACCTCAGGTCTCGAACAAAGGCGTACTTACTCTTTTGTGAGCCACCTGATAATTGATTCATCTGAAATCGCCAGCAAAGTAACCGACGAGAGTAAAAAATCTTTACTGACGGCTTTATTGGAATTCTCAAGCATGGGCCTTCAACAATGAAAACTTACAAAGAAAGCGTTCACTATTAGACGTTGGTTTGACTCTATAAGATTACGTGTGATAACAACTAAATACTCCATTATGTGCACTTTTTTATTTTTTATTTAATTAAAAGACTTTTATAATTTTTATTTCACCTTTTGGTTTTGACTACAAGCTCCTGAGTTGAGAATAAGAATAATTTTGGCCCCCTATAACAAAACAGAACAGAAAATTACTTCTTTTTTCCGCCAGTTCTTCTCAGATTAAAATTAAATGTGTGTGTGTTGGTAGAGCAAGCCATATTTGGAATGTGTTTAAGTGCCTTGAAAAGGGCCTACGTATTAATTTGATATTATTAAGAATTTGAATTAATTATCTCTTTTGGTAAGTATATTATGAGGTCATCGGTCCACCTTGTGAGTGGATGTCCTGCGCTGCGCTTTCTAGTATGTAGCCTCCACTCCAGAACCTCCAGAACTCATAAAAGTAAAAGAAGGCGTAGGATGCAGGCCGCTACCAACCCGTCAATTATGGAAACCATTGGGGGACGCCTATGTTCAGCAGTGGACTGGACGTCCTATGGCTGAAATGATGATTGGTGGATTCCTACTGAATCGTATGTCAGTTGTGAGTTCCGCTTCAAAGGTAGGATTATGATTCGCTAGCGCCACGTGAATCTGATCAGACTTAAAGCTATTTTAACGGAGAGGGTTGCCCTTTGATCGGAAGCTGTTTTGAATATCCTTTGCATTGTAAATGTATCGAATAAAGTGTCATAATACAATGACAGAGCTTGGGAGATAGGGTTTAGATTGAGGGCAATTTATGACACGGCGATGAAGTACTTATATGTGAACAGACAAATGACATAAAGTGTATGAGATAGAAAGATAATGTGTTATATTTATGTATTGTGAAATTCAGTAAATTTCTATTCATGACAACCGGTGTTTTATATTGGTTAAAGTAAGATGGTGCAACCCAGCCTAAGAGTAGAAAATGTATTTGTAATTTGACTAAGAAAATAATTATGAGGAGGAAGCTAATATTCAATCGACAACGAATTAATCATTTTTCTTTGCAAAACAGCATGCATGTTTATCACAGTGCTTGGAACATTTTCTATGTTCTGTAGCTTAGCTTTATGCTTTGTCGTCGTGCGTGCAAACATTAAAGATAGAGTAGTATTCTTGTAAGTAACAATGGTCGTAAAAGTGATAACGGCTTCCAAATAAGACCAAGTCCTCTCGCATATAAACGCCGGCAGATATCACTAACAGCCCAAGTGCGCCGCGGAGCGCAAACTTGCAGCAAACTTCCACGTGTTACTTGCTCTACATTTTGTCTCTTAGCCAGCTTGCTGGGCTATGAAGTTAGCGATGTAAGAAAATAATGTTTATTTTTAATATCGTTTACATATCGATATTGCTAAGGAAGGATAAAGACGACAATAACCCAACGGAGTATCGCGACTCCAGCTCCGAAAAACGAAAATTCTTGTAGACCGCTGGACTTTTGCGGTGAAGTCCTTTTTGTAATAGCTTATGTAGAGGGTTTTTAGCAGGTATTATAGTACTTTTTTTTTTAAAAATAACCATCAAAGAATCTGAGCATAATAATATTATTTAAGTTAGTACCTACTCAAACTAAAATCGTATAAAAATCACCAATATCTCAAAGTGGTGGTGAACCATTTCGGGTATTTGGCTTTGAACGCTTACTTAATGGCCAAAATCTATTGATGCATATTTCTTGCATTGATGTAAATGTCTTTTTTATTACGACCCTTTAACGCTTCAGCGGGACGGTCCATAAAAATATCCTTCAAGCGGATACTTAGAAATCTTGCATAATTAAAACAATAGATGTGTTTTGTAAACTTCTCTAGTTTTAAACTGACTTTTCGACAATAATCTCTAACTTTCTAGTATGTCAAATTTTTTAAACCTTTTTCAATTTGTCGTATCATGTTCACGCGTTTATTTCGACACGTGCTATCTTGAGTGTAAAAAAAAACAATAACAATTTTAACCGTAATGAATCTTGACACCGTGAAAAAATAAATCGCAGATTAGAAACCATCTGGATATCGGTAAATGTGTTTTGATTTTAAAACACGTGGGGTTAACGAGAAACAAACTTTTTTTGAGTCCACACTTTGAGAGGCGCAAAAAAATTGTCCCTTCTTAAAACAGTGTTTTTAAGTTTTTTTTTATTCTGCACCCAAAGGGTGCACCTTGGAGCCACCCATATTATTATAAGAAGTGTGATATTAAGTGTTGTTTGTTTCTATTAGATTTTTTGAGTGCGAGTTCAACTGGCAGTTGGTCGGCTCTTTATTTATATTATGCAGCTGAAAAACTAAAAGAATCTTTATTATAAAACGGCGTCGCATTCCTGTCTGTCTGTCCCTGTGTATGTTTAGGTCTTTAAAACTATGCAATGGATTTTGATGAGGATTTTTTAATAGATAGAGTGATTTAAGAGGAAGGTTTATATGCATAAAACATGCATATTATAGGAGAGAAAAGCCGAAAAATTCCATTATAATCGTGCAAAGCTGGAACAGGCCACTAGTTAAGAATAAATGTTATATCATAAGCATATTATTATCTTTTAAAACGTTCAAACGCGTTCACTCGTATTCTTAAGTGCGCAATGTATCTGTGTGTTATACATCACAGCCATAAAATCATTCAAAAAAATACAGGCAACACCAAACATATACGGGCAATAAACATCTAAAATGGCGGTTTGAGACCGCACCATTTAACATTATACCACTGGTTTTCTTGCCACAGAGCAACTATTTATCGTTTATAACGCTGCATATATGAAAACCAAACCATTGGGTGCATATCTTAAACAAATACCCTTTCAAATCTGAACCGTATACCTTCGGAATACAGGGTATATCAATATGAAATGCATGAAAGTATAAGTTTGCGTAAGATCCACAAGAAATCATAGCTAAGTCGGGATGCCCAGGCTTGTTTTGGCACAAAGGCAAATGAAGATAGTAAAATTTTAAAAGCGCTGTAAATTTTTGGAAGTCAGGGACAGGATAGGGACAATACAGGGTGTACGTCTACGTAGGACGTTGGCTTTGATTTTAACATTGCCAGTAGTTACTTGATGTTTTACCAGTAAGTATTATAAAAAAAGTATTGTCGCAGAAGTTTAAGGCTACGGCCGGATACTCGCGACACCCCCACTCGGGCGATGACGGATCGCTGCGGAGGTTTTAGTGGGTATACCCCGTCCTTTTCAGGACGGAGCAGCGCCCTTTTCAGGGCGCCGGGAGTCCCACACACCACCCTGTCTTTCGGCAGTAGTGACATTTCCTCCGCGACAAAAAAAATGTTTTACCAGTATGTTAGCTTGTGGTGGCATCTTGTGGAGAAATAGGTGCAATTTGGTGATGAAATTCTTAAAACTGGTTGCCGATGCGCCGTCGATTGTATCTACTTAATTTAAAATAACTTTTCATTACGTAACATGACATGATAACACTTTTTCATCTATAGATTATTTGTCAAACAAGTACATCATGTTGAAACAATGTTTGAAAACTTGTAAGTAGTCATAAAAATCTACAAGTGGATATATGGATTTTACATTTATCAAAGTAAATTCAAGTTTTCAACTAAGAAGCATAGCAGTAGTAGTTTCAGTTGCATTCTCCATCTTTGCCACCCTATATATTTATGGGATCATAACTGGTGGATTATTTCAGTTGTATGTTGGATGAAATCGACATTCGTATTTGGCTCACTGACTCGGAGACGAACGATAATCCTCATACATACCTGCTACATACAGTTACTTGTATCGTTCTATTTCAAATAGTTTTCTATGAAGTAAATAAATAGAAAACTTGAGTTAATCTACAGACTAATTTTATAAATTAAGTCTCTTTGTTTTGTCTAATTGGTTAAATATTACGGCGGGTAATTTTGTAATAAGTAAACACTTATTAAATTCAAGGTTTATGTTTTCAGTAACCATTCTAATCAGCTTTGAACTACTAAAAAATGGCTACTTGAAATCTGTCAAGAACATTTTATACTATAAATATTGACCTGACGATGATAAAATGATTGCAAAATTATGAATTTACATGGAACTTTTGTGTAACAATTACTTTATTATTGTACATTGACATAAGAATTCTGATTTTGATTCTTATCTGACTGACTAAATTAACGTCAGTTGTGTATTAAATTCTTAGGCTGGGTTGCACCATCTTACTTTAACTTTAAAAAAGGACAAAAATCTGTCAAACTCCATACAAAAACACCGGTTATCGTCATAGTCACGGTCAAAGTTAGGTGGTGCAACTCAGCCTTAATTCTTAGGCTGGGTTGCAAAATCTTACTTAAACAAACGTCAAAAATCTGTCAAACTTCATTCACTCAAAACACCTGTTATCATTATAGTTACGGTTAAAGTTAGATGGTGCAACTCAACCTTAGCAACTTGATATGTCGTACATTTTGATACAATTCAATATTTGATAATAAAGTCTAATTATATCAGACTATCTACGAGTAGAACAGACTCGATAATCCTAAGGATTTTCTAAATCTAGTCTAGTCTAGCCCAAGTAATATTTCATGACATCCAGAGACGTATTTCAAAGATAAATCTAGCGCTCAAACGGGGATTACTCTGTGATATTGATGAAAGAATTCTAAGTAATAAGAAATCTCAAATCCCTCTGTAATTTATAGAGAAGACTATTCATTAACTCAATTTGTTCAACAATTATTTGTTTTCTCTGAAACACTTAAAGAAACCGCCTGAAGACAAATTTTTAGGTTGTTTTATTGTAAGTTTTCTAGTGACGATTATTTTAAGGCTTTTGATTTAAAAGTTTTGAGGTAAAGTAAGAGATACGGCTTACTATTTTTGATTTCTCTATTTATTTATTTATTTCATTAAAATGCAAGTGAGCTTACAGAATTATATCCAAAGCGCTCATGTGTCACATTTTACGCGTTGCAAAATTAGCAATACAGTACCTCGGTTTTGTTTTGAATAAAGCTGTTGATTCTTTGCAAGTAGGTAACCTGCTGTCTATTTTGAAAACATACTAATATCTACTACTGTTCAAGATGCTTTCTTTTTAACCGACTTCAAAATGAAGGTGGTTCTATATCCCACTGTAAGTTCTTTAGTCTTGCCAAACCCGGAACCCAAGTAATAATGCGGGTCCGAAGTTCTCCAATAGTTCTGTATGCGGCCCGCGTGCTGGCATATCTCTCTACCTCGCGAATGATACGGCCCTCGGGGTGCTAATAAATTGTGATTTATATAAAACGCTTCATATCATAATGTTGGATCTCGAAATTTTCCTCTTTCACGATCCGATTTCGAGATTAAGAGCATTTTATCGCTTTTATTAATGTTATAGGTAACTAAGCTGGTGTAAAGCCGGGTCCAGATGTGTGTATCGTAATGTAATGTATCGTGTAATGTAATGGAAATAGTAAGGGCAGCACTTTACATGTAATGCTCGGAGTGCCGTCCACACGTAGAATTCACGTTACGTTACACGCATCTTACATTACACATTACACTCGTCTGGACCCGACTTTAGATTTGTCATGATTGATCATGATAATTAAAATTGTGTGATGTCATAATTTCAAGGCATAGAAAAACACACACTATAAACTAAATCCATAAAAGTTGATTGTATGTTTGATACCTTAAAATAAAACTGCCGAAGCCAGTCATCCAACCTTCATTCACTATGTGTTCTCGGCCATTTCACTGATTTAATTGTTATTCAAATCGATAAGTGCCTATTTTCTATCGATATTACTAAAATGGCTGAAATAACACTAAAAAACTACGACTTGATCTGAATAATAAAGATTAGCTAGATCCCCAACGATTGCAAATCTATATTATGTTCTCCCAACATCTCCCTTGATCCGAAGGACCTTAAAACCGGTGATAGTGATCTAAAATATGTCATAAAACTAACATTAATATCAAGCCCCTTTCACTAGATATCCCCCGATAAAGAGACATTATCAAAATTTAACAGCCCTCCAGAAGTTTTCCAAAAATCATTTCTCCCCGAAAAGGGTTGCCATTTAATAGGTTTTTAAGGGACAATATAAACGTTAAACACTCACTGATCTATCGGGGAGTTACTGTTCATTCTCTTTTACGGACTTTTATCGGGCATTGTAAGTGCAGCTTTAAGTTGGAGGGGTAAAGGCGGATTTGCTTTGGCTTTAAATGTCGTTAAATAGCGCTGCAAAGCTGTAAGGGTAGTGCAACAGATAGAGCGGCAGCGATAATTTTTAGAGATTTACGCCCGTATTCACAAACGATACTTGCTTAAGTGAAGCAGCAAATCGACCGCATAGCGTTGAATAGAGCTCTGTGATTGGTTCGTGTGTCACCCTGTGCTTTCATCTGATTTAAAAATACTAAAAAATTGAGTAAAAAAGGGGAAATAAGTAGCTCAGTTCACAACAAGAAACTTTAAACCAGTTTTATACAACGCCCAGCGGCTTAAACATAAAAAGTAGCCTTAATAAAACTAAATAATCAAGAAAACAGCTTAACATAATATGCGATAGAAGTAAGGCTTGCCTATTTACTACCTATAATGAAAATCCAAAAATATTTCATGTAGAGATAAAGTGAGCTTATGAGACGCTCAGCTTATCGCTCAGCTCGTAACTCAGCCGCACACTACTTAGCAATACACAGTGACAGTTTGAGATCAAGTATGATAGCAATTTCCTGGACGCATCGAGTTTTAATATAAACGTTGTATCGAAAGGGGGTCGCTGTTGCGGCTGACAATAGTTCTCTTTTGTACGCCGACCGCGATTCTTGATACTTGATTTGTTATTGGGGAAGATTATTGTTATTAACTTTTTTGTAAGTTTTTTTATTGTATATTATGTCAACGTGAAATTGTGAACTCTGTCAGTTTATAATATAACGCGTTAGATTGTTAACTAACAGTGGGTTAGGTTAGGTTAGATTGTAATCTAACTACGTCAGATTATAATCTGACGGAATTCACAATTTTACGGTGACATATACAAAAAGATCTTGCTCGAAGCTTCGCACGCTTTCATGGAAACTTCATGTAGAGCCTATGGGCAAATCATACTTATATGGTTTTATCAAAATCCGTTGTGTAATTTTTGCGTCAAGGAGTTACAAACATCCATTTTCATGATAAGTTATAGAGATGACTGCCACCTTATGATTTTTTTTTGTCTTGGCAAATGTTAATGCTTCTGGTGTGAAATTTAAACTAAATCCACCCACATTAATTCATGTCGCACACTGTGAAAGTAAAATCCTTTTTTTTATTTGAACGATATTGCACCATGTACTTATGCGTGTATCTTATAAAAAAAGATCAAATATCAATAATCATAGTCGGCGTATATTTAACGACTAATGCCAACTTACGGGACACTAATGCCCTACTGGCCCTCACAATAGGCTAGGACCTTTCTGTGGTCAGGGCGAGTTTAGCTAGCTAATGATATCTTTTATGCAGAAGATTAAAATACATTTATAATGTAAATAGAGGTTGGAAGGTACGTCCAGCCCTGGATTGTAGAATAATGATGATGAGTTCAGGGAATTCTAAAAATTACAGCACTTAGCTGTCGTGTATTTTGATAAATAATCAATATCGGTGACCCAAAACTTGAAAACTACAATAGAGTACCTTTATACAGTTGGT
Organism: Ostrinia furnacalis; assembly: GCF_004193835.3. Lineage (NCBI taxonomy): Eukaryota > Metazoa > Arthropoda > Insecta > Lepidoptera > Crambidae > Ostrinia > Ostrinia furnacalis. The sequence goes on along the minus strand of NW_021132286.1, from coordinate 947,269 downwards.
ATCAGGTAGAGTAGACTAAACACTGTAGCATTGTGGTCCGCTTCTGGATTGCGATTTTTGGCATGAGCTTGCTTATCTTCTAATCAAGTAACTTTCATATTATATTCATCCTTGAGGAGACGATGGGTATGCTCACACAACACATTGTATGTCTTATAATTATAGTCTTATATGCTGGAACTGTACAGACTTCTATATCACACACACTTTTCATGTGTTACCTGTCCTGTCTAAATCTGCCTAATTTATTTCTTGAAGGTTTTTACAAATCTCTAAAAGAATAAGTACTTATCACTACAGCAGAACATGAAATTTAAATTCTTTTCCGTCCCAGTCTTTGATCCACAAATAGATCTTAACCTTTAACCTTTACTCTTTACCATTTCGTTACCAAGTGTTGTAAATAACGGTTTGCCGCCAACTTCTTCATTACAAAGTTTATTTTCATCGGCACATAAATTATTTCACCTTTAATCGCGAACGAAGTGGCCGATTTGTGGAGACGGAACAAATTACGAAGCACTCCAACTCAGTTTTGTATTCTTTGAGAACTTCCAAATTGAATTTTCCATTTTCATCCTCTACCCTGTTTTGGGATTAGCTAAACACCCGACACCTGTATTCTGATGCGAATACAGAGTTTAAAAGGAAATGTAATCAATCGATATTAAAAACCTAACTGGGTGTGAGTGAGACCTATCGTAAAATATTACGCCACAAACTTTAATTCTGTCTAAACTCTGTCTAGAACTCTAGACATATCCCGCTGGCTGAGACCTTTCTGAGACAAACATCGGAGATATTAATTATGATCTCGTTATATATTTTAATGTAGTCCATTGAAAATCTCCCCCCAGGCCACAAAGTATAATGTTTCACTTTTTTCAGCGACTGAAACTGCTGAACATAGGCCTCCCCCAATACTTTCCATGTTGCCCGGTTGGTAGCGGCCTGCGTCCAGCTCCTTCCTGCTACTTTTACGATGTCGTCGGTCCACCTTGTGAGGACGGTTAATCCAGCAGATAGAAGTAGGTACTTTTGTCTCGCCATTCTGAAATACAAAACCGGATCAATAGAATATTTACGACGACATCGTAACGGTAGCAGGGAAGCGCTGGACGCAGGCCGCTACCAATCGATCAACATGGAAAGCATTGGGGGAGGCCTATGTTCAGCAGTGGACGTCCTATGGCTGAAATGATGATGATAATGATGATCCTGGAATAGGACCACTTCGAAAGATGGTTATTCCAGAATCCGGTTTTGATAGTTGTGTTTCCTGGATCGCGACGTACTCGTAAGTTACGGAAAAAAAAATAACAACATTAACTATTACTTATTTGTGAGTGTTGTTGTGGCCTATTTCTAGTAAAGCTCATAGCAGACTTATCAACTCGGGAACGGATCAACACCTTTGGCGAGCTGTCATCGCCTTTCGCGCGTTGTCAATGAGGGTTTTCGCGAATGAAAAATCCGCCAGATAGCAATACGTAGACGCGAGATCCAAATGCTGCATGATTGTTTATTTTTGACATGAAATTGACAGATATGTCAAAATCCACCAATCACGCAGCAGTCAGACCCCACATCCACGTCCCGCCATCTAGCGGATCTTTCATTCGCGAAATCCCTCATTGCGAGGCGAGGCGTTTACGTTACAGTGGGGATAAGTTTGCGTTGCATTATAGAGTTTCATACAATACAAAGAATACTGATCGCCTTGAGTTGATACGGTCACCATCCCTTTCCGGGTTGATAAATGTGCGACGACCTTAAGGATCACTGGATTGACAGACGTTATGATGATTGACGTACCAACAACCGATGCTGTTAATACGAATTGTAAGCGTGTACTAATATTGTGAGGTATTTGCATGTCACTTATGTATTATTCAGGGCTTATTTGAATTGTAAATGTTGCGTCTATATAATGTGTAACCAAATGTTTAATTTCAAACAGTCAGACTTCTTCAAATGTATAAGTAACTATGACAACAACAGACCGTGAGCTTTCAGATTCACGTACCTACTAAGTCCTAGTTTAGGCAAGATTTAACTATACTACTTATTATTATAAATGCGAAAGTTTGGATGTCTGGATGGATGTTTGTTACTCTTTCACGCAAAAACTACTGAACGGATTTTGATGAAACTTTATAGTATTATTTTATATAACCCAGAATAACCTAATTTGTGACGATCTGTGACAAATTAAATTTCACGCGGGTGAAGCCGCGGGCAAAAGCTAGTTTACTCATAAAATAAGGTTCTTCTTAGTCTCGTAGTTAGAGTGCTCGAGGTTTCAGATGAAATCTCCAGGTGGACTTATAGAGCAAAGTCACCTAGTGTGTTCCTCCCAAGTTTCCTGTCTTCAATCCTGACATTTTCGTCGTTTAAACTAATTTCCTTTTAAGCTTAACTTGCCTTGATTAACTTGGTTTTCACTGACTGGGTTTTCTGGAAATCATGGACACTGACGAAATAATTTCTCGTATATGGGCTAACTTGCACCACCATTAACTGTACCAATAACCATAACAGGTGTTTAGTATGGAATTTAAATATTTTTTGACATTTGTTATATTTAATTTAAGATGGTGCAAGCCAGGGTTAGTCTCTAACAAGATTAGTGAATACGAATAACACCACCCTCTGTGTACCTCTAACTTGATGAAAGGCATACGTTAAAGCCGCGAATCTTAACTCCACAGAACAAATAAACACTCAGTCAATTTGAGATAAATTAGCATTACCTAAACACGCGTTCAACGACGACTCGTCATGCGTGGGATAAGGGGTTTCATTGTAAGGGCACGTTCAAATTAACGAACAAAGTCAGCTGACTCAAAGCATGGGCAGGGCACATAGTACGCAGAACTGACAGCCGATGGAACAGCAAGGTTCTGGAGTGGAGGCCGCGTACCGGAAAACGCAGCGTGGGACGTCCACCCACAAGGGGAACCGACGACATCATAAAGGTAGCAGGAAGGCGCTGGACGCAGGCCGCTACCAGCCGGGCAACATGGAAAGCATTGGGGGAGGCCTTTGTAAGTAAGTGTGGCAAAAAGTCATTTTATTCCATAGCGGCCGATACGTTCGGTGTGAACGTGGCCTTAGCCGTGTGCCGCACAGTTAGGTAATTATGGTAATAGTTACATAACACATATTTGCAGAAACGCATGTGCTCATTAGTGAATGTGGCTTGTAAATTTAATAAAGCAACCATCAGCTATAGTGAATGGAAAGGGATGACTGAGTTTATCAGAACTATTTTGCCTAGTGGTGCTGGCAATAAACAACTGATGGACTTAGCAGTTAAAAGTATNGGGCAACAAGGAAAGCATTGGGGGAGGCCTTTTAAATTAAGTGAGTCAAAAAGTCATTTTATTCGATAGCTGCCGATACGTTCGGTGTGAACGTGGCCTTAGCCGTGTGCCGTACAGTTAGGTAAATTATGGTAATAGTTACATAACACATATTTGCAGAAACGCATGTGCTCATTAGTGAATGTGGCTTGTAAATTTAATGAAAGCAACCATCAGCTAGGGTGAACAAGGGTATCCACCCTCAAGGGATGACTGAGTTTATCAGAACTATTTTGCTAGCAATAAACAACTGATGGACTTAGCAAGTTAAAAGTGTCGTTAAATAAAAATATAAAGAGACTTTCAGCTCAATTTTATCTCAAGGTAGTGAATACATATCAAGGAGAATAAATAACTCTATGTAGATAATCACAGACGATATCATCTAAAAACCAACTTAAAAGTGTAGTGTTTAAAAACGAAAGCTTGGAAACAATACACCTTATTATAATAGGTAGTTGAGGTAGGTAAATAATAAAACCTAACACTTTTTTCGATCAATTTTAAATTACTGTGGTAAAGTATCTACACGTAGTATAGTAGGTAATATAGGTTTTTTTTCCATTTCAACCAAAACACTGGTTTAGTCATGAAAACAAACCATACGCACGTATCTACTTAACTATTAATAAGATATCCTATGTCTATAATATTTTTCTTTTACAAGAAATCGATGACATTCTAGTTTCAGGGGCATATTCTCCAAGTCAACGGCCTCCGAACGAGCGGCTGGATTCGCATACGAGAGCATCTGGCCAGCGACTAATGAAAAAACTTCTAAGTTCCATCAGCGTTTCATAAGCCCGCACTACTTAGGAAAATCTAACCTTTAAGATATCTGGAACGTGCTTAGAATAAAGCACACCTATGAGATCAAAGCCAAAGCCTTGGTAACTGTTTATTATTATTAAAAAAAAAGTCTTTATTGCACTTCTCACGACCATTTTTTTAGTCTGCACAATTTAAGACTTAAGGTTTTGTAGCAAAATCATATTTTATCTATGTATTACCACCATGCATTAGGTGCCACAGTATTTAGTTTCATGTATTGTCGTTCATTGCACTTATCAATACGTAAATGAAGTATAAATTAAACCAACAGTATTATTTCTTCCTTGTTTGCTAAGGCTGAGTTTCACCACCTTATTTCAACCGTGACCATAACTATAACCGGTGTTTTTGAATGGAGTTTAACAGAATTACTTTTGACGGTGGTGTATAGCCTAAGTATGAAATCCAAAATAAGACCAGACAGAATTATATTAACAAGTTAGATTTGTATCGTAAATGCCTTTATAAAAATAGAAAAGGTTTGAAGCCTTGTAAACTTTCTTGTCGTTCAAGTTTCCTTCCTAAGAGTTTTCTTCGTATCGGTTTGATTTGAAATTCTTGCATTGATCTCGATTCCCGTTGCAGTTTAAAAGCTAATTCCTGAAATAGTTTGCGTTTGTGTGGTAGTTTTAAAGTTAATTTTGTTTCGTCCTTTCAAAAGCTTCTTTTGAATAAGAAAAGTCTCGTTCCTTTTTTTATTCAAGTTTACATCACGAAAAGAAAGTTATCAAGAAAATATTTCTTCTAAGTTTTGCACTGCGTGGTCTACATGTCACCGTAAAATTGTGAATTCCGTCAGATTATAATCTGACTTAGATAAATTACAATCTAACCTAACCTAACCTAACCCACTGTTAGTTTACAATCTAACGCGTTATAAACTGACAGAGTTCACAATATCACGTTGACATAATATACCTACACTTCATTAGTAAATGAAAACTCTTGAATATCAAATGCATGTCGCATAATAATTATTATTATAATAAAAAAGTCAAACATAATAAACGATAATAGACAAAATATTCGCAGGTCACACTCGGTGAAAATATTGTGTCATCATTTCAACATACTTTATGGAAAATAGGAAATATTTTCCCGTAAAAACTGAATTAAAAAATCCCGATAGAGCCACAGCGGACATACTTGCATCAAAATGAGAGGCGGTGACGTGACCCTCGTCAATCGTTGTTGATTGGAAATGGGATGTTTTCATTTTTATTTGAATCAAAATATTTTCATAAAGAATTCAAAGCGGTAATTGGTATTTTTTGGATATTTAGGTATTTACCCCGGTAGAGCAAAGTGACACTCTTTTTTGTCAATGTTTGAAAATAATATCATTGATAAAAGCATACAAAAGTAGAGCGGAACAAATAAACTTTCACCATTATTAGGCAAAAATACATTTCACCGTAGCTCTTTCTTTTGAGTTTATTTATTTATTTACTTTTGCACATAAAACTGATGAGTTCAAAGTGAATTTTAGAGTGAATGGAAGAGAAAAAAATAAATAACCCTTCTACGACACATTAATAAACAGTTGACAATAGAAATAATTGAAAAAATGCATCTTAGTTACGGATAGCTATTAATGTAAAATCCTAAAATACCTAGGTATTATTAGACATAAATTAATGTTAGAATATAAAGATACTAGCATCTTAACCAAACTCAACTCCAGCAAATATTTCGCATCGTTTTCAGCAACTTTTATTTTTTCCCAAAGAGTGAAGTTGTAAACTATAAACTATAAAGTTAGTAAGCAACACCATGGGCAGCTTCTCAGCTAAGCTGAAAAACGGTTCCAGTGTCCGACCAATAACTTGTCGAAACAAGTTCCTGACTAAATTAGATGGAGGCGAAGTTACAAGCTGCTAATGTGACCAAGCGTCTCGTGTTTTCTGGGGTAAATCTGGAATGTTAAATGAATTCTGGGACCGCTGCTGAAAAGGTATTTCGTCGCTCTATCTGCTAGGGTACTAACGTGTTGTTGCTACGTAGTGATATTTACCCTACTACTATTTCTGGGACAACTAAGTCACAGGAAAAAAGTCATCAATTTAACAATTTGGAGTCACAGATAGTTTAAAATGTGGTAAGACAGACAGTAGAGTTACCATGGTGTTGCGTTGCAGATGGCAGTTAGATTTGAACTTTAATCGCCATTTTAAATCAAGAACTTGAATCAATCGAACTGCTTAAGGCGGGAATCAAACCCACGACCTTTCCACGGTAATAATATCATACAGTATTGTGNGTGCGAGATGACGAACAACCCCATTTAACTATTACTCGTTTGGATATTTTTATCAAAAGCTCTTTATTCTGACTCTAAGGGTACATACCTAAAAGGTACTTAATGTGTTAATCGTTGGGCAAAAATATACAAAAAAAACCTAACGAGTACCGTTGTGACTTGATAGGACTTTTTTCCAACGAGTCACAGTATTACTAGTTCGCTTTATCCAAGCTTTCAACCGTTTTGCTTGTCATCAGTTATTTTAAACAATCCATGCAAAGCAGTGGTCCCTTATCAACCAGGGCGGAGCGCGAAATGGCCGATATTCGATAGGTACGTTGGCAAATGGACCGCAATTGGCCGTCACAACGCTGATTGTGGACTGTGGAGTGTCGCGGTCACAGCATACATGCAATTGGGGAAGGTACAATTTCCCTTAATTTGTAGTATTTACTTTATAAACATCAATTTGAGTATTTAATTGCACCAATACTTTATTGTGTTAAACTTTGAAGCGTATTATTGTGACGCTATGAGTTGTGTTGTGTCTTTGTTAAGTAGTACAATTTAAAATATTTTTTTATCCACGCCGAGGAAGCTCTTGTGTTTGCTCTAGATCGAAGATAGATTTTAAATACAGATAATTTAACATAATTTTCAATCAGCGTTCAACCATCACCACTACGAGCAGACACAGCGCTGATTTTGGGGTGACGTAGTCAAGACATGCGTGTGAGGCTCGAGGCAAAATCAGTGTACCTTATACAAAAGATCATGAGTTCAATTTCCTTCAGAAAGTCGATTTATTAGTTTTAAATATTAAATCTGAACGTAGTTAAATGACTGAGAGTAATTAAGTTTACTACGGAAGAATACTATGTTTAAACATAGCCTCTGCAACAAGAAAATTATTGAGTTATCAGCACTAAGAACATGTTTTCTTAAATCTCTGATCTACCGAGGAGTTAAGACCTAAGAGTTAAGTGCAAATGTAATAATCTTAGTTGAGAATTATCTTTAATTGCTAGTGCGTTATCAAAATATAATATTATACTGCGTTCCGTTGATTATAACGGAGGCTCTACATTAAGGTTTGACGCAACCACGTCACGTACGCGACTAAATAGTCAAGCCCCTAAAATAGATGCTATCTGCTTTGTTTCAGTTTGGAATGGCGGTGAAATGTCATCTAGATTAATACAGCATTTAATTGGAGCTGATGCGAATCACATGATGCATGACCAAGTCTGTTATTGTGTGTTTTAGGAAGTGAACTGGTTAAGAAGTGCTTGCTACAAATAATTGAGTGGGTATTTATAGTATTTTTTAAAGATTTGAAAGAGCGATTCTCTCATAAGTAGTTTAGAGTTCGAATCAATTTGTGAAGTAATTAATTAATATGATTCCCATTTGGCTAGAACATTAAAATCTTAGCCTTATTAGAGCCTAACTAGAGCAAATTTTAATATAAAGTGGCTTACACTACGAAACTACCTCGCTCGCACTACTTTACCTACGTTCCACAGATATTTTTTGAACATTAACTTTTAAACCATAGCGCTACATCAATTATTGTCAGTATTAAAGTGCCGATTTAACGGTCGGTATTCCCAATCCCGTCTTCCACTGGACTACTCTGATGGACTCACTCCTAATCATAATTTATTTTGGCATGATTTTGTATACCTAAGTAAACCATAATGTACGCTGGACTCACTCCTAATCATAGTTATTTTAGCATGATTTGGTAACTATAATGTAAGCTTGGAGTTATGATACCGCGCCGTATGGTCACAGCATAACTTCTCCGGCTTTTTGGGACTTTCGTCAGTTAATTTCTCCCACGTAGTCCCAAGATTTAATGGCTGATTCCCGCTTAATCCCTCTCAGAGTTGCGAACAAGAAGCAAGGGCGGACGTGACGAGCTCATTTACGCGTTTTATTTGTTGTGTGTTTACTAGTTTGTGACCGCGGCTTCACTCGTGAAAATTCTTGAGTATTACGTATTTAAAGTCACTTAGCTTTTGAAAATTTGAACTATTATTTTTCAGGTTCCTATTATTAGGTGGACCGACGATCTGGTGAAGGTCGCGGGAAGAGCCTGGATGCTTGCAGCGTAGGACCGGTCGTTATGGATATCTTTGGGGAGGCCTGTGCCCAGCAGTGGACGTCATTTGGCTGAAACGAACGATTATGTAAGTACATACTAATTATGAAAAATAATAGGTGGAGTACCTAAACTAAACAATTTAATATACTACTTAAACAAAATATCATTTTTGCAATGAAAAGTTGCATGTGTCCAAATTCTCTTTACACCAAAAATTTATCAAAAACGTCCAGTTCAGACTTGCAGACATCACATACCTTTCCATTTACGAGAGAGAGATTTAAAGATTTTAAAGTGTCTCTGACTAATTATCGGGAAGACTTGGTATTAACTCTGTATACAAGTATTTTTGGAAATAAATGTTTTTTTATTTTTTTTATTTACGAACCTGTGTAAAGATATCAATGTTAAGTCAACAATGAAACGACAAAATAAACCCTAGGTACAGCTTTCACAACCGAGCTCTGAATTCCGTAACATGTTGTATCTTGCATGTAACACATGTAACGGTCAAGGGTCATAAATATCGCAAGAATATTTGATCAATCGTGTGTCAGCGTGACTTATGGGATGATCTGCAGTGTACAAATGGGCTGGTGAGCCAATGCATACAGATATACTATGCCAGTGCTGGAAGATATGTGTCCCTGGATGTGGCAGAGAGTTGTAACTTGAAAGCGAGTGGCATAAATTGCAAAAAATGGTGGAGTAAATGTTTAAACACTAGCTTTCCGCCCGCGACTTCGCCCGCGTTTAAAAACCTTTATCGCGCGTCCCTGTTTCAAAAACCGGGATAAAAACTATCCTATGTCCTTCCCCGGGACTCAAACTATCTCTATGCCAAATTTCATCAAAATCGGTTTAGTGGTTTAGGCGTGAAAAGGAGACAGACAGACAGACATAATATTAATAGACAGACATAAATAATCTATAATATAGATTACTAGCTTTCCGCCCGCGACTTCGCCCGCGTGGAATTTTGTCTGTCACAGAAAAACTTTACCATGCGTCCCTGTTTCAAAAACCGGGATAAAAATCTATCCTATGTCCTTTCCCGGGACTCAAACTATCTCTATGCCAAATTTCATCAAAATCGGTTTAGTGGTTAAGGCGTGAAAAGGAGACAGACAGACAGACAGACAGACAGACAGACAGACAGACCGACAGACAGACATAATATTAATAGACAGACATAAATAATCTATACTAATATTATAAATGCGTTACTTTCGCATTTATAATATTAATATAGATTATTTTTATTCTTTACCCATGATAATTATCGATATTTTATTGGTTATTCTGCTATTCGAGCCTCTAGCCTAGCCTTGAAATTCAATCAATACCCAAAAATTTATTGCATCCATAATGTTACATAAGGTGGTATGTTAAAGTTAGGTTAGGATTACAATTATGGACCCTGTGAGGCACTGCATTTTAGGAGAGAGGATGTTTTTTTAATTTATTGCACTAATTATTCTAGATTAAAATCCATCTAAGTTAAATGGTCTAACACAAACCTTAGATTGCCAAAATAAAAGGAGAAAGGGAAAAACTAACTAAGTGTACCTACTGTCTCTTCTAGAAATATATTCAATAGATAGAAAGATTCCAGAAGCGTAATATATTATTACAGCCAATTGTGTTATCAATCTTGTGACTTCTTCCTTTATATTCGCGTAAAAAATCCAAACGAATGACGGAACGTCATGGGATGTTACATGTTATGGAATTCCGCCATCTTTGTGATTTATACCCATATTCTATAAGCACCTATTTTAGTTTACTAGCCAATAAGGCTGTCTTTCAGACACCTAGACTGATTTCAACATAAGCCTAGGCGCAGACCATTGATTTTTCGTCGGCCGATAGTTTAGTCGGGCAGTTAATCAGTATGGGCATGTATGGAAGTGCGCACATTACGCCGATTTGATTTGGCCGATTCTTCATACAAATTAAAATCGGGCCCAACTATCGGTCAACTAAAAATCGGTGGTCTGCGCCTTGTCTAAACCTTGCTAGTCCTGAATTAATCGGATTGATAGTCACTATATAAAAATTACTTATAAAACGTTTTGCAAATAACTGCACGACATAAAATGTAAACTTGCCTAGAAACCTTGAAATTAAAATAAAAAAAATTCACTCATATTTACACTACTATACGCAATGGGTAACGGCACCTTGCTTACTTTAATGTTTCGATAGTAAACTGCATTATTTATAGCTTGCATTTCGTATGCATTGGCGACGTCACTTCGCATTTGCCGGTACCCCTACTTTCTGAAGCCCCTTCACAACAAATTTATATCTTTACAAGTTCACTCGATGTTTTAACTGTCACTAAAGGGGTTGGGTTTTTTGGCCGATGTTACGTTGTTTTTTTTTTTAAACATTTTTTTTTACTTTTGTGTAACAAAACTGAATGTAGTTACCATTATTCTTCTGTCACTTTGTAAAAACTGTCTCAACAATCGACTGACCAACGTATCGCCATAGGCTACTGCCTAAACAAAAGTAAGGTTAAGGTGCTGTGCTTTGAAGCATAAATTCAATTTATAATCAAGCATATTAACTGTACTTTTTGAAGGATGACCTTGATTTCACCAAACTAGAAATAAATGTCCCAATTGAGAATAAGCCCAGGGTCTTTGTCAACATTACGTTAATCATCATCATCATCAGCCAAAAGACGTCCACTGCAGAGCACAGGTCTCTCCCAATGATTTCCAAATCGGCCGGCCTATATTCAGTGTCTTCTAGCAACCTTTAGAAGGTCATCCATAAGGTGGTAAGATACACGTACCTGTAACGTAAGTTATTGAAAGCATTTATCATAAAATAAATTATGAGCCACGTTATGAAATTCTTTCAAAATGCATTCAACCTCAGGTCTCGAACAAAGGCGTACTTACTCTTTTGTGAGCCACCTGATAATTGATTCATCTGAAATCGCCAGCAAAGTAACCGACGAGAGTAAAAAATCTTTACTGACGGCTTTATTGGAATTCTCAAGCATGGGGCGTCAACAATGGAAACTTACAAAGAAAGCGTTCACTAAATTATTACACGTTAGTTTGGCTCTCCGTCAGCTATAAGATTAAATATGATAAGAACTAGATACTCCATTATGTATTTTTTATTTAATCAAAAGAGATAAACTCCCCCAATTTTTGTTATTTTCTATTTTGACTACAAGCTTCTGATAATGAGAGAACAGAACAGAAAATGACTTCTTTTCTCAGTTCCAGCTTATGTCTGTGTGATGGTAGGGCAAACCATATATGGGAAGTGTTTAGGTGCCAGGGCACCTAATTCAATTTATTTATTCATGCGAAAATTATTTTAATTTATCATCTCTATTGGTATATTATGAGGTCGTCGGTTCACCTTGTGAGTGGATGTCCTGCGCTACGCTTTCTGGTATGTAGCCTCCACTCCAAAACCTCCAGAACTCATAAAAGCAAGGCGCTGGATGCAGGCCGCCACCCACTGATTATTATTTTATTTTATTTATTTATTTGGGTAAAAAAACAGTATTGAAGTACAGTAGCAAATAAATAGTAATAATATTCCTAAACCAATAGAAAATAAATAGTAATAATATTAATATTCCATTATGGAAATCATTAGGGAGTCCCATATTCGGCAGTGGACATCTTATGACTGAAATGATGATTGGTGGATTTCTACTGAATCGTAAGTCAGTTGTGAGTTCCGCTTCAAAGGTAGGATTATGATTCGCTAGCGCCACGTGAATCTGATCAGACTTAAAGCTATTTTAACGGAGAGGGTTGCCCTTTGATCGGAAGCTGTTTTGAATATCCTTTGCATTGTAAATGTATCGAATAAAGTGTCATAATACAATGACAGAGTTTGGAAGATAGGTTTTACATTGAGGGCAATTTATGACACGGCGATAAAGTACTTATATTTGAACAGACAAATGACATAAAGTGTATGAGATAGAAAGATAATGTATTGTGAAATTGAGTAAATTGGTATTCATGACTACTCATGACAACCGGTGTTTTATATTGGTTAAAGTAAGATGGTGCAACCCAGCCTAAGAGTTGAAAATGTATTTGTAATTTGACTGAGAAAACAATTTATTATGAGAAGAAGCTAATATTTAATCGACAACAAATTAAACATTTTTCGTTGTAAAACAGCATGCATGTTTATCAAAGGGCTTAGAACATTTTCTATGTTCTGTAGTTTAGCTTATATGCTTTGTCGTCGTGCGTACAAACATTAAAGATAGAGTAGTATACTTGTAAGTAACAATGTAGTAAGTCGTAAAAGTGATAACGGCTTCCAAATGAGACCAAGTCCTCTCGCATATAAACGCCGGCAGATATCACTAACAGCCCAAGCGCGCCGCGGAGCGCAAACTTGCAGCAAACTTCCACGTGTTACTTGCTCTACATTTTGTCTCTTAGCCAGCTTGCTGGGCTATGAAGTTAGCGATGTAGGGAATAATATTTTTTTAAATTTCGTTTATATATCGATATTGCTAAGGAAGGATAAAGACGACAATAACCCAACGGAGTATCGCGACTCCAGCTCCAAAAACAAAAATTCTTGTAGACCGCTGGACTTTTGCGGTGAAGTTCTTTTTGTAGCTTATGTGGAGGGTTTTTAGGAGGTATATTAGTTTTTTTTAAGGAAAATAACCATCAAAGAATTTGAGCATATTAATATTATTTTGTTAGTACCTACTCAAACTTAAANGCCGCTAGTCGTTAAATAAAAATAGAGACTTTCAGTTCAATTTAATCTCAAGGGTGTAATAACTAAAAAGTGTAGTGTTTCAACAAAAACTTAGAAACAACATACCTTTTTATAATAGTTACTATAAATTAAAACAGCACACTTCTTTCGCTCACTTTTAAATAGTGGTAACGTACACGTAGGTATTGTTATGTTTGAATTTTTATTTCTACCAAAACTCTGGTTTAGGCTTCAAAACGAATCATACACGTCATTAATAGTAATAAATTATATCCCAAGTCTAGTAATATTTTGATTTAACATAAAATCGATGACATTCTAGTTTCAGGGGAATATTCTCCAAGTCAACGACCTCCGAACGAGCGGCTAAAGTCGCATACGAGAGCATCTGGCCAGCGACTAATGAAAAAACTTCTAAGTTCCATCTGCGTTTCATAAGCCCGCACTACTTAGGTAAATCTAGCCTTTATGATATCTGGAACGTGCTTAGAATATATCACACCTATGAGATCAAAGCCAAAGCCTTGGTAACTGTTTATTATTATTAAAAAAAAGTCTTTATTGCACTTCTCACGACCATTTTTTTAGTCTGCACAATTTAAGACTTAAGGTTTTGTTGCAAAATCATACTTACGTATTACCACCATACATTAGGTTCCACAGTATTTAGTTTGATCTATTGTCGTTCATTGCACTAATCAATACGTACCTAAATGAAGTAGAAATTAAACCAACAGTATTATTTCTTCCTTGTTTACTAAGGCTGAGTTGCACCACCTTATTTCAACCGTGACCATAACTATAACCGGTGTTTTTGAATGGAGTTTAACAGAATTACTTTTTACGGTGGTGTATATAGCCTAAGTATGTATTCAAAAATAATACCAGACAGAATTTTATTAATAGGTTAGGTTGGTATCGTTAATCTAAATATATAAAAGGAGAAACTGACTGACTGGCACTTGAAATTTGGAAGGGACGTAGCTTAGGTACCGTAGAGGTGCACTAAGAAAGGAATTCCCGAAATTCCCGCGGGAACGGGAATTAGCGGGAATGTATGAAAAATGTAAACCGCTTAAGTTAGACGCTTGAAATTTGGCATGCAGGTACCTTAGTAAACTTAAAGCTTAGTTACAACAGGATATTGCAAAATTCCCACGGGAACGGGATTTAGCGGGAAAAAACATTTGTATGAAAAAATCTGAACCGCGTAAGATAGATGAAGGGGGTAAAACGGGATCCACGCGTACGAAGTCGCGGGCGGCCGCTATTCAAAATAATACCAGACAGAATTTTATTAATAGGTTAGGTTAGTATCGTAAATAGGTACCTTTATAAAAATAGAAAAGGTTTGAAAGCCTTGTAAACTTTCTTGTCGTTCAAGTTTGCTTCCTAGAAGAGTTTTCTTCGTATCGGTTTGATTTGAAATTCTTGCATTGATCTCGATTCCCGTTGCAGTTTAAAAGCTAATTCCTGAAATAGTTTGCGTTTGTGTGGTAGTTTTAAAGTTAATTTTGTTTCGTCCTTTCAAAAGCTTCTTTTGAATAAGAAAACTCTCGTTCCTTTTTTATTCAAGTTTATTTCACGAAAAGAAAGTAAACAAGAAAATATTTCTTCTAAGTTTAGCACTGTGTGTTCTATACAATTCATTAGTAAACGAAAACTCTTGAATATGAAATGCCTGTCACATATTATTAATATTGTAATAAAAAAGTCAAACAATATAATCGATTTAGATAAAATATTTACACGCAGGTCACACATCACACCCGGTGAAAATATTATGTCATCATTTCAACATACTTTACGGTAAATGGGAAATATTTTCCCGTAAAAAGTGAATTAAAAAAATCTCGATAGAGCCACAGCGGACATACTTGCATCAAAATGAGAGGCGGTGACGTGACCCTCGTCAATCGTTGTTGATTGGAAATGGGATGTTTTCATTTTTATTTGAATCAAAATATTTTCATAAAGAATTCAAAGCGGTAATTGGTATTTTTTGGATATTTATTTATCCCGGTAGAGCAAAGTGACGCTCTTTTTTGTCAATGTTTGAAAATAATATTATATCATTGATAAAAGCATACAAAAGTAGAGCGCAACAAATAAACTTTCACCATTGAAATGATGAATTTTAATTTCTGTGACGGGTCTGGGTGTTACTATGTATAATAATATGTATGTATTTACAAAAAAAGGTATTTAAGTATGTTTATATCCGTTGTCTAGTGCCCATAGCACAAGCTTTGCTTAGTTTGGGACTAGAAGCGTAGTGTAAAATGTTCAAGGATATTTATTTTATTTATTACCATTTTATTAGGCAAAAATACATTTCACCGTAGCTCTTTATTTTGAGTTTATTTATTTATTTAGACTTTTGCACATAAAATTATGAGTTCAAAGTGAATCTTAGAGTGAATGGAAGAAAAGAAAAACAAGTAGCCTTCTACGACACATTAATAAACAGTTATCAATAGAAGTGATTGAATAAGTACATGTTAGGTACCTACTGAATGTAAAATCCTAAAATACCTAGAATCTTAACTAAACTCTTTCAACTCCAGCAGATATTTTGCCTCAATTTCAGTAACTTTTATTTTCGCTTAAACTTTCCCAAATAGTGAAGTTGTAAACTATAAACTATAAAGTTAGTAAGCAACACCATGGGCAGCTTCTCAGCTAAGCTGAAAAACGGTTCCAGTGTCCGACCAATAACTTGTCGAAACAAGTTCCTGACTAAATTAGATGGAGGCGAAGTTACAAGCTGCTAATGTGACCAAGCGTCTCGTGTTTTCTGGGGTAAATCTGGAATGTTAAATGAATTCTGGGACAGCTGCTGAAAATGTATTTCGTCGCTCTATGTGCTACGGTACTAACGTGTTGTTGCTACGTAGCGATATTTACCCAACTACTATTTCTGGGACAACTAAGTCACAGGAAAAAAATCATCAATTTAACAATTTGGAGTCACAGACAGTTTAAAATGTGGTAAGAAAGACAGTAGAGTTACCATGGTGTTGCGTTGCAGATGGCAGTTAGATTTGAACTTTCATCGCCATTTTAAATCAAGAACTTGAATCAATCGAACTGCTTAAGGCGGGAATCAAACCCACGACCTTTCGCTTGCCGGGCGACTGCTCATCCAACTGAGCTACTTAGAACTGTATGAACCCGTCGAAATTTTCAAGCGTTTAATACGCTACACTCATTTCCATCGCCATGCCGTACATTTATCTTTACATTATTCCCAAAATGTCCTTCATGATGCTGTAGCACGGTCACCCTACTCACCGGCATAGTGTGCCCCAGATAGGAGACGCTTAGAACTTGCTGACTTCATTAACTGCCCTCAAAATGTCGGGGAACGGAACCCCGTCGCTTGCAGTCTGATACCGACGATACCAAGTTTCGGTTGCGACTCTAATCTGGCGTCAATACGAACTATTTAGTACAAATGTGATAAAAGATATTTATCGACGCTTTATTTATTGCCAAACCTCATACAGTGAAATAAAAAAAGAAAAAATGTTCAGTGGCAACAACAACAACAAGTACCTTTTAGGTTCAGAATCATTATCATCATCATTTCAGTCATATGACGTCCACTGCTGAACATAGGCCTCCCCCAATGATTTCCACAATGGCCGGTTGGTGGCGGCCTGCATCCAGCGCCTTCCTAACTACTACCTTTATAAGGTCGTCTGCGTCCTACGCTGCGCTGCGCCGGTTCTGAATAAAAATCGGCAAATGTAATGCCACTACAGCTTTTTAACACTTACTTGTCAACAGGATCCTCATCATGATCTTGTGAATCGTGACGTTTGTTGTCTTGAGGCCCACTCAGTGTACCGATGCGTGACCTGATGAAATGAAGGCGCCTGGATGCAGACAGCATAGGACTAGCCGTGGAAATCCTTTGGAAAGACCTTTTCAGCAGACGTCATTATAATTATTGTATAAAATGTTCCTTAATGTAGAGACACTCCACAATTAGTACTAGCAAAACTCAAATCACAATAAAGCATTATTTCCCAAACTAATAAATTCTGACCTTCGTTGGTCCACAAATAAAAAAAGATTGGAACACCGGAGGTGTGTCTTTTATATTTCAATATAAATCATGAACAAACTCTCGCTCCTATTGAAGTTGAAAAATTACAGCTGAAAATATTCTCCTCAACTTACAGCCTAAGGCAAAATAAAGAGGACTTTTCATCGTTACATTTTATTTTCGGCTAAACGTCCCAGATGTGAACTTATAATAAGGAAAGTAACATTCAAAGGCAAAAAGTTAGAGGCAAAATTACACAAGTTTCCACCATTCTGAATGAGTTACGATCCTGTGCCTAAGTCGAATGCAAACAAATAAAATGTTATACTATGTGACGGTTACGACCGAAATAATGAATGACCTACTTTATTGGGTGCTTGGACTCTGGTCCACTTATGGTAAAAATAAAATGGCCAGGATGGACCTTGATCAACACAAGGTGATGTTAGAGTGTTGAACTATTCTCTACAAACCTATTGTACCTGTAAACCTGTATCTAAATTCAAGTATTGTGGCTACACACGATTATATTTTAGGTACCTAGGTAGGTTCGTTCGTTCGTTCGTTTCAGCCGAAAGACGTCCACTGCTGGACAAAGGCCTCCCCCAAGGATTTCCACAAAGACCGGTCCTGCGCCGCTCGCATCCAGGCACCTCCCGCGACCTTCACCAGATCGTCGGTCCACCTAATGGGAGGCCTGCCCACGCTACGTCTTCCGGCTCGTGGTCGCCACTCAAGAACTTTCCTGCCCCAGCGGCCATCAGCTCTTCGAGCTATGTGCCCCGCCCACTGCCACTTGATTTTAGCGATTCTGCGGGCTATGTCAGTCACTCTGGTGCTCCTACGGATCTCCTCATTTCTGATTCGATCACGCAGGGAAATTCCGAGCATAGAGGTAGGTAGGTACATGACAAAAAAAGGTTTAGGTAAAAACTGTGCCAACAGGCCATTTATCGTGACATTCTCGAAAGGGCATGACACGAAGCTGGTCTTCCGCGGACGCCCTTGCTGTTAATAAATTATGTATTGCACATCCCTTGGAGTATCCTTTTAGATGTTTTTTTCCGAAAAATATTACGTAAATACAAGAATATTACTTAGGTTTGAGCATTACCCAATTACAATATTATGTAGGTACGCGTACGCCGTACATCCATTAATTCACTCGACACGAATATCAAGCCCAATATTAATCTTGTCTCAGTTTTACAAACTAAATTCTGTGTTATCATAAAACAAAATTACTTTCTGAATAATGGAGCTGGTTATAAATGGGGGTACCCTGATGAGACCGGGTACAAATGAAAAGAGAGGTGCGAGGTCCTTTGGGGACTATCAATCTATAGAGTCCCTCCAGTGACAGTATTTGGAACAGAAATCAATCTATCTGTTATATATTCTGTCCCCAATTTTGTTCTTGTCGTGTTGGGATGCTATACTTATGTTACTTGTGACCATGAATCAAGCATGGTGTGGTATTTTTATTTGAGTAGTGTGGCTATTTTATTTAAAAGAAGTCCTAGTATCACTGAGACCATCGATTTATCACTATAAATCGTTGCTATATTACAATAACTATACTACAGAAATTACAGATGCCCAATTTTTTTACAAAGTAATAGCCCATTTTGTAGGTTCTTGTGAAAATTATGCTTCAATTAAATGTTGTTGATTTTCCTTTTAAACTTATCGTCTATCTAACTTCGGGGCATTTTTACCAAAGCAGTTAAAGACTTGATTTCATGAGATCAAAGTATTACCTTTTGAAGTTTCAATACAATTTTATCGAATATACGTTTAATTACGAAGAACCTGAGGAAACAACTTCAGTCCGAGCAACTAGAAAACTCTACTTAATTTATAACTTAAAAGCTCTTTAGAAGTATTGGCTGGCTTGATTGAATCCGGCGATATTAAGCTCCGAAAAGCTTCCAAACTGGGTTGCTCAATGCGGTCGGTAATAGTTTTTGTTTTGGATACATCCTCAGATCATATCAACGAAAGTTTTATGATAGAGACGGCTGAACGTGAATTTTGTTCTAACTAGTTTCAAATTTAGATTGGCTGGAGTTGGATGGAGATATAAAAGGTAGATGTCTGGCATGTAGTTTGCGATTTTATATCGGAATAAAAAGTGAGTTATGCAAGTCATATTTTCTGTTCTCTTTACAAGTTTGAATATTTGTATCACTGGAACAAAGGGATTGAGTAAGTAGAAATATAATATTGTAACTGACATCGTTAGTAAAGAGGATTTGTTTTTTTACAAAATTGGGAAAATTTGTAAAAATAACATTTAAAATAATTGTAGTTATGGAGTTTCATAAATATGCATATAGGCAGTTTTCGGAATGTTTACCTTTTAGAAAACTTGTTGAATTCTTGAATAAATAATTTAGGTTACTTAATTAGGTGAAATAAGGTTTCAACTATGTTGTTTACTAATGTCTCAAGGAGCTGGAGATTAGATGAGGTTACGTGAGAGAGAGACGGTGTTAAAACTTAAACGTAATCACCAAAGTAACCATGCAAACTCGGTCTTAAACTAAACTTAGCAGACTTAAGTTTACTTTCATGAATTTCAGAATGTAAATCTGCCGTAAAGCGGGGTCGGCCAGATTCTTAATTTATTCGTATAAATACACCCTAAGATACAAATAAGTAGCCGTACTCAAGCCTGCAGGCCTCTGTGGATGATGAATTAAAGGCATTAATAAGATCCTCGGAGGCAGTCATTTTCTTTATTAGCTTTTTGCCTAATTCCCACGAGCTTGCCACTGAGATGATCGGAGAAGTACGAAATTTTGGACGCGGTAGAGACACAAAATGATAGCCATCGTACCGTCCAGTGAACCATCTAACCTTTTGTCGCCCTAATAACAAGCAATCATAACAGCACTGTTGCGTTTTGACGATCTGAGGTAAAGTATATTAGTAACTAGATCTAGACTAGTACGCGTAGATCCCGTTTTACCCCCTTCATCTACCTATCTTACGCGGTTTAGATTTTTTCATATAAATGTTTTTTCCCGCTAACTCCCGTTCCCGTGGGAATTTTGCAATATCCTGTTGTAACTAAGCTTTAAGTTTACTAAGAAACACATGCCAAATTTCAAGTGTCTAACTTAAGCGATTTAGATTCTTCATACAAAAGGATTTTTTCGCTAATTCCTGTTCCCGAGGGAATTCCTAAGTATACTATAACCTGCCCAGGAGTATGAAGAATAATTGTACCAAGTTTTAATTCGTCGTTAAAATCCGTCAAATAGTTTTTGTTTCTATGTTTTGTTTGTATGGAACATACAGACAGAGAGACAAAAATTTTACTGATTGCATTTTTGGCATCAGTATCGATCATTAATCACCCCCTGATAGTGAAAACATATAATTTATGTACAGAATTGACCTCTCTACAGATTTATTATAAGTAAGTATAGATAAGTATAGATTGGGTAACAAAATTTTCCCATCTTCTTCTTCTTATCGTGTCGACAACAGTTACAAACCTACACAGTGTCAGCCCAAAACTCCGCTACAAGAGTGGCGTTGTCAACAGCATACATTAAATCCTCCTGCTTGCAGTTGCTCGAGCACTCGGGGCACGACATTTATACCCATAATTATAAGAAACTCTTTTCTATTAAACTAAATATGTGTTTGTTTAGAAGAATAATAATTTGTCTGTCTGTTGAAAGCTACTCTCTGTTGTTTCATTAACATAATTCGTAGCTAGTTCCTCTGCGGTTAGACATTTTGGGTGAAGCTCGCTTCCACATTCAGTTTGATTCGGTTTCTAAATTTCCAATTTCCACCAGAGAGAGAGAGAGAGAGCTCATCCATCAGCTATTTAAAACTATAGGCACCTAATCAACTAAGGCACGATTCGACCAAACTTTTATCCGAGAATAACTCCTGGTATAACTGGCACTTTGACAGTTTCAGTATGAGAAATGTTATTATGTGAAAATGACAAGTTTATTCTGATTTTAATATTTTACTCTTATAATATTAACTGACCTACAGTTTCAAAGTTTACCCACAATGGAGAAGCTCTTGGTCTGCATCTCACCTGACGGAAAGCGATAAGATCAAGCTAAAGGAAGCGAGCTTCACCCGGAAACATCAACCAGAACAAGAGGAAGTAACGTTTTATTTCACCAGATCGTCGGTCCACCTAGTGGGAGGCCTGCCCACGCTCGCGGGAGGTGCCTGGATGCGGGCGGCGCAGGACCGGCCTTTGTGGAAATCCTCGGGGGAGACCTTTGTCCAGCAGTGGACGTCATTCGGCTGTAACGAACGAACGAACGAACGTTTTATTTATGCACTCTCCAATATTATAGCATCAATGACGTACACGATAATAACGAATGTTGCTCGCAAGACGGATAAGCTGCCCCTTTCAGTTTGGGTTCGATAAATCATTCGGCCCAATCACAAGATGCGTTTGATAATGTTGACTTCCACCCAGTGGACATTGCAGACACTGGTGGTTAAATTCAAGCTAAATTATTATTATGAATTAAAACAGAAACTTCTCGTAAATATAACGGATCAAAGATTTTAACAGCCTTGCTATGGTCTATGGTCATTTTGGGGAGTCCATTAAATTGTACAGTATTAACTGAGAAGAAATAACAGACGGAAGGTAAGTATTCTTTATACAGTCGGTAATTAGACAAGGCTTGAAAAACACAGTGTTGATTCTGTAAAATTAAATCCCAAAAACATAAAATCTAGTAGTGTAAAAAAACGATTGAGCATGTCTTTCCGGCTCTTTTTTGGGCGTAAGGAATATGGTACTTGGGTATTTCTCATCGCCACGGTTCTCATCGTCACCTTCGTGGCGAATTTTATTTCTAACTTATTTGAACTTTTCGTAAACAAAAATTGTAGCGCTTGATGTGAAGATTGTATTCTCAGTAAATCAGTCAAATAGTGAGTCTCGTTTGGAAGCTTTAACGTTTTGAATTTTTTGATGCCACGAAAGTGATTCTGTATTTCACAGCAATTTTTTTTTTCACACTTTACTACTTTAAATGACTCTTAAGTGTTTATATAACACATATTTTGTCTTATTTTCATAGATAAATAGCAATAACATAATATAAATAGGTACCTACTTAAATACAAGATACATTTTTACCGATTAACTCATCTACTAAGTTANATTACAGAAATTAATTTATTGCGAAATAATTATTATATCCTATGAAATTGAATAATAACTCTTCACTCTTCTTTTATAAAAAAAGCAAAAGTAAAAAATTGATGAGTTTCTCAATTCTTGACTATTTAAATATTATAACTCAAAGGTGAATATGCACAGCCCAAATCAATGGACGGATCGGGCTGAAATTTGGCATGCAGGTAGATGTTAGAACGTAGGCATCCGCTAAGAAAGGATTTCACGAAACTCCACCCTTAAGGGGGTAAAACGGGATGCACGCGTACGAAATCACGGGCGGCCGCTAGTTTAAAATAACATTAAAAGAAACGCAAGAGCTATTTAATTATGATAGTGATGATAAGACCATTAACATGAACCAGATACTGCGGTTTTCAATGTGGTCTGGTCACATCAATTATTGCGAACTGCGACCCGGAATAAAAATCTACGCATAATACCCATTTTGGCAATTTTAGCTATTTTTCGAAGGTTTTTTCACCACAAATGTAAAGGTCATAGGTTTTAGCGATTTAGTCACCAATACTTCCTTATTTTTTAGACATAAGTGTGGGCAGACAACATCCTATAATGTACTATAGATTTATTTACACGGATCCAATCGGTATAAAGGTGTGACATTGGTTGCTATAAATGGGTACAGTCATAATAACAGACATTTTGTTCCAAAATCGCATCTATTGCGACTCCATAAGACACCAGTGTGTAGATAGTTGTGCCAGTGTGTACGTTGCACGTGTAATAAATAATATTTTAGCACGTTATAAAGTTTCAAGTTCATATAAAAATAATAATTAGATTCGCTATTTTTAAATGGATAGACTCTATTTTTGGTAAATACACGGATCAAAGTTCACTCACTAACAATCAAATTAAAATGGTTGGTTTCGTTGTAAACAATACCAATTTACGTACAGTGAGCATTAAAATTAATTACTATTATCTTAATTATTTACAGTTTAAATTCGCCGATGGTAATTAGATGTTGTCACCATCAATGTCTGAAATGGGACGAAGGCGCAGGATGCCTGCAGGCCGCTACCAACCGGGCGATGTGGAAATCATTGGAGGAGGCCTTATTCAGCAGTGGACGTCCTGTGGCTGAAATGATGATGATGATGATGAATGGCTGAAAATCATGTTCGACGACTTAATTGCTCTTTGATGCATTATTTTCAGCAAATCAGGTTCTGACCTACAATGTCCTTTCCAATTTTTCATTCAAAATATGCATTCAATGTAGAATTGTGGAATGAGTGAGTAGAGTGTCGAATGAGTGAATTTGAGCATAATATTAGTCTTCGAAGCCGATCCAAACTCTATCAATAAGACAACCCCCTGACATTTAAAACGGNTTTTATAAATGACCTACCTACATGTGTTAAATTTTCTGAATGCCTACTGTTTGCGGATGATCTCAAACTTTGTTTGGGTGTCTCCAGTGTTCCAGACGCTATAGCATTGCAAAGCGACATTGATGCGGTATTAGAATGGAGTGTTGTCAATCGTTTAGCATTTAATACTGACAAGTGTAAAGTAATAACTTTTTCACGTAAACGTTATCCATTGAATAATAATTATTATTTAAATGACACTCCGTTGGAAAGAGTTAATGACATACGAGACCTAGGTTTAATGTTAGATTCTAAGTTGGACTTTCACAAACATGTGACAAAAATTTGTAAAATGAGCTTCTATTACGATAAAATTTATTTTGTATGTAGCTAAATAGATATTTTATCATCTGATGTCAAAGTTATTGTTCTAACTTATACCGTTTATGAACTATCACTGTGTGACCATCAAATTTGAGTGTAAATGAGAAGTACCCACTTTATGTCCAATAGTGAAGATATAGATAATAAAGATGACCGTAACGTGAGAAAACAAACTTAAAACATCGTAAATAAGATGAAATGAAAACGGTTGGTAAACACTTACTCGTACCTACCTATGGCAAAAACCTCTTGCAAACTAACTTGCAAAATCATAATATTTCCATTCTCTTTCATTAATTTCTTATAATATCATAAAAGAAACTCTAGGATAAAAAAAACTAATTAATTTAGGCATAAGCGAGTAGAATTAATTATGAATGCCTTACAAATTGAGTTAGCTATGAAAAATAATATTATTGTTGTAAACTGGAATTTTCCAAGCAAAAAAAGTAAGTTATGATAAACTATATAACACAAGTTTCATTAATTTTTAATGTTTCATTATACCTAATCATATTAACTATTATAATATTAGAAAAAATATTAAAAAGGTTTAAATTCAGGCAACGCCTGAAACATTATTTACAGCAATAAAGCTGTTGGGAAGCAAATTGCTAATCATTTAGTTACAGCGCTACAAATTTTGTTTAGGGCAGAATGGGCTTAGCTATGTTCTAAATCGCGAATACATTAAAATAAATGGCGCAAATTAAATTTTGTGGTAGCAGTCTGCCGGAAAATGGAGTATTGAATTACTTTTTGATGGTTGCTTTCAATTATAGTGTTGAATGTGTGAAATAAATACCTATCGTTATTAAAATTTCTTAGCGAATAGAATCGCTTCTCAAACTTAATTTTAGATAAACAACTTGAAAAAATCGAACTGCCTAAGGCAGGATTTGAACCCACGACCTTCCGCTTGCTTCGCTAACCTTAGGCAGTTCGACTTTTTCAAGTTGTTTATTTGATGTAAAATACCTACCTACTCTTCTACTACTCTTAGGCAGGAAAGTTCTTGAGTGGCGACCACGAGCCGGAAGACGTAGCGTGGGCAGGCCTCCCACTAGGTGGACCGACGAACTGGTGAGGGTCGCGGGAGGTGCCTGGATGCGAGCGGCGCAGGACCGGTCTTTGTGGAAATCCTTGGGGAAGGCCTTTGTCCAGCAGTGGACGTCTTTCGGCTGAAACGAACGAACGAACGAACCTTATCTACTCGAAAATGATGTGCTAGAGTGGCATTCAATTGGCAATCTTATTGTAATTTTGTTTTCGTCGCAAGATTTTCTGAATATAAAACATTTTGTAAATTCTTGTATGGTTGACAGACTTTGTTCTCAATCGTTTAGATATTCTAATTGTTATACAATAACCCAGCTGTTTTTTCTACAACTTTTTAAATTCAATAGTAATTTACAGACATCTTGATAACATTTAATTACTTCGTTTATTAGCAAATTTTTAGCTAACAAGCCCTTTGTTTTGTAACAAACCTAAACTATACTCAACATCAAATAAATCGCACCTTCCGCGACGCGAACTTTAAAGATTTTCTTCTGACACAATCATGGTGCCCCAACAATATTAGTGTTATTTGAAAGCCCAATAAATAAACTTAAAGAAAAACACAATAATTCCATCCCAGAGGCCTCACTTGGGGCTCACCTCTGGGATCAATTAGACCAATTTTTGTGGTTATAAAATCAAATAATGATCTTACGTGTCCTTTTTAACAGATGGATAGCGATTAATCCCAATCTAACAGTTTTATAGCCATAAAAGTTGGCTCAAGCGTAACTACCTATTTTTTGAAGAAGTGACTCTGGATCCTTCTAAAAACACATTTTTGGGGTAAAAACCTTTCCTTTAATGAAATGAAGTTTAGAACTAGGCTTTCAAATGGAACCAATGTTGGTGGAAAGTGGGGATGCATACGTTTGAGAAGTGCTTGTTGCGGGAGGTGCGATTTATTTGATGCCGAGTGTATTTCAAATAAATGCGATAAAGCGCCATCTCTTAGCTAAAGTCAGTACTATTCCTTACGCCAAACTGCCGGGTCATGCTTACAAACGCATGTCTTTGCGTGCCACAAGAAAGAAAAATATTTCATGGTCAAGTGAATAGATGGCGCTCCATTCATAAAATAATGTAGAGTCAAAAAGTCTAATATTCATAAAATAAAACAGGCTCATTACTTGTCAAGTCAAGTAGATAGGATTGTTTTGTTTTAAAAAATCAATAATGTATTGGTACAATATTTTCGGACCAATTCTGCTTAATAATGGATACCAATTAATAATAAATACCTATTAAACATAGGTACCTTAAAATTAATACTTATTTAGTAAGTACCTATTTTATTAAAATATAGAAAACACCCAGACCAACACAAACATTATAATTTTTAAAAGAATACGTTGTGTGTGGGTGTAGAACCCACCACCGCTGGTAGCAGTCGTTTATAGTTCTTGCAACTCACGAAGACGAGTGAGCGTTACTTGTGTGTGTACGTGTACATGCACTTAACGATAGTGTAATTTTGAAAAAAATTTGAAAAACTTTTGAAAAACAAACAGTAGCGAGCCACCACACACGTAGGTAAAGCTCACTCGCCTTCGTGAATTGCAACAACTATGTATATGTTACGGTCAAAGTGATAAATGTGAAAATTATGAATAATCGCCGGTTATTATGAATAATTACCGCATGATTTGGTAAATGTGATTAATATGAGGTCATTTATGTGTGTATAAAACTAAATAGGCGGCTTAGGGGTGGCCCAAGGGCCACCCCCGCCGCACCTTAACCTATTTTTCACTTTAAAATATTGTATTAGGAAATGTATAAAACTAAGCGGCACAAGCGCGGTCGCGTGATCGGGTGTCCCTCGGTACGCCTAAAATTTCATTTAGCCAAACCACATTGGCCGATAAGTACTTTTAACTCACAATTATTATTGTTTAGCCTGACAGTTGTTTTCGCACTATTATACCTTTCTTTCGGCATCACGCATATTACGCCGAAGTATTGGAAATCCCTAATTTTAACATCTCTTTTGTTAAACTATTATTGACATGAAGGTTTTAGTACTCCTGTAGCTGGATAACAAAGTCTCGGTTAGGTTAGGTTAGACTTGCGACCTTACACATACACAGCTGCCGCGGCGCGGTAGCGCCATTTAAGTTTCGGAGAACAAAAAGTGGCGTAATAAAAATAATTTTATGTAAAAAAAAAATCTTAATTACATTTCCGATTGCTGTTTAGGAAATGTGTAATTTTCCTAGGAAATGTGTCTAATATAATTTACATTTTTCCGGGTGATTTTAGGACTTATACACAATTCCTAGGAATTGTATACAATGACGGATTTCATACTTTTCCTGTAACATATACACAAACCATCGAGTCAGGTATTACTTGATAGTAGTTTTACACTATCGGTTACAGCGCAGAAAAAGAAGACTTTCTCTAGCTAGAAGATAAAAAAAAATGCGATCAAACACAAGGTTCAACCATTCACTTCAGTTCAAAAACCTCAACAGTTAAACGTCAGTTAAAAACTAACCGCAGTCCGCGGTTGCTTTATCTTGACACACAAATGTATTGCGATCACTTAACCCTAAGATCACACCATGAATATAAATGAATATCAAAATGAATATGATCACTAAACATTCGTCTCTCAGTCGTCCGGTACCCTGCGAGTTCGATGTTTAGGTATGTTCCCGTTATTTGATATCATAATCTATTTTCCCTATCATCTAACTATTCAAAACAAACAATTCGCATGTACTCTATTAATTGTAATTAACATTGCAACAAATATAAAAGGAATGAGAGTAAAATTTAAAAAAAAAAATGCAATAAAAAAATTGAAAATCACGACACAATGTCTATGATTGAATGATAGATAGATAAATCCCAAGTCATAACCTCGAGCCATTTGCGTAGATTTAAAGAATCTGTCAGAATGACAAATTAATTATTATGTGTCATGCATGTCGTATTCCTAAACAATAGTTAACTTTTTTTATAAAATACTACTTACGTTTACAGTTATTTGTTAGGAAATGAAAAGTCATTTCTTGAATTCGAATATAATATTCATAATAGAATGTACTTAGTTACTTTTTTGTTATTTTCTGATATAAGGTAATGTCAAGATTTACACAAAGATTTCAGAAAAAATAATAGTAATTAGGAACCAAATAATATCAGGCCATAGTAAGTAAAATTGTTATGAAATGAAATGAAATAGTTTATTCAGAACATAGGTCCTTTCCAGGGCACGTCCCAAATAGATATAGCTTGCCCTACCACCACTTCGGGGCAACATAATATGGGCTGGTGTTGAGAATTTATCTTCAGGCATTTTTTATCCTCGAATCTTTTAGACCTCTTTTTTAGAATGGCAGTATCCCAGGCATTTGGCCGGCTCATTGTCCTCATAGAACAAGTCCGTTAGATTTAACATTACCACTGACCTTATGTACACAAATACCTAGTCCTAGAGACTGAGAACTAATAAGCTATTTTTACGCGCTACGTACTCGCCATTTCTACAGTTTTATCACTTAGGTTGGGTTGCATCATCTTACTTTAACTTTGACAAACGTCAAAAATCTGTCAAACTGCCTACAAAAAACACCGGTTATAGTTATAGTTTCGGTTAAAGTCCGGTGGTGAAACTAGCCTAAAGGATCTCATTTTACTTTATGATTGAGTTTTTTCAGTTCCAAGTAGAGTTCAGTCATCTACAAGTTATCTAACGAATAAAGTTTGCTAAAAACCAACTCATTGTTTACCATAAAAATAATTTATAAAATGCTGTCAAAGCCCACTTAAAGTATTATTTTTATTTTTGACAAGGTATGTGGAGGACAAGAATCTTACCTCATGTTAAGTGTAGTGCAATCAGTATTGTTCAGTATCGCATCAGTAGGTATTGTTGATAGAAGTTGTTAATTGCTGCAAAACCATTGACAATGTTATCAAAAGCAACATGTCACAATTGTGGGTATAAGATAAAAAACAGTAATTGTACCCGCGCTCCTAGCCTACAGATTTTGCAAGATGTAGTCAAGGTCGGATCGCTTCGGGCTACTTGAAACGCTTGAACTTTTTCAAATTCTATTCTGTTGCTAAAATAACAATCTGATTTAATAGATTACATTGTGACGAGCATTCCACTTAACCGCTAGTTAAACTTCAAATAGGTATTTCCATGCCTGAACTTGAATACGCGATAGAAGTCGGGGAAAAAATTCGGTTACTAAAATAATTAGCATTGCTGTCTAAGGCTGGGTTGCACCATCTTACTTTAACTTTGACAAACGTCAAAAATCGGTCAAACTCCATACAAAAAGCACCGGTTTTCGTTAAAGTTTCGCTCAAAGTTTGGTGCAAAAATATTTAGTTTACAATAATAGCCATTTTAGTAAGATACCACATAAAAGCCTTCTTATAAGGATCGAAGTATGCGTAAAGTGTGGGTGTGTTCCCGAATCTTCTCACAAGAAAACAAACTTAATTCAACAGAAATTGGCAAATATCATAATAAAAATTGACTCAAGCAGTTGTCTTATTATGACTTCACTTTGAACTGAAAACGGGACTATTCCCGCCTCTCGTTCCCATCGCTGCAACTCCTGTGTAGGCAGGATCTGCAGCTTCACCGCCAATAAAAACCCAACCAGAGAAGGTCAAGTTTGTCTCGGGGGAAAGTTAAAATGTCATTTCACTGAATGTACTTTGAACTGAAAGTAAAAAGTCATAAAAGTGAGGTTTTTTTTGCAACAAAGCTTTTAAAAAGCTCAATAATTAGTTGTTCATAGGTTATCCGACTTACGTCCGTATTCACAAGCGATGCTTATTTTATTTTATTATTCTTTATTCAGAAAATCACAGCTCTTAAGTGCAGTTGTGAAGTTGAATAGAGCTCTGTGATTGGTTCGTGTCATCCTATGCGTCCACGCGCACTGTGAGACCTCATAGTAATGTTTGTGAATACGGGCTGCAAAAATCGCCAGTCTATATCGGCGCGAACTATAGCCCACCTGTCATGGGCGTCACGTCCCAGCCATAGGACTATGCGCGCGCAATGTCTTTATTATCACAGACGCACGCGATCCGATTGCATTTTGTTTCGATCAAACGACGCGCGCGCAGCCCTCCGTCGTGCTGAGAAAAAAAAAACTTTTTGATTTTTTTTTCAGCTTCCAATTTTGAAAAGTGAAGTGGTGTGAATACTTCTTAGATTGGACTTATTTTAAGAGTGATGAGCAGTATGAACGGTAAGTAAATAAATAGATATTTAATATAGGTACTTATTCATAGTTGAATCATCTGGAAAAATCTAAGATTAAGTCGGAAAATTGCGGAGCAAATAGGTATTTAAGGATTAGTAATTGAGACCGACTCATTGCGTCATAAAAACAATTACATATTTACTTACTTGTAAACAATAAAAAATATTGTCTTACAACAGCTCTAAATGTAAACCCCATTTACCTACGTGAATATGGTTATAGCTTAAATTCAAACATAATAAGAAGCGGGTAAATAGCGGTTAAATTCTATCAAGCTATATATGAATAAGAATCTTAAAAATTTCAAACACAAAAAGAACATTAAACAAGATTTATTTTACATAACTTTTGCCTTAAAATAAGTTAAGTTAAAAGTGTAATCGCAATAAAACTGTATCAATACTTATGTCAGCAAATATGCTATTAGGCAATAAACTGAAAGAATCAAATTTCAGCACATGAAATGAAATCTGATGATCTGATATTTTATTACTGTGCAATACGTGTACTTTTACCGCTTTAATTTTCAATTTCGACAAGTCTTCAAAATAAAAACATTATTTGTTATGTTTTATTATCTAGAACAACTTCAGTTAAAAAACAAAGATTTGGAACAAATATTATGGTATAATTTCGCACTAAAGTCAATGAAGTCTTTACTAAAAAATGCATTACAAATTAAGCAGATAAGCCACTCCCATTTAATACAAAACAAAGCTTTATTAGGTTTTTATCAAACAACAAATCCTGTTTTTCTCACACGGTTTGTCTAAAGGAAAATGTCTAAAAATATCGATACAACTACATTGTATTTATTCACCACATTAATGCTTATCGCGAATTAAAAATTCGCTGAATTATCTTATTCTTCTTTTTTTCGTGTCGATAATAAACCTACACAGTGTCAACCCAAAACTCCGCCACAAGAGTGGCGTTGTCAGTAGCACTCTTCAAATCCTCCTGATTGCAGTTGCTTGGGCACTCAGGGCACGACATCAGGTGCTTCATCGATCTTTATCTTATTGTTTCTAAGAAATCCATGAGAAATAAACCACCCGTGTTGTAAATCAACAGTAGCTTTTTTCTGCGGCTTCGTCCGTGACTAGTTCGGTCTGTCATAGTTAAATAGGCTTTAGCGCGAGACCTATCTCCTGTCAAAATACTTTTCCTTTCTAAAAAGCTATCCTTTGTTATTCCCTCAGTCTCAAATATCTCTATCTAAATTAAATCTACATTAAAATATATTCAGTGCTTTAAGTGCGAAAAGGTAGACGAAGTGGTTCCTTTCCATAATGTTAGGATTTGATTGGCATTAATAAAAAATGCCTGCTTCTGCATAAAAGGCACACACACCTTTTGCGGAATTCCTTTAATATTACGAAAGTAGATGACCTTGGCTTTTACGTAAACTTACACCGAGTTACTCTTACGTACGGTCTTAATTGCAATGACCTGAGGATTCAGTCACTTATGTTGATATAAACAAAATAAATTAAAAAGTGAATCATTTTGTCTTGTAATAGTTTTGTTATTATTTCGTACACTTATTTATTTACCAGCATAACATTTTCAAAGCAAAAATGAGGAAATAAAATGAATTAAATTATTTCACTAAAGTGAAGGAAGAAGGATAGTGTCTCTTGGAGTATAATAACCCCGTAAGAACCACAAAAACTTATGGGTGTGAATTTTACTTGAATTTTAGTACTATTTAGATCATTCAGAGTACAAAGCACTTTTGTCCTTCCTAAAACTGGAATTGGAAATGTCATTGTTTGGCTAAATTATAGTGTTTTTGAGTAACACGTACACAAAAATATTAATATTGTATCTAATGTTGGCTTTTGCATGAAGTTAGATTTTGATAAAAAAAGGAAAACTTAGTTTCTGTATAAACTAATCATCCGTGTGTTGTTATTGGATAAATCTCTACCTTAACTTGGACAATTTTCAGCTACCTACATACTTGTAAATTCCTTGAATCGTTTCAGAAGATAGATGAAGATTTTAAAAACGATGTTATGCATCTAAAATATTTAAATAGGTATAGGCTACCATTATGGCGTCATCCAAAAAACCAGTTACATAAATATCACTAGTCTAGGCAAAATTTCGACTATCCCATACATGTAGCTCGCCTATAAATGGCACTATCTGCTCTACGGCCACTAACATTAATAATTTACTGCCGGACGATGTCTTTTTTTCAATCCAAAAACATTGTTTTTCTTGGTGGCTGTGTAAGTTTACCTTGTCCATGAACTCTATCGTTACTTTATAGCAGACTATTATAATATTGATTATTAGTATTATTACATTGAAACTTTTTTTCAAATATCTGCTAATAATTAAAATCAGTTGATCAAATAGAAATTATTAAATATTTAATAAACTACATATTTAATAAAATACGGTTTTTGTATATCATGAATAGAGTCACAACTAAAATAGGAAATACAATGTGAATACGTCATTTTGCAAAAAAATATATCGTTTTTGGAGCTATGTGCGTAAACGCACTGGGCGATCACTGCCGAGGTCAAAGTCTATGTTCACCTTTGTAACCAATTTATTATAAATAATAAAGATATCACTAGCGGCCGCCCGCGACTTCGTACGTGTGGACCTCGTTTTACCCCCTTAGTTCGTAAAATCTGTTGTTAGATATCATGTTGATAGATTAGATGGCGTTTCACAGCTTCCCCCGCATGAATATTTACGAACGTCATAAACAGTAGTTTGTCCAGCGCAGTAGATTTTACCAATGACGATAGATGGCGCTTTTTAGACACGTCTTATTTATTTATTGAAATTTATTTGTCACATATCGTCATAAATTATAGCCTATATGTTAATCTGGGCCATAAACAATAACACTGTAAAGTTTCAACAAAATCCGTTCAGTGGTTTTTGCGTGAACGAGTAACAAACATCCATCCAGACATCCAGAATTATTCCAGACATCATGACATCCAGACATCCAAACTTTCGCTTTTATAATAATTATTATTAGTAGGAATAGGTGACAATCATAATAGTCCGTTCGATGATATACTTAGTGTTTCTCTTGATCATAATCATTCTGACTGAGGGTTATATGGGAATTTCATAAAGATGATAGTTTAATGTAGTGTAGTACGTACATTCTCACTGATATTACTAAAATAAAGTTTTTTTTTTAAACCTGACTGTAAACAAGATCCTTGACCAAGACCAGGTGGTTCTTTGTACAAATAAGTTGTAAATAAATAAATAAATTCATTTTTGAAATCACGAATACATTACAAACTAGTTTTTCAGTACCTATCTAAAACCCTGCATTAGCTTAGCAAACCTAATTAATTCATCTAGCTACGCACTCTCTCACTGATATTACCTATTATCTTAGGTTGAGTGGGTCGAGGTAAGCCGAAAGGTTAAAATATCATTTCGTTTAGTCCTTTAGAAGCAAATCCACAAAAAAGCAAAGGCGACTGTAACGAGAAATTTTATTCTAACATGCTCCGACCCTTACTTTTTGGTGGTTTAGTTTAGGACTGCTCCTTGAACTGGTTGGTGAAACCGGGTGTGCAAATGAGTGTATTGGATTAGTTATTTTATTCCAATCAGTCAATACCACTGGTATAATTATGGAGTCTCTCGATTCGTAAGGTTTTATCACCTCGGGACTATTCTCACCTCTCGTTCCCACGACTGCAACTCCTGTGTAGCCAGGATCTACAGCTTGACCGCCATAAAAACCCAACTAATGAAGGTCAGGTTTTATTAACAAGTAAGACAGCAAAATATTTATTACCAAAAGTGTTTTTAATATTTGATTAGCATCAAATGATTGAAATGGATGAACTTTTCCTATGTTCTTCTGATTAATTTCGTTGCGGGTCCAATGACAGTTTAACTTTCCTTCGGAACAAACTTGAGCTTCATTGGTTGGGTTTTTATTGGCAGTCAAGCTGTAGATCCTGGCTACACAGAAGCTGCAGTGGTGGGAATGAGAGGTGGGATTAGTCCCGAAGTAAATATCAAATGATCCAATACCAGGAGTATGCTTACAAAAATATATGATTATTACAATTTACAATAAAAGCAAAGGAAACAAACTTGCTAAAAATACATTTTAGTCTTAACTTATGACTCTTTCAAAAGCCTGACATATAAACTATTCGTGTATTTTTAACTCCGTAATAATAATGTTTGAGTTCATACAACAACGCCGTAAATTGGACTTAATACGAGAAGTTTAACTTGATATTTTGTTGGAAATTTCCCATGATTGTGTTACGTTGACGATTTCATGTTTGTTTTGCTTTTTACAAGCCTATATTTAGCTTAACTTGTCCTGGTAATTAGGTACTAGTCAAAAGTTATTTACCTAAATAATCGTATACTTAGTTTGAGTTGCACCATCTTACTTTAACTTTGAGAAACGTCAAAAATCTGTCAAACTCCATACAAAAAAACGCCAGCTACCGTTATAGTTACGGTCAAAGTTTGGTGGTGCAACTCATCCTTCGTATTTGGCCTAAACTTAAACGCTTATCTACTCAAAATTTTAGGTATAGAATGTATCTCAAAGTCAAAGAACTGAAAAACCGGTAAATCCAAATTCAGATTCCGATATGAGTCATTCTAATCATCAAACCATGGAATTTTCAACCGATAATCATTCAACTCAACCGTAATCGCGGGTCAATATGGACCCGTCGCGAAAAAAAAACCGTTTATTTTCAATGCGCGTGTATACTGTACGAGTATGTAGTACTCGTATAGTGTTTATTTTTGCGAATTATGCTAATCACTTTCTGAGTGCTGGATATTTGGAATTTGCAACTTTATAGACGTAGAAATACGAGCTATAGTTGACCCACTCATTTACTTATACAACAAAACTACAAACTACAAACAGATAAGTGCTATTAATCATAAAATTGCTTAAAAACAACTCTCTTTAACCAATAAAGTCGAAGAAAATTAAACTTTTGTCTTTGAATGTAGATTTAAACGACATTTTATTATACATAGGACAAACGTACTTATTGCAAATTATGTCAATAAATCGAGAAGAAACCTGAAATAATCGGCCACTTATGTCAACGAACCGTGTTCAATGAACGCTTGACGTCATTGCAATCTTTTCTTTAGGCCGCCAAAGGAAGAGGCTTCCTTTAAGAACAAATTATTATCAAATTAAGTCTCATTAAAGCCGAATTTTCAAACCCTTCTGCGCATGAGTGCGCATCTGAAAGAGCGAAAAGTTATGTTATGTTATGCTGCATAAATGCTTAAAAAAAGTAAGATTTTATAGAAGTAATTTCATCTCGTACACAAAAAAACACAAGACAATAAATATATTGTTTCACACTAGTGATAGATTCACCGGGTAACATGGAAAGCATTTTAGGGGAGGCCTATGTTCAGCAGTGGACGTCCTATGGCTGAGATGATGATGATGATGATGACACTAATGATATCTTTTAGACATCATGCTACGAGAACTTCGTTCAAGTCTTCATGGTTCGGCCGAACCAACGCGTGCAGCCTGCGCAGCTGCGTGCGCGATGGCGATGGCAACCCTACTGATTTTTACTGATCGCCATCGCAATCGCGCACGCAGGTTGCACCACATTGGTTTGGCTGAACTTTAAAATCAAAACCTCTCACTTAGATAAAACTGCGACAAATAA
This sequence comes from Ostrinia furnacalis, assembly GCF_004193835.3. Lineage (NCBI taxonomy): Eukaryota > Metazoa > Arthropoda > Insecta > Lepidoptera > Crambidae > Ostrinia > Ostrinia furnacalis. Next base: position 911,041 of record NW_021132286.1, on the reverse strand, counting down.
ACCCAAATTTTTATTAAAACAGTAAGTGCGATAAATAATTAATATGAACGCTAGTTCCTACTTTATAGTAGTATGACTAGTTGTCACGACAACTCCCTAAAAGTCAAGACTCAAAAGTTTTTAAAATTACGTGGTCCTTAAGTATTTTTTTAAATTAAAAGAGTTTAAAGACGTTACTATGCGGCTACTTTAAGATTAACGCCTTTCAACTTCCTCAAATAAAAATATTTGTCCTTTCACATGAAAATAAGCAAAAAAGCAACGTATGTTGAGCAATTATATGATCCAGAAATTGTAATTTATTAATACCTATTTATTATTTAAAAGAGTCAAACTCGATTAACTATACACCCAAGGTCTCTTGTCACTGTCAATCCAAGATACATTTCGAAACAGTAGAGTTTTTTAAACGTTGATTTTATCTCCAGTTGGTTACTTCGCTCGTAATATCAATTAGTATGAAAATAATTGCATAGCTACCTACCATTACGCATAATCTAGTAAATGGAAATAACAATATCAATTTAATTAAATACATTTGTCTTGAAAATTCCTCACGCCAGAAGCTGAGTTCATAAAGACTTCCAACTGTAAGTTATTTTATTAAAAATACTAAAGAAAAATTATTTATAATATGATCGACGCCGCCTGAAACCTGATTTAAACTCGCTTCAAAAAAGCTTGTAAAAATATTAAATTCTGAGATTCATTGAATAATACAATCATAGGGGAGACCGAGGAAAGTTGTGTGACAGAGGAGAGTTGTGACATTGTCGATTTTTGGAAACCTATTTATTATTTATTTATCAGCGAGCTCGCAGCAGCGCGTATTTGTTAGCTCGAGACTTGAACTAAAAAACGCGCATTATTACGAGTTAGTAGTTAATAAGTTTCAAAAATTCGACAGTGTCACAACTTTCCTTTGGTCTCCCCTACCGTTTTCGTACCTTTAGGAAAGCAAGTAAAAAAAAAAAACCAGCGCCATGTACACACGCGCTTACTATAAACGTAAACAAACGACGTCAAATGTTAATGACATTATTAACATTATGTAATGTTTACACTTAACGTGTACACGCATAAAGCTCTAACAATGTTACATAGAGTTTGTTAATTGCTAATGTAGTTGGCACATGTTGTGAATGATAAGATGATAAAAATGACAATATAATAATATTATTTATACCTATGAAATAATATGAAATTACATTGTTAATTATGTAATTTTTATCAAAGCATGTACATATACATAACACATTCATGTCATGTCATAAATTACATTACAGCAGATAGTCCATACAAATGGTAAAACATTACTATGTTATGTTTTACACCAGTAACAGCTGGTGATAGCTGTAAAGTTTCATCAAACGTTCAATAGTTTTTGCTTGAAAGAGTAACAAACATCCATCCACACATCTAGACATACAAACTTTCGCCGTCGTCGTCGTTTCAGCCAAATGACGTCCACTGCTGGACAAAGGCCTCCCCCAAGGTTTTCCATAATGAACAGTCCTGCGCTGCCCGCATCCAGGCTCTTCCCACGACCTTTACCAGATTGTCGGTCCACCTAGTAGGAGGCCTGCCCACGCTACGTCTTCCAGCCCGTGGTCGCCACTCGAGAACTTTCCTGCCCCAACGGCCATCGTCTCTACGAGCTATGCCCCGCCCATTGCCACTTGTTTTATCAATTCTGCGAGCTATGTCGGTTACTTTGGTTACCAACATTTCGCATTTATTAATATTATTAGGACAGTAATTGACCTAGTGAAAAAAAACCAGCTAAATAGCGGCCACTTCGTCAATACCCAATAAAGGGTAATTAGTTATCTAACAAATGATAGAGACACTTACTTGGTGTATCAGCAATCTTCATGTAGACTATTAGGCACATCACATGAGATCCGTCCACTGGTGGGCCCTTCCTCTTCCTTTCACTCGGACCCTGTACCGACGTGACTGCGTGTTGGTCATATTTAATAACACAAATCACCAATATCCACTAATTTCCATTGAAGTAAAATACATTATAACTCAATGCTAATTTCTCGTTTTCAGCGAAACAGTTTTGACATTAATTCAACTGAATAGAAAAGTCTGTTGTAGGAATTGACGCTTAATTCAAAATTGGAACTAGCTACGTGTTTAAAAAGTTCCAAATTCAAAGAGCTTTGATTCAAATAGAATAAATATTTAAAAAGTGGCACCAAAAAGTTTATAATGCTTACTTTATGTGTGTAAAGTATTATTTTTTAATTAAAATTACACAAAAATAAGCTGTAAATAAAGCTAAGGAGTTTTAATAATTTAGAATTTTCTTAGTTATTCTTAAGACAGTTTTCTATTGTGCTGCATGTATTATGCATACTTTTTTTTTCAAATTCAACAAATCTTTATTGCTTCCTTATCAATAAAATTTTTTGAGTTAAATTAATTCAATATTATTTAAGACGCTTTATAAAAGTGACGCCCACACAAATTTTGTACAGATTTTTTAATTGTGTTTTATGATATAAAATTGCTGTACCCAATTCCGCAAACAAAACAAAAAGAAATGGGTCCGTTGCTCTTTTGTCCCTTGTGTTTTTCCACAATTACCACCTACCTCAGTGTGCTTACCATGAGTTTACATTAAGTGTGCTCGCTAGCGAGTGCGTCAAAAAATATATGTATGAACATTTTAGTTCTTGAAAGTAGCCGCTAGTGGCGGTCTACAATTTGTCATAAATAATAATTATAATGTATTTTTTCACGTAGTCGCCAGACACACCTTACGTTAACTCATGGTAGGCACACAGTAGAAAGCCTAAACTTATTTGATCAAACCAAATGTTTTAAAGAATAAATTTTCTCAATAATTTTACAAGCACGTCTGTTGAACTTCTCTGCGGTCTAGTTTTAATAGTTCTGGGAGATCAGAGGCTTAATCCAAATGGGACTTAATTCATTAAAGTAGGCTGCCCCCATTTAATGGTAGTTATAAATATATTAATTTATTGAAGTTTTATTATAATCAATTAAATATAATTTTACCAAAATCCCTATGGTTCTAGCGCTTGACTCAGTTAGTGCTTTAGGTGTGGGAGCGGTAATAGCTATACCTAAATATTATAATATTTTATGTACTGTTAAAGTACATATTCATAAGCTAAATAAATGTAGTAATTACGCTTAGGTAACAATTATCTACCACGGTCGTTTGATGCAAGTCACAAATCACTTGGTTGTATTATTTTGTATGTAGATTGTAGATTAGGAAATACTAAGTCTGCAGTCACCCTGATTTAAACAGCTATATTATTACAGAGTTGAATGACACAACGGTTTAGTCTATTTTTATTGCAAATTAAAAAAATAGGTAACAAGATACTCAGTAAGTGCAATAAAACAAAACATTCTTATTTTGACAGATTAATGACGTTTGTCAAAGTTAAAGTACGAGTGGTAAGAGTAAGATGGTGAAACTCAGCCTAAAAACTACACAACGGATTTTAATGCGGTTTTTTTTAGATAGTGAATCGAGAGGGAGGTTTTCAAGTATAATACGTTGTACCTGTGCGAAGCACAGTTTTGTAATAATTTGGTTACTTTTGCAATGTTTGTAATCAGTCTATTAATAAATGTCTACTAAAACCTTCGAGGTTGAGAGATTACCGCTCTTATTTTTGAGTTGGAGGTACCGAGTTCATTTCCCGGCGGGATATCTATCCCACCATATAACTAGAATTCAAATTAAATTTTATTGTATTTAATTTAACTCAGATATTCTAGTTTAACTCAGATATTTCCGACATGAATCAACCTAATGAACAAATTTTGATAAAACCGGCAGACAGTGGTGACTGAGTGTATTGCGACGCTTCTTCTCATCATCATCATCATCATTTCAGCCATAGGACGTCCACTGCTGAACATAGGCCTCCCCTAATGCTTTCCATGTTGATCTATGGGTAGCGGCCTGCGTCCAGCGCTTCCCTGCTACCTTTACGATGTCGTCGGTCCACCTTGTAGGTGAACGTCCCACGCTGCGTTTTCCGGTACGCTTCTTCTCAACACTTGCCAAATGTTTGTCTCGAAGCGCTGGTAGGGCAAAAAAAGAATGAGACATGTATAGGCTCCTTAAGAGCATTTGACGATTTGTTAGTACCAATTTAATTAGTCTAAGTCTATACAAATAAAGATAATTTTGATTTTGATTTTTGATCCTTATGCTCAAGTATTAAGATTTTTTGCGAGCGAGGTCTCAAGGAATGCTAGTTTTTTAAGGCATCGCAAAGCTCGCATACCGTCAAGCGCAAATCCCTCTCATAAAAACTATTGCTATAAAAACTTGTACCTACCAATTTGAGTTTTTATAAAGTGACGGCATGTATCTTTTACCTACACATACTCGCCTGACTTCATTCTCCACAAAAACAAGCTGTATTCTAACTATCCTCTATCGAATGAGTACTAAAGTATGATCAAAAATCATACGTAACGTCCTCTACCTACCGAATAGATTCTACGAGTGTAAATGACGAATAATAAACATTTTGCATCATCATTAACTATGCATTTTTTTTTTAATTTGGGCATTTTGAATTTAAGAGAGAACGCGGCGCGGTTATCGTTATCGGTTTACGCGTTGCTCTCTCCTACGTGATTTAGAATTTTAATTGTTGAAAGATTTTAGGTTGCTAACTATGTTTTCAATGTAGGTGGTAAATGTTGTTATGGAATCTTGCTTGGTATTAATTTGTTGGAAATTGAATGGGTCGATGTTGTGAATTTGGCAAACTATATTATGGCTAAGTCTTGTTGATTGAAACTATGCATTATTTAAAAGAAACATTTAAATAAATAGGTAAATAGGCGAGTCTAAATACGAAAATACATAGTCATTCATTGTAACGTAGCCATCCGTTAAAATTCACCACCCAACTGTAGCGAGAGAAACCGTGTGCAGTCACTTTTTACGGCAAAAAAACTTGACTAGCGTACAAAATAACAAAATACTCGTTGATTTTTTACTAAAATATTATGAGAAAATGTGGTACTAGTTTCAATGTGCATGCATTAATGCAAATGCGTTCATTGACATGAACAAAATTTGCTATGGGAGCGAAATTGCAACAGCAAAAACCGCCAACTTCAATGTAATAGCCCGACAATGATGTATGCAGAATGCTGCGTTAGTCACTTAATGTTATCACAGCAAAATTTGTACAGTGAGAATCAACAACTCTAGGTATAAAGCGTAGACAATGACTGCAAAGTAATATTGTAAAGACAAAATTAGGTGGTTGATGGGTCGTTGTAGATAATAGGAAATACATCCCCATCATAATCATCAGGTCATTTAGTCAGCACTGCAGGAGTATGACCTATTCTGATTTTCCAGAGACAAATGGAGCATATGGTCTACACTTTCGACACTCGAAAAACGAGTTGGGAGACCTGATATTTCATGTCCTATGTCCCCTAGATGTGGCAGAGGGCGTCCACAACAGTCCTCCATTTCGTTCGGTCTTGAGCTTCGCTCTTGATCTCGCTCCAGGTCTTGCCGATTTTCTTCGCCTCATCTGCTACAGTGCGCCGCCAAGTTGGCTTGGGGCTACCACGTTTGTGTTTTTCTTGGGGGTTCCAATACAGAGTCTGCTTAGGGATGTGATCTATGATGATATTTTCATATTTGTACCTAAGTCCCCTTTTACGACATCCATGCTCCAAGAGAAGAGTGTGAGTGAGCCCATAAAGATGTTTCTTCTTTTAGTCGTTTCGCTCTTGGTAGAGCGGTTGTGGTCACGATGAGTAGTACACGTTGATTATAGAGGCGGTTACAGCTCTCCACACAATCTCCCCCGTTGAGTTCGCCACTGATCGAGCGCCTAATGCGCTCGATACGGCCCGATCGCGAACGTCGTTCTGCGGCAGAGTTCCTTCTGTACTCGCCACTCTGCCCGGTGAAGCTGGAAAAGCTCTTAAAGCTACCAGCACGCGTCCCTTAAAAAATCGATCTCCCGCCATCTCTCCCTATTGGTGGATTGCCTGATGCAATCAAATACGCGGTTTCCCACTGCGTATTTCACTTGGTAAGTCGAGAGCATAATAATTATGCCTCAATATAAAAAGAAATCAACTCATTCACTACTTGTAGTATCAAACTTACGCAATATCTACTTATCCCTTATCAATCGCATTTTATCTGCATTTGTGCATGTTCAAGCTTATGATGCCTCGATGCGAAGGTCATCATCAATGCAAATTATACAAACAAAGCGAGAAATAAGGAAAATAGTTTTCCGTTTGACCTGTGCTGATCTTTTTGTGTGAAATATTTAATTAATTATGAGTATGGAACAATAATTACGTTGCTTTGTTTTTTAAAGAATTGTATTAATTTCAATTTTCTGAATTGAATAAATTGGCTGAATTTGAATTTGAAGCCATAGTTGGGTATCGGAGATAAAGCCATAAAAAAATTGGAATCGAATAAATAAAATAAAATAAAATGGGTTGGTAATAATAATTATTATGCGTAAAATATTTTAGACGCCAATAATCGCAGGTGCGATTGCGGTCAAATACATGCCTTGTTATGCATAAAAAAATCGAGTTATTCATAAAACACTGAACTTCAATATTTACTTGTTTGTCCCGCCTCTTAGACAGTTTGATTTTTTCATGTTATTTAAAATTTACTTGTTTGTGGTTACTTGGATCATTCACAATATGAAAACTTATTTAACGTAGTAAATGAGTCACATAATTAAACCGGTTAAGTGTTTATGTTTATTTCTGATATAATAACCATTTGCATGCATAAACCGTTGACGTCATGATGCGACAAGAGTTATACATATTCAAAATATCTATCGCAGATAAATATCATGGCTTTTTCCATTATGTATTATCATAACGGATTAGACTTAATACACCTTTCCATTCTTCCAAAGGAATCTTAGGTCTTTATTACAGAACAAAGCTCAAACCTAGATTCAATAAGTAGGTCTAAAACCTAGGTCTGAACATTGAATTTAATTACAGAAATTAATTTATTGCGAAATAATTATTATATCCTATGAAATTGAATAATAACTCTTCACTCTTCTTTTATAAAAAAAGCAAAAGTAAAAAAGTGATGAGTTTGTCAATTCTTGACTATTTAAATATTATAACTCAAAGGTGACTATGCACAGCCCAAATCAATGGACGGATCGGGCTGAAATTTGGCATGCAGGTAGATGTTAGAACGTAGGCATCCGCTAAGAAAGGATTTTACGAAAGGGGTAAAACGGGATGCACGCGTACGAAATAACGGGCGGCCGCTAGTTTAAAATAACATTAAAAGAAACGCAAGAGCTAATTAATTATGATAGTGATGATAAGACCATTAACATGAACCAGATACTGCGGTTTTCAATGTGGTCTGGTCACATCAATTATTGCGAACTGCGACCCGGAATAAAAATCGATGCATATTATCCATTTTGGCAATTTTAGGTGTTTTTTCGAAGGTTTTTTCACCGCAAATGTAAAGGTCATAGGTGTTAGCGATTTAGTCACCAATACCTTCTTATTTTTTAGACATAAGTGTGGGCAGACAACATCCTATTATGAACTATAGATTTATTACTCGGATCCAATCGGTATAAAGGTGTGACATTGGCTGCTATAAATGGGTACAGTCATAATAACAGACATTTTGTTAAAAAATCGTATCTATTGCGACTCCATAAGACACCAGTGTGTAAATAGTTGTGCCAGTGTGTACGTTGCACGTGTTATAAATAATATTTTAGCACGTTATAAAGTTTCAAGTTCATATATAAATAATTATTAGATTCGCTATTTTTAAATGGATAGACTCTATTTTTGGTAAATACACGGATCAAAGTTCACTCACTAACAATCAAATTAAAATGGTTGATTTCGTTGTAAACAATACCAATTTACGTACAGTAAGCATTAAAATTAATTACTATTATTTTAATCATTTACAGTTTAAATTCGCCGATGGTAATTAGATGATGTCACCATCAATGTCTGAAATGGGACGAAGGCGCAGGATGCCTTCAGGCCGCTACCAACCGGGCGATGTGGAAATCATTGGAGGAGGCCTTGTTCAGCAGTGGACGTCCTGTGGCTGAAATGATGATGATGACCGACCTGCAATGTCCTTTCCAATGTTTTATTCAAAATATACATTAAATATAGAATTGTCGAATGAGTGAATTTGAGCATATTGGTATCCGAATCCGATCCGATCAATAAGACAACTGACATTTAAAACTAATAACAGTAGGTAGTTAGTTTTAGTGTTTTAATAATAATGTATGAAGCTAAGTCACATCATCGCTTAAAATTTGTAGATGTTGAGTTTCCCTATTTACAATTCTATTGACTATTATTTCATTTTATGATACTTACTTATTCGTAAATACGTAATAATTACATATTCAAGTAGGTGTGCACAAAATGTTCTCACGGTGCCTAGTTAGCTATCAAATGTGGCCTAAAATTTTGTCCTTGCAAAACAAAGCAAAATGGATCCTATCTTAATCGGAAGAAGCTTTTTTTGGCATGAAACTGCATAATATTCTTCCTTATTACCGGACTTAGCGAGAGAGCCTCGGAAGTGATGTTATGAAACCCAGGTTGTGAGTGGATGGGTCGCCGCCAGACCATATTTTGCGGTATAATTTAATTTTATAGTTTTTTGTTAGTTTTTGTTTTCCTTGATTTCTGATTATGTGTATCTTTTTGTACCCTTACTTTAACTAGCTCGTCGTATTCGTTATTCTGTGCTTCTACCCGTACTTAATTTTACTTCTTAATGTTTTATTAATTCCCAAATATCTTCTCGGCCAGAGAACTCAAAAATTTTTTATCTGAATAAAAAGGATCATTCCCATTGTTCATTGTTCAACTTTTGTGTTGCGAGGGTCTAAAGTTAAATAAGTGAAGACCATGTTACGGAGAAAATGTCTCAATGATTGATGTCTGTTAAAATAATTTTAATTTTTTTCTTGAAACATTTGATAATATTTCTAATACCATTCGTATTATTTTTTTGGTATTAATTAGGAAAGAATAGTTCGCCTGGAATATTCATTATTCGAATAAAAAAAACTGCATATGTACCTATCACCTAAAAACTTTAATCGTAATAAATTATACGCTCGTCCTATTGTATACGGGCTGTAACAATAGATAGTTATAGTAAGGTCATTGGCATTGTTTCGTAACTGGACTATTAATAGTATAGCTTGCGAGTACTCACGTCTTAACAATTAATATTTAAATGGATGTAGACTAACTTGGTGACGTAGTTATTGATTTGGGCAAATATTATTTTCTTTCTTCCATCTTACATAACCGGTACCAGCGTGAAACATACCAAGGTGGACCGACGACCTCATAGCTACCAACCACGCGATGTGGAAATCATTGGGGGACGTCCTGTGGCTGCAATGATGATGATGATCCTACATTATTTTCTATTAATACTATTTTATGTGTGAAAAGTAAGAATGGATGGATGTTTAATTTCTTACTCTTCCATGCAAAAAGTAGTTAAAAGATTTTTAATGAAACTTTGCAGTATTATGGTTTATAGAAATAGATCAGAATAAACATGGTGAAAATGACGAAGGCTACTCGTAAACCGCGGGAAATGTTGGTGGTACATATTTTTGTCAGGATGGTATCGAAGCGCTGGTAGGGCAAAAAGAGTATGAAACATGTGTAAAAGTAAGTCTTTTAATTAGTCTTTTATCTTTTTTTTCTTAAAATATTTAAAGATTAGTAATTATATTTAATAGTTCATACAAATAAAGAAATTTTTGACTTTGACTTCAACTCCAAGGATAAAAAAATATAAAAATAACTGCCTCATTTTGGTTTTTGTATTCTAATCTTTGCGACCCCAGAAGGTCGTCCGCAATGGTTTTGGTCTGCCATGGGAAATCTTTTGTGCCTTGTAATTAAATACTTCGCACGTTCATAATCAAACTGTCACTATACAAAAAAGTCGATTTTTCAGGAAAAGCATTTGAAATGCTCAAATTTTNTTTTGATACTCAGGTATCCTTAACTTGATACGTGAATGCCTTTATATTCGAGGTCTGATCTCAGAAATCAAGCCAAAACTAGTACTGAAATACAGTGTGAGTCACGTTAAAGTGTACATATGAAAATAGATGAAACTAGACCTATTTTTATCGACAAAAAAGAGGTCAGAAAATTTTTGAGATTTTTTTTTAATTTTTTATAGAATTTTTTTTCTTCCAATTACTTATTGTAAAGAAAACGTAATAACTTTTAAACTAAGCGGTATATCCTGATAAAATAAAAACAGTAATAATGCTAAATAACAGGCGATACTAAAAAAATACATAAAATACACAAAAAAGGCCAACAAATAATACAAAATTATACTTTTTGAAAAAAAAAACTGCTTTTAAATTCGTGTTTTTTTGGTTATTTGATAAATTTCTCCAAAAAATGCCCCTATAACCGGTGGTTTTTATTACTTTGTATTGTTCTCTATCGTATTATCTTTGTAAAACCAAAAATCGCATGTCTCTATCCCTATCACAACATTTGCTATGAGCGTTTGAACAAAGGCCTGCCACAACATTATTCTCCGCTGCAGGTAGAGAAAATTTTAATTTTAACTAAAATGCTTATTTTACTTCGAAATCTTTTGTTTTTATTTGAAATTTAACTTTTCTTTATCTAAATTACAAATCTAGAGCCATTTTCAGTTTCGTTGTTAACGAAGCGTTGAATAGCGCGCCCGGAGAGGCTTAGTTCAAACGATCATTGCGAATGTTGTGATAGGGATAGAGACATGCGATTTTTGGTTTTACGAAGGTAATACGATAGAAAATAATACAAAGTAATAAAAACCACCGGTTATAGAGGCATTTTTTGGAGAAATTTATCAAATAACCAAAAAAACACGAATTTAAAAGCAGTTTTTTTTCAAAAAGTATCATTTTTTATTATTTGTTGCCCTTTTTTGTGTATTTTATGTATTTTTTTAGTATTGCCTGTTATTTAGCATTATTACTGTTTTTATTTTATCAGGATATACCGCTTAGTTTAAAAGTTATTACGTTTTCTTTACAATAAATAATTGGAAGAAAAAAAAATCAATAAAAAATTAAAAAAAAATCTCAAAAATTTTTTGACCTCTTTTTTGTCGATAAAAATAGGTCTAGTTTCATCTATTTTCATATGTACACTTTAACGTGACTCACACTGTATAAAGACAAACAATTAACATTAGGTATTGTGTATAATAATATTAGTAATAGTATACCTACTTAAATTTTTTCCACAAATCTGATGTCAGAGGAGAGTTTGTTTTCTTAGTTAGAGTGTAGAGTTAGAATCTTGGCTCGACATGAGATCTGATAACTTTTTTACAATGCGATCCAATCCATTGGACGCGTCTTGGCAATTTTTATTCTAAAATTCTTTCTAAAAAGTTGGCTTTACTCTTCAAACCATCTCCAACATTATTAATTAAGCATAAAATTATTTAACATATTCATTAATGAACATCAATAACACATGTAAACAAATTGCATTGTGATTTTTCAATTAGCATAAAACGTATTCATGCATTGACCTCACTGTTAATGGTCCACGAACGTGAGAGGAGGGGTCAGTCATGACGTTATCTGTCAAGTGCTAGGCAGACGAGGTCATCTAAAATGCAGATTCATCTATCAGTTATTATAAGCTTTGATGCAAGGTCACTATCATTGGGGCCCGAGCATAGAGTAAGCATGGAGAGCTTAGAGCGTAGGAGTGGATGTCCTTTACTTGGTAGATAAAAAAATGCAAAATATATTTTGACTGCTTGCTGAAATTACAAATAGAATAGAAAGTATTTGTCTCAAAACAGTTCAAATAGACTAAGAGCTAGTCAACGCCAGACCTACGTCATTTTATAAAAGCTGAAAGTTTGTCAGTGTATGCTCCCAATAGGATATAATGTTGGTGAATCATGAAGTTTGGGTCATCGTGGCTTTGGCAACTATCCTAAAAAAACTGTCTGGCAAGGAGTTGGAACTGTCAAAACTTTCTGGCTGATGAGGAAACTACTTCTTATTATTGCCCTAATATTTTATATAAAAATCAGCTTTTATGGTACTTCGTAAGCCTAACTTTTACAGTGGCTTTTTCTGTATATTCAATAGACTGTAATTCTACTTACGTTCCGGACGTGTAAAGTCCCTTTTCATGCTTTCTACCCGACCCAGTACTGCAGCAAGCAGACTGCAATGTCTTATCAATATTTTAGAGCCCTTACNATAATTTATCCGTAGATCAACTAATATAGACCCAATAATTAATATAAAGATAAAATATAATAAAAAACATCATTTATTTTTAAAAGTGCACATACAAAAAAGATCAATTAGTTTTTAGAGGATCAAATAATATTGTCCCATTTAAAACTAATAACAGTAGCTAGTTTTAGTATTTTAAATTTTTAATAATAATGTATGAAGCTAACTCACATCATAGCTTAGATTTTGCAGATGTTGGATTTCCCTATTTACAATTCTATTGACTTAACATTTTATGTTATTTCATTTTATGATACCTACTTATTCGCAAATACGTAATAATGACATATTCAAGTAGGTGTGCACAAAATGATCTCATGATGCCTAGTTCATTATTAATTTTGCACTATAGCTATCAAACGTGGCCAAAAATGCTGTCCTTGCAAAACAAAGCAAAATGGATCCTATCTTAATCGGAAGAAGCTTTTTTTGGCATGAATTTGCATAATATTCTTCCTTATTACCGGACTTAGCGAGAGAGCCTCGAAAATGATCACCGATGTCAAGAAACCCAGGTTGTGAGTGGACCGCCAGACCATATTTAGCGGTATATTTAATTGTGTAGTTTTTTCTTAGTTTTTCTACTGGTTTTCCTTGATTTCTGATATTATGTATATCTTTCTGAACCCTTACTTTAACTAGCTCTTCGTATTCGTTATTCTGTGCTTCTACTTAATTTAACTTCTTAATGTTTTGTAAATTCACTAATATTTTCTCGGCCGGAGAATCATAAAATTTTTTGTCTGAAAAAATGACCATTCCCATTGTTCATTGTTCAACTTGTGTGTTGCGAGGGTCTTAAGTTAAATAAGTGAAGACCATATTACGGAGAAAATGTCTCAATGATTGATGTCTGTTAAAATATTTTTAATTTTTTCTTGAAACATTTGATAATATTTCTAATACCATTCGTATTATTTTTTTGGTATTAATTAGGAAAGAATAGTTCGCCTGGAATATTCATTATTCGAATAAAAAAAAACTGCATATGTATCACCTAAAAACTTTAATCGTAATAAATTATACGCTCGTCCTATTGTATACGGGCTGTAACAATAGATAGTTATAGTAAGGTCATTGGCATTGTTTCGTAACTGGACTATTAATAGTATAGCTTGCGAGTACTCACGTCTTTACAATTAATATTTAAATGGATGTAGACTAACTTGGTGACGTAGTTATTGATTTGGGAAAATATTTTCATTCTTCCATCCTACATAACCGGTACCAACGTGGTTCATACCATGGTGGAACGACGACTTCATAGCTACCAACCAGGCGATGTGGAGATCATTGGGGCTATATAATCCTGTGGCTGCAATGATGATGATGATCCTACTTATTTTCTATTAATACTTTTTTAGATGTGAAAAGTAAGGATGGATTTTTGCTTAATTTCTAAGGCTGAGTTGCACCACTTAACTTTGACCGTAACTATAACGATAACCGGTGCGTTTTGTATGGAGTTTGACAGATTTTTGACGTTTGTCAAAGTTTAAGTAAGATGGTGCAATTAAGCCTTACTCTTTCATGCAAAAAGTAGTGAAAGGTTTTTGATGAAACTTTGCAGTATTAGATCAGAATAAACATGGTGAAAATGACGAAGGCTAAACCGCGGGATATGCTAGTGGTACATATTTTTGTCAGGCTTTTTATGCTTCAAGCTTCTAGTACCGTTATTTCTATGTATTTACTCGTATTTCAACCGGCAGACAGCGGTGACTGAGTATGTTGCGGCGGCGCTTTCTCAGCACTTGCCAAATGTTGGTCTCGAAGCCTAGAATTAAGCACTAACTATTGTATGCCTTCAAGGCGGAACGCAGCTGATCTACATAAATATTCATTTATAATTTGACAACATAAGTACCTGTGGTTCACAATAAACGTATGTATTTTGAATTTGAATTTGAAGCGCTGGTAGGGCAAACTATTTTTTTTTATTAGTCTTTTATCTTTATTTTCTTAAAATATTTAAAAATTTGTAATTATATTTAATAGTCCATACAAATAAAGAAATTTTTGACTTTGACTTCAACTCCAAGGATAAAAATAACTGCCTCATTTTGGTTTTTGTATTCTAATCTTTGCGACCCCAGAAGGTCGTCCGCAATGGTTTTGGTCTGCCATGGGAAATCTTTTTTGCCTTGTTATTAAATACTTTATTTTTTTCCAAAAGCATTATCTGTATTTTGATACTCAGGTATCCTTAACTTGATGAATGAATGTCTTTATATTCGAGTTATGTTCCTCAGCTCAGAACAAACAATCAGAAAGAACAAACAAATAATATGAGGTATTGTGTATAATAATAATAAGTAATGGTAATTTAATTTTTCTCACAAACTTGATGTCAGAGGAGATTTTGTTTTGTTAGAGTGTAGAGTAACGCCCATATTCACAAACATTACTATGAGGTCTCACAGTACGCGTGGGCGCACAGGGTGACACATGAACCAATCACAGAACTCTATTTAACGCTGTGCGATCGATTAACTGCTTCACTTAAGCAAGCATAGTTTGTGAATACGGGTGTTAGAATCTTGGCTCTACATTTTAGATCTGATAACTTTTACATAATGCGATCCATTGGTCCCGTCTTGGCAAAATATTTTTTTCATTAAAGTGTTTTTGGCAAGATTATTGCATTCTAAAATCGCTAGCCGTACTCTTCAAACCATCTGCAATATCATTAATTAAGCATAAAATTATTTAACATATTCATTAATGAACATCAATAACACATGTAAACAAATTGCATTGTGATTTTTCAATTAGCATAAAACGTATTCATGCATTGACCTCACTGTTAATGGTCCACGAACGTGAGAGGAGGGGTCAGGCATGACGTTATCTGTCAAGTGCTAGGCAGACGAGGTCATCTAAAATGCAGATTCATCTATCAGTTATTATAAGCTTTGAAGCAAGGTCACTATCATTGGGACCCGAGCATAGAGTAAGCATGGAGAGCTTAGAGCGTAGGAGTGGATGTCCTTTACTTGGTAGATAAAAAAATGCAAAATATATTTTGACTGCTTGCTGAAATTACAAATAGATTAAGAGCTAGTGAACGCCAGACCTACGTCATTTTATAAAAGCTGAAAGTTTGTCAGTGTATGCTCCCAATATAGAATAGAATGTTGGTGAATCATGAAGTTTGGGTCATCGTGGCTTTGGTAGCTATCCTAAAAAAACTGTCTGGCAAGGAGTTGGAACTGTCAAAACTGTCTGGCTGATGAGGAAACTACTTCTAATTATTGCCCTAATAGTTTATATAAAAATCAGCTTTTATGGTATAACGAAAGCCTAACTTTTACAGTGGCTTTTTCTGTATATTCAATATACTGTAATTCTACTTACGTTCCGTACGTGTAAAGTCCCTTTTCATGCTTGCTACCAGACCCAGTACGGCAGCAAGCAGACTGCAATGTCTTATCAATATTTTAGAGCCCTTGAGGCATAGCATAATTATACTTTTATCAATAGAAACTAAACTGTCCTGTTCCTGTGGACCGACGATCTGGTGAGGGTCGCGGGAGGTGCCTGGATGCGAGCGGCGCAGGACCGGTCTTTGTGGAAATCCTTGGGGGAAGCCTTTGTCCAGCAGTGAACGTCTTTCGGCTAAAACGAACAAACGAAACTGTCCTTTAACTGTCAATATATTTTGTATATATGAAAAGGATTGAATACAAGCTGTTCATACATCTGAAGTAGTTGAATTGATTATTATCAATATAAGTTTATATTCAGTGTCAAGTTACTATTAAGATGTCAGTTATAACATCAAGTACGATCCAGCAAATTGGTCTCGCATTAACCAGATGGACTCCATTGATAAAACACAAGTGTTATTGATGTAAAGGCACATTTAATTGAATGTCAGAGTTTACAGTTGAGTAAGGCGTATTGGTGCCGTATGGAAGGCGCGGCAGCCTTGGCAGTTCTGTTTTCAAAGTTTCACAATACCGCCTTTTTGGAGACCGATTCAAAATGATTGTTTATTTTAATGGTGCGGAGAAATTGGCCTTTTCTGAGTAATGGGTTAAGTGACCCTTAAGGAAGGTGGAATGATGATATTCATAAATGACGTGGTGATGGTGGGATATGGATGGGGTGATGGATTCTGTAGTGTAAATTAAATACATGAAATTAGTGTAGGTAAATTATATTCGATTACATACGAACAACTGACATTAGCTTTGAATATAATTATGATTAAGGTTTTTAAAGTGGTTTGAACTAATACAATAATAAAAATATGTTGTAGGTCTCAAAATCCTTGAATCTTTAGTTGGAAATGATCGTAATTTAATGCTCATCATCATCTTTAAATTTTGCCAGTCATCTCCTATCCTTTGAACTGACGATTTTGACTTTTTACATTACAATTAATACGACGTTGATTTCGTTTGAATAAACAGCTGTTTTTTATTTGCATTCTTGCTAACAACGAATTAACCAAAAACACTTTTTGTGAGTTTTAAATCAACACCACAAAATTCAAGTTGATTAGAAAACACTCGATGATAATGAGTAAAAAATCTGACCGTGGATTTGTCTATAGGTAAGTGGATGTGATCCATACAACTTGTATGATTTTATGCATGTTGTAAGTGGGTGGACTAAACGTTCTTCGAATAATTCAATAGCTAACGTTCTTGAGTGCATGACACAAAAAGATCTTGCGACAAAAATGTGAGCTCTGATGTGCTTTCAACTATTCCTAGACATAATTTTCTTGTTCTTCTTTAAAAAACATTGTTAGGATAGATTTTTGGACAGATGTCCCCAAAACAAACTACCAAAGCTTTATCACAAATAATCACAATCCGATTAACAATTTCAAAAGGCATTGGGGACAAACATACAAACATCTAAATTTATATAACTCAAAGGTGACTGACTGACTGACTGACATAGTGATCTATAAACGGACGGTATCAATGGACGATTCATGCAGAAATTTGGCATGCATGTAGATGTTATGACGTAGGCATCCGCTAAGAAAGGATTTTACGAAACTCCACCCCTAAGGGGGTAAAACGGGATCCACGCGTACGAAGTCGCGGGCGGCCGCTATTTAATTTAGTTAGTATATTTAAGTAAATATAATCATTATGTAACTCTAGACTAGATAACGTATTTATCATACAGATAAAAAGAGTTGCAGAGTTAGGAATAGTCCCATATACCCTTTTTCATCGTTGCTCTATTATGGACTTATCGGTAAGGAAGCTCCAAGCACATTTATTTTATTTTATTTATTTTTATTTATTTATGTTAGGGAAACAAACAATTTTGATATACAGACAAATAATCACACAAAAAATAGGATTTATCGCACTGATGCAAGTTCCTGAATCTCTACATACCTACAGGGTGAAAAAGATAAGTGATCTCACTCAATTTCTTAACTATCAAGATATTGAAAAATTGATTACTGATCCTGAAAGTGCTTCACGAGCTCTGCACTTCAGTACTATCAAGATCAGTAACCAGTTTTTCGAAATCGTATATTATACAGTGTTTGGGATAGGGCTAGCGATAATTTAAGGCGATGTTATTATGTCAATTTTATCGACAAAAATGCATGTGGTCCTACCCCCCTCCTCTTGCTTAATTTTTTAAATTTATTTTTTATGTGACTCTAAATCCATTCCCATTCCAAAATTCCCAAACACACTTTAAAGTTTAGAAACAATCGAGTAATATCACTCATCGTTTCCATCCTGTATAATTACGTAACTGTATTTTTAAAGTCGTGTCTTGTTTAATTGTTATAATCAACTTTTGTTTGGCATCCGTATCATCAAAAGTAATAACGTCAATTAGCAAACAAGTGCATTAAAAATCTTTTGAGTTTTTACCGTTGTAATTTGTATTATTAACAGTTTTAGCCTTCAAAGTTGGAGCGATGAAGCAATATACTAATAATTATGTTTAGCAAATATTCGATACTTTAATGATAACAATAAATTTTATACGTATTTTCAACGAATGAAATGTCAAGGTGAACGTAAAAATATGTTTTCCTTAGTGAAATGAAAACAAAAATAGATCTAGAGAATAGCGAGAACAGCGCAGACTTAAAATCATTGTAACTAGAGTCTTAATTGTCTATTTTTATGCTATCTAAATCTTGCTCTATCTAATTTCTTTTGTTGACATAGTTTTATGGAACTGCGTTCGTATTGCACACCTTTTATCTTCTGAGAAGACAAAAATGGTGATATAGATCGTACAATGCAATATGTGCACTATTTTTATCAGATCTCGTACGTTTTTTGCTTCATTTTCCATGAAGTTTGTGAATAGAAATAATAATTGTACTTATAATGCTCCTTCGTCCATTCTAATATCGTGAGTAGGGGAATTCCCAGGAAATGTAGGTACTCATAAAAATAATGATAATTTAGTAATCAAAACTATTGAATATTAATTGAATAGTTTGTTTTTTCTGCAGACCACATCGAAATAAAAGAAAAAAAGGTTTTTTTTCACTTCATCAAACACAGTAAATACTAATACGTTAAGGTTCATTTTACGTATTACATAAAACAATAGAACAAAGGGTCTTCTTTGTAAACAAAGCTAAACAAAGGTGTTTTCCAAAAGTCTTCAATTTTCCTCCACGTGTAGTAAAGAATACTCGTATCCCATGGGGTCTGTAATTAGAGTGTGCTCCGCCCTTTCAATGATGTATGATGACATTGGGCAAAGGCTAAGTAAGATACCTTCTAGTAAAACAGTTTTTTTAATGCAGAACAAGGCAGGTATTTGACCGCAATCGCACCTGATGTTAAGTGAGATGCTTGTAAGGGCCTATTCACTCTCGCCTTAAAAAGGCCCGGATTATAGTGTTGGGTAAATACAGCAGCAGGTAGCGAATTCCAGTCCCTAGCTGTTCACTTAGTGAGAGTCCAAATAAAATAGGAATGGAAAACTATTTTTATTTTAATACTATCCTAGAACCTAGACTTAGCTAATTAGGTTAGTGAGAAGTTTAGTAACTAATAAAAAATTTCCATGGATTATTTATTTCAAAAAATGCAAATAATTCCCGAAACTTTTTTAGCATTAGCAAACCCAACATAAAACATTAAAGCAGTCTCATTGCCGTGTATTGCAAAAATGTGTTATAATTTAGATTTTTTGTGTGTTACAAATGACCCCTATTTCCTCTTGATGGGAATTGCGATGACGAGTTACTTGATTGCATGTTTTTTCATTTGGATTTTACCATTCTAGTACAGATGATATCATATCATGCAACCACCGTAGCATCATAGGTACTTGTGCTACTATTTTGCATCGTAGTTGTCCTTAATCATAAACTAAATTTTGGTTTGGTCTATTAATCATAGTCGACAGGAAAATATTAAGGCTGGGTTGCATCATCTTACTTTAACTTTGACAAACGTCAAAAATCGTCAAACTCCATACAAAGACACCGGTTATCGTTATAGTTACGGTCAAAGTTAGGTGGAGCAACCAACTTTAAGAAATTGAAAAGTGTGGCTTTGTAGGGAAACAAATTGCAATATTCCATAACGATCTCTAGTAAACAGGAAGGCGCTCTGGATGCACATACTTTCCGAGATTACGGGACTATTCCTACCTCTCGTTCCCACCGCTGCAACTCCTGTGTAGCCAGGATCTACAGCTTGACCGCCAATAAAAACCCAACCAGTGAAGGTCAAGTTTGTCCCTTTCCGAGGTTATTACTTATTTATTGCTAAGGTAGATCTAAAATCCGTTCAGGCATATGACACATACCTACTCGTACATAAATGCCGCGCGAAAAACGGCGCCATTTTCCGGCATTGTCTTTTAAAACAAAAAATGCAAAATAGCAAATACAAAGTTGTTTGTAAGTACTTCGTATAAACATGCTTAATCATGTTGACACATCCAATAAGCAAAAATCTACAAATGTCAAAATTAATCAAATTGTTAAATCTCGTACGTTTCCCGCATAATGTTTATTTACCTACCAATTGGTGTTCTTGCTATCAGTTTTTTGCAAGATATTTTTAATACAATGATTTATTTAGACTCTAGCTAGAGACGTTTCGCACCAAGAGTGGTTTTTGACTTATTGCATACTTAGTTATAGAATAGGTACTCACAACTCAAAATATTTACTTTACCTAATTTTTAACTTAAATTCCAATATTTTAATTTAAGACTATCTTAATTTAAGATTATTTTGAGTTACGCTACCCTTTCTCCAGACATGCGTTTTTACCTATGCCTTCTTTATTTATCAACCGACTTCAAAAAAAGGAGGAGGTTCTCAATTCGACCNATCTCGTACGTTTCCCGCATATTTTATGTATAAAGTAAATGCAATGTTTATTTACCTACCAATTGATGTTCTTGCTATCAGTTTTTTGCAAGATCTTTTTGATACAATGATTTATTTATGACTCTAGAGTCGTACACTTTGTTTAAATTAAGAATAATACAACTCAAAATACTTATTTTTACAGGATTATCAAGTAGGAAGTTCACGTAATGTTTGACGTAGATTCCGATATAATTTCCACTATCTTCATTTAAGATTATTTTGAGTTATGTAACCCTTTCTGCGTCCGTTTTTACCTATGCCTTCTTTAAACTAGACTTATTTTACATAAAATTTTCGTTGCTATCAATATAGCTGGCAGGTATTAAAATTAAATGATAAACAAAATATGTTTTCCTAGTTCATGTGGGTATTAATTACACCGTCAGCTTCAATTTATATAAAGAAAAAAAAAAGATGCAGTCCACTTGTTACCCACAGTGACAGGTTAAAGACACATTATAAATTTAACCGACCTTGATCAAGATTTTATAATTATTTTCTTTTACTTTAAAGCTTAAATGCCGAGACCAGGAAATAAAATAAAAATTCCTATTAAAACAGGACTCGTTTTCTGTAACGACGCTACATAAACTCAATCGTAGAGTTACATTGCATTTGTAAATAAAATAATTAAATAAGTAGAAAGATAAAGTTTTTATTTATATTTCATTCTTAATTTAAATTTCGTACGATCTACAGCAGGACATTTGTACCTATTAAAATCACATGAGTATCATAAAATTCTCAAATTCAACTACTTGATTTGAGGCTTACACCTCTTTTTAAAATTTCCACCCTGTATAACTAAACAAATGATTGACTAACAACTTTTACATTGAAAACTAAGATCAAAGGTGTAACTCTATTACAAATGTCTTAAAGTATATTGATTAAAACAATGAAGTTCATTTAGATTCAAAATTAACATTTTAACTCAATGTTATTTGTTTATGCGTGAAGGTTTTAGCCAGAAATACTCATATCAATTAATTTATTTAACTATCACACCGATTAAAACAATTTTACTAAGCAGAAATATAGTTTTTTTCTGGCCGCGGCGATTTCTTTTTTCTTCTTCGACTTTTTTGAACTGATCGGTCATTAAAATGTGTACTGTTTTTAAAGTGTTGTATATGTTATCCAAATAAACGTTTTATCTAATCTATCTATCTACTAGACTTCAAAGGTCAGACTATGCTGCTGTCTTTCCCGAAAACTATAATCCGGGCCTTTTCAAGGCGAGAGTGAATAGGCACTTACAGGGCAGATATGTACCATCCTAGACTGCATCCCACTTAACATCAGGTGCGATTGTGGTCAAATACCTGCGTTGTTATGCATAGAAAAAAAGAAAAAAAAACTACCAACTAGTACAACTGGGACCACTTGTATTCTTGCCGTGGATATAATAAGAGGCATCATTAGGCCTCCCCAAAACGTCTGGCCTGTGTAGAAATCCTTTTTACCTCTGGTGAATTGGAGAAGGTCGTGTACCTGGAATGGAGGCCGCGTACCGGAAAACGCAGCGTGGTACGTCCACCCACAAGGTGGACCGACGACCTGATAAAGGTAGCAGGAAGGCGCTGGATGCAGGCCGCTACCAACCGTGCGATGTGGAAGTCATTGGGGGAGCCCTATGTTCAGCAGTGGACGTCCCACGGCTGAAATGATGATGATGATGATGTTTACCTGCAGTGAAGACCAACTCCCGTATTCACAAACGACGCTTGCTTAAGTGAAGCAGCATATAGAACGCACAGCGTTGAATAAAGCCCTGTGATTGGTTAGTGTGCGTCCACGCGCACTGTGAGACCTCATAGTAATATTTGTGAATACGGGCGTAAAAGACTTGTAGGCCTAAGATGCGCGNAGTATCAATCATGGTATACCTACATAAATATTAATTCGTCCTAATAAATAAGTAGGTTATTAGTAATTATTTTTCTACTTTTTAATGTAGGTTTTTTGGAGTCGGTTTTATTTTTTACAAGATCAAATCAAAATCAAGAATATTTTATTCAATTTGGGGTGTATGTATACCTACTAAAGATTTTGTCGTAGTATCACGTGAACGTAGTATTTGCATCGACAGCTTCATTTTATATAAAGAAAAAAAAAGATGCAGTCCACTTGTTACCGACAGTGACAGGTTAAAGACACATTATAAATTTAACCGACCTTGATCAAGATTTTATAATTATTTTCTTTTACTTTAAAGCTTAAATGCCGTGACCAGGAAATAAAATAAAAATGATTATTATCACAGGACTTGTTTTCTGAAACGACTCTATAAACTCAATTGAAACTCAAACATTGAAAATCGAAATATTTTATTTTTGATTCAAGTTTTGTATAGCAAAATAGATGCTCTCTTACAATAAAAAAGTCACAAAATAAGCTAACAATATTTATTTAAGGATCATTTCAAAATTGCCACCCTGTATAACTAAACAAATGATTGACTAACAACTTTTACATTGAAAACTAAGATCAAAGGTGCAACTCTATTACAAATGTCTTAAAGTATATGGATTAAAACAATAAGGTTCATTTAGATTCAAAGTTAAATTAACATTTAACTCAATGTTATTTGTTTATGCGTGAAGGTTGTAGCCAGAAATACTCATATCAATTAATTTATTTAACTATCACACTGATTAAATCAATTTATGCCACTGCGATTTCTTTCTTTCTTCTTCGACTTTTTTAAACTGATCGGTCATTAAGAATGTACTAGGTATCGTTCGTTCGTTTCAGCCGAAAGACGTCCACTGCTGGACAAAGGCCTCCCCAAGTATTTCCACAAAGACCAGTCCTGCGCCTCTCGCATCCAGGCACCTCTCGCGACCTTCACCGGATCGTCGGTCCACCTAGTGGAAGGCCTGCCCACTAGGTATGTTACTAGGTATGTTAGTCTTCAAAGGTCAGACTACTAGTAAAACTGAGACCACCTCTTCTCTTGCCCTGGATATCATAAGAGACATTATTAGGCCTCCCCAAAACGTCTGGCCTGTGTAGAAATCCTCTTTATCTCTGGTGAATTGGAGAAGGTCGTGCACCTGGAATGGAGGCCGCGTACCGGAAAACGCAGCGTGGGACGTCCACCCACAAGGTGGACCGACGACCTGATAAAGGTAGCAGGAAGGCGCTGGATGCAGGCCGCTACCAACCGTGCGATGTGGAAGTCATTGGGGGAGCCCTATGTTCAGCAGTGGACGTCCTATGGCTGAAATGATGATGATGATGATGTTTACCTGCAGTGAAGACCAACTCCCGTATTCACAAACGACGCTTGCTTAAGTGAAGCAGCAAATAGAACGCACAGCGTTGAATAAAGCTCTGTGATTGGTTCGTGTGCGTCCACGCGCACTGTGAGACCTCATAGTAATATTTGTGAATACGGGCGTAAAAGACTTGTAGGCCTAAGATGCGCGTCGCTAAATATAAACTTTTATTGTGCCATTTTATCGATTTTAAGCGATAAGCCCATACATTTGTCATTTAACATCATCGATAAGACTTTATCACGGCGCGCATCCTAGCCTAGATGATGATGTTGATAGTCCCTTAAAAATTTATATTCATCACTTCTCACAATATTAATAAATTAGTCACAAAACTGTTTCGTAACTCGTACGTGTCAGTGACATCGGAGTAATTAGCGAGCCTGATAGAGAGTTGACAACGATTCATTACTGTGACATTATTTTGTAGGCCATGGTGGACTACCATAGCCATCATTATGCTTAATAACTCTTCAACCGCTAGTGGTAAGATCTGACTCAGAACCATAAGTCCCGATTGGATTTGCCAAATTGTCTGCTGAGATTGGTATCAACCAAATGAAGTTCACCACACCACCAATGTGCTTACCATGAGTTTACGTTAGGTGTGCTCGCTAGAGAGTACGTCAAAAAAATATATGAAGATTTTTATTTCTTGAAAGTAGCCGCTTGGGGCGCTGCACAATATGTCATACATTTAATGTAATTTTTTTACGTTAGTCGCTAGCGAGCTCACATAACGTAAACTCATGGTAAGCACACAGGTAGGGCATGTTTTAAGTTCACTAGCTACCCACATCTTAGCTATGCCTTTCGCCATAATAACAATGATAACGATAGTTATAGTATTAGCAATTTAGGTAAGATTACTATGTTAGTTACTCTGTGGTTAAGGATTCCGGGTGGAGAACGCTACCGCCATCAGCTTGATCATCACTATTCAACAATATTATGTGAGATGGAGACCAAATACTACCTCGTAGTAGTTAAAAAAGTACCACAAAACTTTGACCGTAACTATGACGATACCCGGTGTTTTTTGTATGGAGTTTGACAGATTTTTGACGTTTGTCAAAGTTAAAGTAAGATGGTGCAACCCAGCCTAAGTTTTTGATGACCCATTTGAGGTAGTGGTTAACAATTCGGCTACTAAAACGGTCGTAACGTCTACACAGAACAAACACTCGTGAGTTTGAGTGTATGTGTATTTTGTCTGGGTTGGTTTCTTTGTGATATGTATGTACTTATTAACAAAAAATGTCTAAAGTATGTTGAATTATATCTGTACAAGTTTTGTTTGAAATTATAAGGCGCCGTGTTGTATTATGTTCAAGGATAACATTCATTAATTCAACGACGAATATGCGGAATTGGTTCCATTTTATTAAACCACTACTCACTGAGTTGAAAGTATTGAAAAGATGATCTTATTTCACCTTTCTTATTTCCTAGTCAGTATAATGTTATATATTGTAAACATACATCTATACTTCTATACTAATATTATAAATGCGAAAGTAACTCTGTCTGTTTGTCTGTCTATCTGTCTGTCTGTCTGACTCGCTTTCACGCCTAAACCACTGAACCGATTTTGATGAAATTTGGCATAGAGATAGTTTGAGTCCCGGGAAAGGACATAGAATAGTTGTTATCCCGGTTATTGAAACAGGGATGCGCGCAATATAGTTTTTCTGTGACAGACAAAATTTCACGCGAGCGAAGCCGCGGGCGGAAAGCTAGTAATATATAAAACGTAATATTTTAGTACACTTTTTTGGACGCGGTTTTAATTTTCCTTATCGTGACTATTTCACTGAGACCAGCAACAGTTTGACGATTTCCGAAGGGATGACAATATCACCTCATCTGAATATTTTTCAGCCAGGTCAGTAATGTTACTGGTTGGCCCAAATAACAGAAATTCAACCACTTACAAGCTTGGACCTATCTTCTTCTTCTTCTTGTCCTGTCGACATCAAACCTACACAGTGTCAGCCCAAAACTCCGCTACAAGAGTGGCGTTGGACACGGTCCTTGGACTTATGATTAAGTTTGAATTAAGTTTTTTTTTTTTTAAATAAAGTTGCATGGCGAGACCTTGATCAGTTGATGTTCGGTAATTTGGTCTTTCGATTTGATCATTGATTCGCACTCGGAACAAAGCTCAACTCAAATCCGTGTTTGGTTTTGGAAACGTGTTGACTTTTTGGGATTGCAAATATAAACCGGTTTTGATGTATTCAAAAAAATTTACATCATACTAGTCTTTTTTGGGACCGCAAAAATTAACTTGTGTTTTATTGTTTTCGAAATAGTAGTCTTTTTTTGTGCACCTGGTTTTATAATTATTTTGTTGTTGATAGATAGTTCTTATTGCTAGAGATCTTCCTGATAACCTGTAGAGAGTTGATAAATCTTCTTTAATGTTAAAATTATGCGACAAATAAATTTTCAGGCATCGATTAAAGCGTGTGGGTGTCATTTGAGGATTTAGGTGTCCATATAAGTTAGGACGAATTTCCAAAGCTATAAAGTTGCAAACTGACAGATACTAAATTCTCTCTACGTTTTGCAACATGGCCTAGACAATGCACTATCTAATTTTTAGACAGACAATGTCGTTGCACCAACAATGATCGCGGGCTAATAAATAAATTATCCACTCACGGTATCGCACAAATTAGTATAAATTTCTTGCCCGTTGCGTAGCTCATGACAATCTAATTACGGTAAAAACCATACAACAATGAATTTCCAGTGATCTTTCTACATCGGGTCATAATTACTAAATGATTGACACACATTAATGAACCTTAATGCTTAATCATTAGGGAATTGTTTGGCGTCGAAAAATACTTGATATCGAGATAGGTTTCCGTGAGAATATGGGTAAGGTTACAAATGAAATCATTTGATTGGATTTTCACATTAAAAGTAGGTACAAAATAAGTGAATGCAGTAGGTAAATGTTTTCTTAAAATGTCTCTACAATGCCATGGCGGACTACTTCATTAGTTTATGACAAAGCTCACCGAAGAAATAAGTGTGCGATGGATTGAATTTCTATAATTTTCGACTGATAATTTTTATAAGTAGATCCTAATAATTGTAGATTCATGTGGTTTCATCAAAAATGCCTGGAAAATTAAGTCAGAGAGGTACTTACCTATGATGACTGAATATTATAATTTGGGGAGTAGTTTTTACAGATTCAAAACTCGTTGCTCACATTTTTACCATCTATGGCATTTGTCCATTACCATAATAATGCTGACCATTCTTATTAGAAGTGCCTACAATAATACGTTTTGAATATGTAAAACAAAGGTAGTATGACAAACATTTTAATGAGCGTAAGATCGTCTGCGTATTTTTTATTCGTTCAATAAATGCTTAAAGGTTACCTTGACCTAAAAATGCGTTCGCAAAATAGGGTCCAGTCTCCTGTTCGCGTCCTCCTATCAATTTGCGTAGAAACGACGGATCACTCTTTAAATATTTAGAAGTGTCAACTGAAATAGACATAGACATTAATATATGTAGATGGCTTTCGGTTTTGTTAGTGTGTTAGTATGGTTATCTTTTACTGTTTATAAGGAATCGTTCTTCGTAATAGTTACACTGAGTGAAAAAATAAGGAATTAAGTAGTCTTTGTGATTTGTTTTCTGTGGATTTTTGAAAGAGCAAATGGCGAATACGTGGTGGACGTAAACAGGCGACATTACCCTAAGTACCAGTGTTACTAGGTGAATAAAGTCCATTGACATACAGCCTTGACTTACGTCGGGTGGTACAGGGTATTTGATTGGTTGACATGACTGTCATAACTATTATGACAACTAATGGTATTGCTTTAGGCTCTATTTGGATGTGTAAGTTTCCATATCAGTTCGATTATTATTTAAGCTAATGAAAAACGTGTAAATTACTATCGCGAATAAAAGGTTTTTTTTATCATTACGAATGATTTATAGGTATTTTTCAGTCTGGTAGTTTGATACCACAGTTTTTTTTTTTTTGGGATAGTAGAGTAGTTTTTCGCATGTAAGTAATTTATTTATTTTTTATTAATTTTACTTTTCTGTAGATTCAAAGAAACAATAGACATTTAAAACCCAATCATAGCATGAATCTTAAATGTTTTTAATGCATAGTTTCTTATGACAAATCTAGACGACTCTATTAGAAATGATTTAGTTTTAATTAAATGGAATTTAACATAGTGACAAATGGTCCAATTATGTCGCATGCAAGCATGCTAACTGATTCATAATGATGTTATTTTCCATACCAATACCTGACAGATGCAATTAACACTAGAAAGGCCGCCGNTTAAAGTAATTAGCAACCGCGAGCGTATAATTATTATCTAAACAAAACTATGTAGGTACATAATACTTTTTGGAATATACTAGAATAAAAAAAAATTTTAAAATGTTTTTATTTTTTTGGTTGGTTTTTTGTTTTTTACACATCACGACGTGTCTAATGTTTATAAAAACAGTAAAATAAATAGCTTTATCCATTTTTTTATTACGTCATGTCATTATGGAGTCATGTCAGTTTGTTAATCATGACATAATATAAAATTTATGAAAAAAATTCACAGCTATGGTCAACGACCCTAGCAAGTTATGCAAAACTTGATTATATTTTGGATTGAATGGTGATTTACAATAGTAAGTCCGTTTGCCATTGCATTTTATAGTAAAACTAGTTATACTAAAATACAAAATCGTGCCTGTTCATCATGGCCATCATCTATTTCAGTGGTGTATATTTTTAAAGTTACAAATACAAAAATACAAAATTTCTTTTTTTTCTTAAAGGACTGTTATCTTAGAAAGTAGAAAGTTCTTACCTAGATTATTACCTACCTTCTTCCGAAAAAAAATTTAAAGACACTGACAATATTTTTTTGATATTTATACAATTTAAGCGCCTAAAATGATTCATTAATCCAGTAACTTAATGAGGGTGATTACACTGACCGGGTACAATCTGGCGCCAATATAATTAAAGCGAAAGCTATAATGTGTTTATAATTTATAATTAATAACTAACTGTAATTTATATAAACACCATCATTACAGAATTTCAAATGTACCAGAACCCTTGACGCTTGAAAAATTTCACAAGAAGAAAACAGTCGTCATCGCGTCATCAAGAAATACCTTTTTTTTCTTTTGCAAGTTAGCATGAAACTTTATAAGATGTCACAATGTTTACTTTTTACTAACTAAAACTTTATGTTGGTAGCACCTTTTCATAAGGCAGGACAACGTGTTTCAAAAGCTTTTTGTTTGAAAATTGTTTGGCAATTCTAAGTTAATAAATATAAATTAGGTACATTTGCGTTAGCACGTTACTAAAAATACCAAGCTGAATTGAAAACGCAAAGTAATGTATAATATAATGATCATTGTCATTGCTTGCTATCTAACGACTTTACATCGTATTATTATGACATATCTAATATTACGCTTTGAAATTGCCAAATTAAGAGTTGTAACAAAAACCTTAAAGGTCAAAATGTTACATTAAATTATCAAATGCAGTGCAATTTTTGTATGAAAATAAGAAAAACATTTCAATTACATTTTTCTGATTATTATTGTGATTTTTTCTTTTGACAGTAAAAAAATCTTGAATGACACAAACAAAATGATTACCTACATTTACGATGAAACAGTGTGCAATGTAATGTTGTAAGTGAATTAAATACCATTTATTGACTTATTTATTGACATAAAATGTTTATCTAATTAAAGTATAGCTATCAACCAATAATAAACGGATCTTTTTGGAAATTTCGTTAAAGGTAACTAAAATTAAGGTAGAGTCGACACCATCTACATATTTCTTACAAAATCGTTCTTATAACAAGAGCGTTTNGGTAAATCAGGCAGTTTCAAAGATAAAATTCTGAAAAAAAAATCAAAAGGTGTATAGGGACCCGCAGTTTACTAAAATCACTTAATCGGAAAACTGCTGCTATGGCTATTGCGGCTTTATTCCAGGCACCCATCGAAATAAATGTATTTTCAGGAGGACGTCAGTTGATACAGAATTCTGGTCCATAGGTATTAGTAGTAGAGAACATAAATCAAGTAAAAGCTAGCAACCCTAGCTTCTTTAAAACAAATAAAAAGCTATAAAACGCAGCGAGCGTTGATGCAAGCCTAGCCTTGTTGCAACTGAGAATCTTGATAACCCATAATTTGGCTCGGTCTTAGTGGATTGCAAAAAGTTGGCCAATGTGAACGGAAATTATTGTTTTGGGTGTAACAATAAATTAACTGAGTGGAAGTGCTTCCACATTTAAGGTCAGATAGTAAGCGTGACTGTGAAAGTCAGAAACTATCAAAACCGAATTTTATGTAATTTGGACCAACTTTTTATGATAAACTATGTTTCGCCGTAAAGTTTCACATTGTAGAGTCTCTTTTTCGAAGTCAAGTGACTGAATTATTGTTGAATTAAAGATCAAATAAGCAGAGTACCGTAGCAAAATAAAATAATTATTGAATAAACAAAAAACCCAACTGCGTAAAAATGAACTAAAAAGATAAAAACAAGCCTTAGTGTTCACAAATGCAGTCGGAGGCAAACAAAAAAATTAGTCATTGATGCCTCCGACTGCATTTGTGAAAACTAAGGCTTGTTTTTATCTTTTTAGTTAATTTTTACGCAGTTGGGTTTTTTGTTTATTCAATAATTATTTTATTTTAATCTTTTTAGTTTAATAACATACATTTTTGTAAGCTACTTAAAAATCCCTTTATTTTGATACCCCACTCGATAGGTTTTGAGAAAAAATACTTTTTTTGAAGACTTTTTTTTTTCAATTTTAACATAGCCAGTGTCACTCTCATGATTAAGACGAATCTAACGACACCTCTCACGCTAAAATCGGTCAAGCCGTTTTGGCTGTAGGCCGTGCCAAAGAAATATACACATACATACATACATACCTACATACATACCTACATACATACCTACATACATACCTATATACATACCTACATACATACATACACTCGAAAAACATAACCCTCCTTCTGGCGCAGTCGGGTAAAAATGTGTGAAAATTTACATTCTGAAAAATATTTCTTCTAATGCGAATTATTGAAATTACTCGGTAAAATATTATCCACACCTTTAGCACCTTATAAAATTAAATTGTTTTACTTTTCGGCTACATACTCTACAATTTGATGTCGTATTAATTAATTTATGACGTGTGCACTATGCGTGTTTTATTAAAACAAAAGACGATTAAAAAGCAGCAACTGGCCAAAAATTTATAATTAAAAATAAAAAGTTTCAAATTAAAAATAAATTATCGATTCAACTTTTGAAAAAGAAAAACAAAGAACTTCTCGGCGGCCAGTGCGCTACTGGTTAAAATGGCCTATAAAGTTACGTCATAAAAATATTATGTACATTCATAAACTAGTTTTAATATTTTTGTAAGGCATTGAACTTGAACTAATCCAGTTTTAGCCGAAGTCTAACGAATTTTAAGTAAACCGTTATTTTTATTTACATTTATTTTTATATTAGGAGATTTGAATAATATCATTATGAGTAAATTAATTGATGTTACATCTCAGATACAACATAATATTCTATTGTTTGTTGTCTAAGTTTGTTTTGTAAGAAAAAAGTAGACTAAATTGGTCTAAAACGCGAATTATCCCGTTCGTTACGCTTGAAAATATTGTTTTCTAAATAATTACAGTTTTATCGCCATTTGCGACATAGGACAAGTAATAATATAGATCACTTAATTACCTGATTGTTGCGGTATTTCCAGTATTAACATAATTTATGAAAATACAAACAAATCAGATTCAAAAACAAAAGAAGAGAAACCATTATTGAGTGGATTTAAATTGAACAACTTTTGTCTGAGCCTTACAAAAAGATATTTAACATGTTTTTATTTAATAACACTAAATGTATGGATTTTCCTATTAAATCCGCGCTCCAAAAAACTTATTTGCGTCAAACGATGATAGTCTTTTTTAGTCAGATTAGATCATAGTTTGTATTGTAATAGAAAATATAGACACATAATGAACGCCTGGACAACTAACTAGGGTTACCAGTTGTTACTACTTAAAACCTTATAAACAATATTGCATTTGTAAGAGTTACCTACTTCATGAGATCCTATCATCCAAAGTCAATGTTCAAATTCAAATGTAAAAAATCTTTTGTTCACGTCACAAATATAGTTTGCTCTACCAACACCTCAGGGCATTATAGATGCTAAGAAGTGGGGGAACGAAATCTGCATAGCTTAGGAATCAGAAACAGTTAAATCAATGCACTTTTGGATCACTTTATTTATTCATCAAAACTTGTCCCCATTATTTCTAAAGTATAAGCCTAGGCGCAGACCATCGATTTTTCGTCGGCCGATAGTTTACTCGAGCAGTTGATCAGTATGGTCATGTATGGAAGTGCGCACATTACAATTCGATTTGGCAGATTCATACAATTTAAAATCGGGCACAACTATCGGCCAACTAAAAATCGATGGTCTGCGCCTAGTCTAAGACTAATTTCTAAAAATTAACTGTTAATCAACTGAATACCTAATGAAACTGTAAATTTTGGAAATCCTGATTCGAAATAACTTTGAAAGTTCGATGACTTTTTGTGATCGACTAGTATCAATATGGGTTTTTATGGGTTTTACCATTAAATCGCGTTTTTGTTTCTAGGCACACTATAAAAATATATCTTTATTATAATTCACCTCTACAAGACCTTGTCAAGATTTTGACTTTTATTTCACCCATAGAATTAAAAAAAGGTTTTGTAATAGCTGTTGCGAAAATTATGTAAATCAAACTAGTTATATTTATATACTACTAGCTTTCCGCCCGGCTTCTCCCGCGTGGAATTTTGTCTGTCACAGAAAACCTATATCACGCGCGTGCCTGTTTCAAAAACCGGGATAAAAACTATGTCCTTTCCCTGGACTCAAATTATCTGTATGCCAAATTTCATCAAAATCAGTTCAGTGGTTTAGCCGTGAAAGCATGACAGACAGATAGTTACTTTCGCATTTATAATATTAGTATAGATTTTTCGGTCTTTGAACTTGAAATTATAATGTTGGTAGCAATGATATTTGCATATAATGGCAGGTTGATGCAAGAATACATTTGTAATTGATTGCAAAATTGCAAATACGTAGGTTAATGCTATTATAGACTAGTTTTTACTTAAGTATGTACCTACGATTTGAAATTATGACAGACGCATTTTTGATTAATTGCTAGAAGTAAATACCTACTTATCAAAAATGCCGCGGAGTCAGTTATTATTATTTAATATCTGTTGAAGTCATTGATTGGTGACTATGAAAATATTTTCATTGATTCATTTTATTATATTACTTGTAGTTGGTAGAATTAACTGCCATAATAAAATTAATGTGCGGGAAGTATAGGCCAGATCCCCCACTTACCTAAAGAGAGGGTCGTGCAGTCATGCATCGGAACCAAAATGGTCTCTAGTCCCGCATTGAACACTAAATGAATGACCTAAAAACTTTACTCGATAAAAGTTTTTAGGTTTATCGATATTGCATGATTAGCCCATACATTTGTCATCTAAAATCGTCGACAAGATNTGCTTGCTTGCTTGCTTGCTTGCTTGCTTGCTTGCTAGCTTGCTTGCTTGCTAGCTTGCTTGCTAGCTTGCTTGCCTGCTTGCTTGCCAGGTTGCATGCTTGCTCGCTTGCTTGCTTGCTCGTTTGCTAGCTTGCTTGTTTGCTTGCTTGCTTGCTGCATGCAATGCTTATTATAACAATTGAACTTTATATAAAATTATTGTTATATGATTTAAGTTTTATAGGAAAAGAATTTTATCTCATTTGATTGTTCGACATTTTATTTTTATATGATTTGAATGTTATTTGTTTTAAATAGTATACATTGTAAGTTTTATAGAAAATATTCATTATATCAAACCATTTTATATCAGTTGTTAGTTATTTGTCTTAAAATTATTCGTTTTAAAATTATATTATTCGTTTATTACAGTAAATGATTATTAAATTAAATGATTTTATATAATTTGATGTTATATCCTCTAAGTATTATATGATATGTAGTTATATCATACATTACACACCCTTTACAAACATTACTAAGAGGTCTCATAGTGCGCGTGGACGCACAGGATGACACACGAACCAATCACAGAGCTCTATTCAACGCTATGGGTCAATTTGCTGCTTCACTTAAGCAAGCATCATTTGTGAACACGGGCGTAAGATGCCACTGTGTTATTGATGTGCTCTCTACAAACAATGACGTCCATTCAAAGTCATGTCGTTACGTCACATGTACTTGACATTCAGCAAGGTCCGCCCTGATCCATTACTGACATTACTGACTAATTGTTTTTCGCAACGACACTAATTTTACCTGAAGCTTGCGCGTTACCGAGGGTCAGTTACCGATTGTGCTTGTGGCGGGCCGTCAGTATTGACATACCAGTGGATATTTATTTATTTTAAAAAATACGCCGGAGTTTGCAATAGATTAGGTGCGTGTATTTTTTTATTTTACATTTGTGTGCGAAGAAATTGCAGCATTGAAGTTAATTCGTTGTTGATTTCAATGTGTATATTTACGGAGCTGGAACGTTTAAAAGTTAAAAGCTGAGTTGCACCATGTAACTTAGATCGTAACTATAACCTAACCGGTGTTTTTGTATGGAGTTTGACAGATATTTGACGTTTGTCTCAGTTAAAGTAAGATAGTGCAACCCAGCCTAAGTATTAATGACTAACTTACATCTTTGATAGGCAATTAATGGGTAAAAATATGGTTCATTTTGTAAAAAAAAAAGTTCTAGCTGTGGACTCGAATGAACTACTGGTAAATACAGCTAGCTACAACGCATCACATTGGAGTTTATTGCAAAATAACAATACGTCGTCAGTACAATGACTCAACTCCACAAGTCCGCCTTGGTGCTACATTTTCGTCACTGCCCTTTATAATTCTTGAAAAATGTTAATGACATGCCTATCATACAAATTGAGTTTTGACACAAGAATGTGGAGTCACACACGACAGTTCACTCAATTGGGACATTCTCTTCAACTTAAGGATAACCAGTGCTTTTATTTACTTTTCTTGAACTTTATGCAAGATTGACACCGTCCTGTGAACTTTTTATGTAAACATTGACGTAATAAAATATCTGAAACATTGTTTGACATCCAATTTTAAATTATTGCGGACTTAAATTGTTTTTTTATGTCCTAAACTGCAAGAGTCAATCTGTAAATTATTATGATCATATTTGTGTAAATGGTGACCTATTTTAGAGTTAGGTACCTTGAAAGTAGAAGTAATATTTTGTCTTACTTCGAAAACATTATTTAAAACATTGACCTTCACTAATTAGGTTTGTTATTGGCGCTTCAGCTGTAGATCCTGGCTACACAGGCAGGAGTTGCAGCGGTGCGTCTTTCCGTTCTATACATGGCCAGAACGCACCCATAGGAAACTGCTCGTGTATATTTTGTAGTGCCCGTTTGTAAATCTGTGACTCCAAACTATACACGAATTTTGCGTACTGATCGTGTATACTTTGGAAGAGCTTAGTAAAAAAAGTCATATCCAAACTATACTCGATTAGTTCCTACTACACCACTTACACTTGACTAGAGTGTGTTTAGTTGATATTGATTTAGTAAAATATGGAATTATATTTAAAATTACATTTATTCGATATTATTACATAAAATATTATTATTTTACTGAATCTATAATAAATCTAGATTTTTAACACAATATATTTTGGAGTATGATAATTGACCTAAGTTACTACAAATTATACGCGAGCAGTACGCAGCATATGCGTACTGGTCGTGTATAGTTTGGAGGAGCTTAGTAAAAAAAGTCATCTCCAAACTATACTCGATTAGTTTCACACCCTTGCGTTCTGGCTATGTATAGAACGGAAAGACGCTGCAGCGGTGGGAACGAGAGGTGGGAATAGTCCCGTACCATTACCCGTATTAATTTAATCATTTTCATAATATTTAACACACGTGTTTCTCTTTTCAGGTGTCAATTCAACACTCGAGATGTCGTTCGTGGACTCATACAAAAATTTCATGCAAAGAAATAGCGGTAAGTTTTTAAAACTACAATATGTTTTCGATAATAAAATAATTTTTGAAGATTTCCTAACAATAATGATCCAGTGTGAGAATACAAGACAATACTGATATGGTTGTGCCATGCCATGGAATAAAAAAAAATTAACTTACACCTAATCGAAGAATTATTGATTAGAATACTAGATCTCAAAGTTTGAACACAATAATACTCTAAACTTAATGCAAGGTTTTATTTCAATAAATCAATCTACTCCATATTATCACGTCTTGAAATTATCAATCTTTACATAATAAT
Organism: Ostrinia furnacalis; assembly: GCF_004193835.3. NCBI lineage: Eukaryota > Metazoa > Arthropoda > Insecta > Lepidoptera > Crambidae > Ostrinia > Ostrinia furnacalis. The sequence continues at coordinate 874,601 of NW_021132286.1, read as the reverse complement.
AATAATCTATTACTGAAATATTATCATGGACAAAGATAACGATTTATCAGAAATGCAATAAAATGTCAGATAAATTTATCATCAATTAATGAAATACCACATAAATAATACATAAGTCTAGTAGATAAGTTAATTTCTGTAACACATTTGTTTGTAATTCCTAAAATAAATAAATAAAATACACTACACAATACTGATATTTAATTCAGAGTTTATTGACTTAGCCACAAAATATTTTGTGACTTCGAAGCGTGAACAGTGTACCTACCATGAGTTTACGTTAGGTGTGCTCGCTAGCAAGTACGTCAAAAATCTCTATGAAACATTTGTTTCTTGAAAGTAGCCGCTAGGGGCGCTGCACAATATGTCATACAATTAATGTCATATTTTTACGCAGTCGCTAGCGAGCACACCTAACGTAAACTCATGGTAAGCACACAGGGCTGTCAATGTACCATGTTCTTATGACGTCATCTCAAAATAAGTCAGAATAATCCATGATTATTGTAGCATCTTATTATTTTTTAAACTTCAAGGTTTAAATAACTCTAATTCAAAAATGTTGACAACGTATTTTGACTCCTAGTTAGTTACTTGATAAAATGAGACAAATCTTACTATACCGCCTCATCAAGGCTTAAATCAATGAATTAATCCAAATGAAAATCTTCTAAATATTATGTAAGTATATCTCAAAGATGACTGACTGATATAGTGATCTATCAACGCACAGTCCAAACCACTGGACGGATTTGGCATGCAGGTAGATGTTATGACGTATACATCTGCTAAGAAAGGATTTTACGAAACTCCACCCCTAAATTAGTGTAAGGTACATACATACGCGGTGTTTGCGGGCAGCACAGGACCGGTCGTTATGAAGATTCATAGGGGAGGCCTTTGTCCAGCAGTGGACGTTATTTGCCTGAAACGAACGAACGAATAAATACATTTTCAGGAGGACCTCAGTTGATTCAGAATTCCGGTCCATAGGTATTGTAGAACTTAAAACTGGCAACCCTAGCTTCTTTAAAATAAATAAAAAGTTATAAAACGCAGCGAGCGTTGATGCAAGCCCAGCCTTGTTGCAACTGAGAATCTTGATAACCCATAATTTGGCTCGGTCTTAGTGGATTGCAAAAAGTTGGCCAATGTGAACGGAAATTATTGTTTTGGGTGTAACAATAAATTAACTGAGTGGAAGTGCTTCCACATTTAAGGTCAGATAGTAAGCGTGACTGTGATAGTCAGAAAATATCAGACCCGTCACATTTATGTAATTTGGACCACCTTTTTATGATAAACTATGTTTTGCAATAAAGTTTGACATTGTAGGGTCTGAACTATTGTTGAATTTCTTCTAATGCGAATTATTATTATTACTCGGTAAAAGATTATCCACACCTTTAGCACCTTATATAGTTAAATTGTTTTACTTTTCGGATACATACTCAAAAATTTGATGTCGTATTAATTAACTGATGTTTGCACTATGCGTGTTTTATAAAAACAAAAGACGATTGGCGCAAAAAAAGCAGCGGCAACTGACTAAAATTTTAAAGAATTAAATTAACGATTCCATTTTTGAAAAAGAAAAACAAAGAACAATCTGGTTAAAACGGCCTATAAAGTTACGTCATAAAAATATTTGTACCTACGTATAAACTAGTTTTCATATTTTTGCGAGGCATTGAACTTGAACTAATCCAGTTTTAGCCGAGGTTCAACGAATAAAAGCAGTTAACCGTTATTTTTATTTAAATTAATGTTTATGGTTTTTTATAATAAGAGTTGAATATTATAATAATTATGAGTGAATTAATTGATGTTATATTTCAGTCAACATAATATTCTATTGTCTGTTGTCTGTAAGAAGAAAATAGACTAAATTGGTCTAAAACGCGAATTATCCTGTTACGCTTGAAATATTGTTTTCTAAATAATTACAGTTTTATCGCCATTTGCGACATGGGGTGAGCAATAATATAGATAACTTATATACCTGATTGTTGCATTATTTCCAGTATTAACATAATTTATGAAAACACAAACAAATCAGATTCAAAAACAAAAGAAGAGAAACCATTATTGAGTGGATTTAAATTGAACAACTTTTGTCTGAGCCTTACAAAAAGATATTTAACATGTTTTTATTTAATAACACTAAATGTATGGATTTTCCTATTAAATCCGCGCACCAAAAAACTTATTTGCGTCAAACGATGATAGTCTTTTTTAGTCAGATTAGATCATTTGTATTGTAATAGAAAACATAGACACATAATGAACGCCTAGACAACTAACTAGGGTTGCCAGATGTTACCACTTAAAACCTTTTTTTTAAACAATATTGCATTAGTAAGAGTTACCCACTTCATGACATCCTATCATCCAAAGTCAATGTTCAAATTTAAATTAAAAAAATCTTATGGCCCAAAGTCAAAGTCAAAGTCAAAATTTCAAAGTCAAAATTTCAAAGTCAAAATTTCTTTATTTGTTTAGACTAATAAATAGTTCTTACAAATCGTCATTTTGCTCTTAAGGAGCCTCTATCTACATGTCTCATAATCTTTTTACCCTACCAGCGCTTCGAGACCAACATTTACCAAATATGGTTTGCTCTACCAACACTTTAGGGCATTATGGTGAACCTAAATAAATGAATAAATAAATTATTATAGATGCTAAGAAGTGGGGGAACGAAATCTGCATAGCTTAGGAATCAAAACGTGTTCCCATTATTTCTAAAGTATAAGACTAATTTCTAAAAATGTTGTCTAATTAACTGTTAATCAACTGAATATCTAATGAAACTGACAATTTTGGAAATCCTGATTCGAAATAACTTTGAAAGTTCGATGACTTTTTGTGATCGACTAGTATCAATATGGGTTTTTATGGGTTTTACCCACTACAAAATCGCGGTTTTGTTTCTAGACACACTATAAAATATTATTAAATAATGTTCATTATAATCCACCTCTACGAGACCTCAAGTCAAGATTTTGACCATTATTTCACCCATAGAATTAAAAAAAGGTTTTGTCATAGCTGTTGCGAAAAATAAGTAAATCAAACTAGTTATATTTATATACTACTAGCTTTCCGCCCGCGGCTTCGCCCGCGTGGAATTTTGTCTGTCATAGAAAACCTTTATCGCGCGCGTGACTGTTTCAAAAACCGGGATAAAAACTATGTCCTTTCCCTGGACTCAAATTATCTGTATGCCAAATTTCATCAAAATCAGTTCAGTGGTTCGCCTAAACCAAGACAGACAGACAGTTACTTTCGCATTAATAATATTAGTATAGATTTTTTGGTCTTTGAACTTGAAATTATAATGTTGGTAGCAATGATATTTGCATATAATAGCATGTTGATGCATGAATACATTTGTAATTGATTGCATAATCGCAAATACGTAGGTTAATGCTATTATAGACTAGTTTTTACTTAAGTATGTACCTACGATTTGAAATTATGACAGACGCATTTTTGATTAATTGCTAGAAGTAAATACCTACTTATCAAAAATGCCGCGGAGTCAGTTATTATTATTTAATATCTGTTGAAGTCATTGATTGGTGCCTATGAAAATATTTTCATTGATTCATTTTATTATATTACTTGTAGTTGGTAGAATTAACTGCCATAATAAAATTAATGCGAGGGAATTATAGGCCAGATCCCCCACTTACCTAAAGAGAGGGTCGTGCAGTCATGCATCGGAACCAAAACGGTCTCTAGTCCCGCATTGAACACTAAATGAATGACCTAAAAACTTTGNCATAGTGCGCGTGGACGCACAGGATGACACACGAACCAATCACAGAGCTCTATTCAACGCTATGGGTCAATTTGCTGCTTCACTTAAGCAAGCATCGTTTGTGAACACGGGCGTAAGATGCCACTGTGTTATTGATGTGCTCTCTACAAACAATGACGTCCATTCAAAGTCATGTCGTTACGTCACATGTACTTGACATTCAGCGAGGTCCGCCCTGGTCCATTACTGACATTACTGACTAATTGTTTTTCGCAACGACACTAATTTTACCTGAAGCTTGCGCGTTATCGAGGGTCAGTTACCGATTGTGCTTGTGGCGGACCGTCAGTATTGACATTTACCAGTGGATATTTATTTATTAAAAAAAAATAAGTTGGAGTTCACAATAGATTAGGTGCGTGTATTTTTTTATTTTACATTTGTGTGCGAAGAAATTGCAACATTGAAGTCTAATTCGTTGTTGATTTCAATGTGTATATTTACGGAGCTGGAACGTTTAAAAGTTAAAAGCTGAGTTGCACCATGTAACTTAGATCGTAACTATAACCTAACCGGTGTTTTTGTATGGAGTTTGACAGATATTTGACGTTTGTCTCAGTTAAAGTAAGATAGTGCAACCCAGCCTAAGTATTAATGACTAACTTACATCTTTGATAGGCAATTAATGGGTAAAAATATGGTTCATTTTGTAAAAAAAAAAAGTTCTAGCTGTGGACTCGAATGAACTACTGGTAAATACAGCTAGCTAAAACGCATCACATTGGATTTTATTGCAAAATAACAATACGTCGTCAGTACAATGACTCAACTCCACAAGTCCGCCTTGGTGCTAAATTTTCGTCACTTGCCCTATATAATTCTTGAAAAATGTTAATGACATGCCTATCATTACAAATTGAGTTTTGACACAAGAATGTGGAGTCTCACACGAAAGTTCATTCAATTGGGACATTCTCTTCAACTTAAGGATAACCAGTGCTTTTATTTACTTTTCTTGAACTTTATGCAAGATTGACACCGTCCTGTGAACTTTTTATGTAAACATTGACGTAATAAAATATCTGAAACATTGTTTGACATCAAATTTTAAATGATTGCGGACTTAAATTTGTTTTTTATGTCCAAAACTGAAAGAGACAATCTGTTTGACATATTACATGCAATTACATGCTCATAATTTTGTTAACCTTTGTTACTTCACCAAAAAAGTTAGGCTGAGTTGCACCACCTAACTTTAACCGTGACTATGACGATAACCGGTGTATTTTGTATGGAGTTTGACAGATTTTTGACGTTTGTTAAAGTCAAAGTAAGATGGTGCAACTTAGACTTAGATTTGATTACTCACGAGCTGTAAAATGTAGCTAATCTATTTTAGAGCCTGCTCAGAAGAGTATCTTTTGTATAATAAACTATATCTTTTGTATAACTTTGAAAACATTAATTAAAATAATTATAATTACTACTAATTTCTCTTTTCAGGTGTCAATTCAACACTCGAGATGTCGTTCGTGGACTCATACAAAAATTTCATGCAAAGAAATAGCGGTAAGTTCTTAAAACTAAAGATAAAGTAAAGATTGAAGATTTCCTAACATTAATGATCCAGTGTGAGAACACAAGACAATACTGATTTGGTTGTGCCATGGAATAATAATGTACCAAAATTTTGACTTACACCTAATCGAAGAATTATTGATTAGAATTCTAGATCTCAAAGCTTGAACACAAAAATACGCTAAATTTAAAGCAAGGTTTTATTTCAATAAATCAATCCTACTCCATATTATCACGTCTTGAAATTATCAATCTTTACATAATAATAATCTATTACTGAAATATTATCATGGACAAAGATAACGATTTATCAGAAATGCAATAAAATGTCAGATAAATTTATCATCAATTAATGAAATACACTACACAATACTGATATTTAATTCAAAGTTTATTGACTCAACCACAAAATATTTTGTGACTTCGTAGCGTGAACAGGGCTGTCAAATGTACAATGTTCTTATGACGTCATCTCAAAATAAGTCAAAATAATCCATGATTATTGGTTTAGCATCTTATTATTTTTTAAACTTTAAGGTTTAAATAACACTGATTTAAAAATATTGACTACGTATTTTGACTCCTGTTAGTTACTAGATAAATTGCGACAAATCTTACTGTACCGCCTCATCAAGGCTTAAATCAATGAATTAATCCAAATGAAAATGTATTTATAAAATAAATTAGTGTAAGATAGTGGATCGGTCGTTATGGAGATCTTTGGGGGAGGCCTTTGTCCAGCAGTGGCTGAAACGAACGAAATTACAAATCGATGGGTGCCGGGAATAAAGCCGCAATCGACAAAACACAATTTTACAGGAGAAGAGATTTAGTGTCAATTTTGAATAATTCTAAACTACGAGGCGTATCAAAACGGTTTGTATATCAAACGATGCGTTATTTTTTCTGGAGTAACATTTAATGTGCATAAGGTTATAGTGCTTAGAATACTCGTATACTTTAAAAAAGATAGAAANAAAACTTTGCTCGATAAAAGTTTTTAGGTTTATCGATATTGCATGATTAGCCCATACATTTGTCATCTAAAATCGTCGACAAGATTTTTCTATGGTAGCATCTTAGCCCTGCAGATGATAAAGAATGAAATAAAAATAATAATTGACGATCGACTCTCCCAGTGATTTGCGTTCCAGACTTCAAAACTTGATGATGAAGATTTTATATCCGGAGTCATGTACGGTTCAGTACATACATCATAATTTACTGCGTCTTCTACTACTTTTTGTGCGTGTTTAGAATTACAAAAAGAGCACTGTGGTGGGTCGATAGAGCTGTGATTATTTTTATCGATAAATAAGACGTTAATTTAAAATAAAACATGATTACATGTAAGCGGTTCGCGATGAAATCATACTCAAATGTGACTTGCAACCTAATCAAATGAACTAAAGTATGGTATTATGTTGTATGTAAATATATTTTTTTTATTCAGAAGTCTAATTTTTTTATGTGTTATGGGAACTATCTAGTAGTCGGCCTTATTTAGTAATGTAGCTCTATTTGATTGGTAATGTATAAGCTTCGAGTGTAACATCTGATTCATATGATAAGTATAATTTATTTAATAAGAAATATTTCATAATCATAATAATAAAAGGAATGACTAATTTAATATTAATTTGTACATTATCTTGCATAATTATTGTAGTTATTTGCTGCATAGTCTCAGTTTGAATCGTATCCTTGACAGCGACAAGTAGTCATATTGGCATTGTGAGTATTTACAATAAAAACTACATTAAGTATCTAATGGACATCTCTCGTTATGTTTTTATCAAATATTTATTTAAGCCACCATTTATTTAACTAAGTTGTTCGTGCTACTTATTATTGCTTACTAATTAGAAGGCAGGTTTTAATAACAGTGTGTCAATTGACGACTTATTGAAATTGAAATTGAAAAAATTTATTGCCAGACAGGGGTCCATAATCGTGTTAGTAACAATTTTTACTTAGCCTATGTTAGTAAGATACAAATAATGAATATGAAGCCGCTTACATAGCACTGGAGACGTGCAAGCTAAGCCAGCGCCCCAGCAGCGGCGACTTATGAACAGTGATCGAAAATATACTTTAAGTAAGTAAATATACCTACATTCGATTATCCGATCACTGCTTATGACACAAACGTCTGTCTTTTGCGGACAACGAACCCCCATCTCTTTTGTGTCTCGAAAGTTAACCACTTACATTCGTTTTCGTACTCGTTTTGTTGCTCTGTCTAGGTGTACTAGTAGACCTTAGATTACATCTTCAGATTTTAGTGAGTAGGCCCTGCCTTTTGGCAGGGAGAGCTTACATAAGTTATGTAAGCCCTCCTTGCCTGGGTTATGTAACATAACCCACTGGTTCCCCTGGGGCAGTGGGTGCAGTTTCATGAATTTCCTGACAAAATTAAGAATAAAAAGGATTCGCGCCGCGTCATGTTTTTATCGCTCCGTTTCCTATAATGTAACGATGCATGTGAAATCATAAAATGTTATTGGTAAATCTTTGACAATTAATTAATTTTTATCGATTTTACGCGATAAGCCCATACATTAGTCGTCTGAAGTGATCCATAAGAATATATCCTAGCCGGGCAGGTTTTTAATCGTTATCAATGCAAAATAAACAAACACGCAAAGCAAACGTATAGCATGAGCAAGCCGTGCGCGCGCACATAAAGATGGTTATTATTGTAATAAGCTAAACTTCCGCATTTTTCATTGTTATCGAATACTTGATACGTAATAACTAAGTTTGATGGATGTTAACATTCCATTATTGTCTCCAGGTATATTTTTGCAAAACACAAAAATGTATCTGGATGGTAAAACGCGAAAAAAAATATATCGACGTTGCCCATTTATGAAAAATCTGCAATTTTAGTTAAAAGCTCGTTTGTTGTCTTCAACCAAATGACGTCCACTGCTAGACAAAGACCTTCCCCAAGATAAAAACTAGTCTCATTTATTTAGTCTATTTTATAAAAATTACAAACGTGTAATTAATTATTGATAGCATTAATTCAAACGGTAATTCGTTAATCTGAGTTTTTCATTATCTAAGTGTTTGCATATTTGAGTCACCTAACAGCAATAAGATGCCTACATACTTACTCGTAACGTTAATTGATGTCTTCCACTCTATGACCTAGGCCTTTTCAAGGCAACCATGAATGGACACTTAAACTCATCTGCATTTACTAAGTGCTATTATTGCGGTCACTGCCTTTTTACCCGACTGCGCCAGAAGGAGGGTTATGTTTTTCGAGTGTATGTATGTATATTTCTTTGGCACGGCCTACAGCCTAAACGGCTTGACCGATTTTAGCGTGGAAGGTGTCGTTAGATTCGCCTTAATCGTGAAAGTAACACTGGCTATATTAAAATTGGAAAAAAAAACAAAATGGCGGATGTGTCTTAAAAAAAATTAAACTAATAAATAACTAAAAGATTAAAATAAAATTATTATTGAATAAACAAAAAACCCAACTGCGTAAAAATTAACTAAAAAGATAAAAACAAGCCTTAGTGTTCACAAATGCAGTCGAAGGCATCATATAGGCAGACATATCACCAACAAAAAAATTTGTCATTGATGCCTCCTAAGGCTTGTTTTTATCTTTTTAGTTAATTTTTTTTAAAGTATTATTTCATCCAAAAATGCAACTTAAATGTACATATTTTAAGATCATAATCACCTGTTAATAATGCAATTGTAACAGGTGCTTAGTTTACACGTTCCATTGTTGTACTGCATAATTTATTGCACAACCAACGAGGCATTAATTGATTGAATGCAATACATTGTGTGGCTAATTAATACGCTTTGAGTCGAATGGACATATTAATGAGTGGTGCAGATACAGGGTGACTTGATATTATATTTTAAAAAACTAGCTTTTATCCGCGGCTTCGCCCGCGTTTATTTCGGTTTGTCAGAATTGCTAAAATCAAGTGGCAGTGGGCGGGGCACATAGCTCGTAGAGACGATGGCCGTTGGGGCAGGAAAGTTCTCGAGTGGCGACCACGGGCTGGAAGACGTAGCGCGGGCAGGCCTCCTACTAGGTGGACCGACGATCTGGTAAAGATCGCGGGAAGAGCCTGGATGCGGGCAGCGCAGGACCGTTCATTGTGGAAAACCTTGGGGGAGGCCTTTGTCCAGCAGTGGACGTCATTTGGCTGAAACGAACGAACGAACGAATTTCGGTCTGTCACAAAATGACGTTATCCATCCATATTACGTCATAGCTTAATATGTTCATCAGGGATAATATAGAATTCTAATTGTGAAACAATTTTTCAAAGCGATCCAGTAGTTTCGGAGCCTATTCTATAAAAAGAAACAATCAAATATTTCCTCTTTATTTAGTTTAGAAAGGTTGCTTTTTACGAAAAGATATAAAATTATGTTGAATTTCAGGCTTATTTCCAAAACCAGAACATTTTTAAATCCGTAATACAAAACAACGATTTATTTCCAGTCATAGGTTTGGTCCAGTGATAGAATTCCTGTATAAATTCAGTGAATCAGCATTAATTGAAATTGAAACTTCTTGAATCTGTCTTGATTGAAACCTGCCTGAACTGAACTTAAAAATTCGTGAACCTGAAACTTAGAGATTTTAGATTGTACCTTATTGTTTGGACTGCAATATTTAAACCAATTCCAGGCTTTCATTTTATTGTAAAGTAATTGTAATTTGTTAACTATGAGTAATTTTGTCATTTTTAGTTATAAGGCTTTACTGAAGTTAAAAATTTAACAACAATAAGTAATTTTCTAAGAATACACACCCTATCCAATTTGCCTAGTCATCACCTTCAGACAAACATCTGTAATTACTCGTACTTTAACTCGAATCTGAGTGTCTATTTCCTCGCTCTACAATGTTTCCTGATTGTCTATGATTTCATAACTGCCGTAATGGACACCATACAAAACACTATGGTTGAGGTAAAACATTATAATTACGACCATTGATACTTCTCCGAAATTGTTTGTTCTCACGATTTTTTGTGTTATTTTTTTCATATTGCACAGGTATTTATGGATATTAACTAGAAAAANTTCAAAATCAAACAACATGATATATTGGCAAATAAATCTCAAAAGGTCATGGTTTTCTTTTACAAAATGCTTGAAATAAATCTTAAAACTGAATTCGTAGACTAGGCGTGATATTATTATTCTGTGGTAAAAGGCCAATCTGCCATTTTATCATTTCGCAATTGTATAAACAGATTATCGATAAAAGTTCAGGTAAAACAGTCTTTACAGACTGTTGTACAGGATTTGTATTAATAGCATCTGCTACCATGAGATTCTCTTTCAAATTCTTTCAGATTCAAAGAGACAGAACTTGTGTGCCTTTGGGTTTCACTGCGGTGACCAAGCTGTGATTTTCATTATCTTTCGGTCACCTTGCCGAAATCCATTCGAAAATGAAAAATTAATTACCACGTAGGCCCTTTTCAGTGCACCGTAAAATATGCCAAATAAACCTTAAATCCTAAATAGTGCTGAGAAAGTCAGTCACCTTTGTCAGTTTCCAAGTTTCTATTTGGTTACCATTTTTGTTGGTCAATGTGAATGTGGGCTGTTGCTGCAGGAGTCTTAAAGCTGTAACTATAATGATCATTCTCATCATTCCAGATCCCAGGACAGAATCATGGCTGCTAGTGTCAGGCCTGGGCCCGCTGCTGACGATCCTGGCTTCGTACCTGTATTTCTGTACTTCAGTCGGCCCTCGCTACATGAGGGACCGCAAACCTTACAACTTGAAGAACATCATGATAGTGTACAACATCTCGCAAATACTGCTGAGCATCTTCTTGGTTTATGAGGTGTGTATTGCATTGTATACTAGCTTTATCCCGCGACTTCGCCCGTATGAAGGTCACAGAAAAACGCCCGTATTCACAAAATTACTATGAGGTCTCACAGTGCGCGTGCACGCACAGGGTGACACATGAACCAATCACAGAGCTCTATTCTGCTTCACTTATGCAAGCGTCGTTTGTGAATACGGGAGTTAATGGCGCTTAAATAGGTTCTATGATTTAAGTGTGAATAGATAACGCACAAATGTTAATGTGGATTTAATCATTTTGGCCATAATGAGCAAGTTTTTATGATATTTGCACATAAGTCTGAAACGATTCAAAAATAATAAAAAACCTTATAGGTAGTCAATATAGATAATAAAAATTGAGAATCTTGCAAAAAAGCCGAATAGAATTGACGCTGAACTATCATGTCTCTAATAATTTTAGTAACCAACTTTGATTGCAAATTATTGAAGTCAATATTATCACCATTTATTTTTGAGAAAATTGCCTTATTGTCGACAAAGTATAGAGTTTGAAAACAGATTCAGGCCTAATATTAATTTCTCGCACATGCCACATAAAGATGAGAATACACTTTTACATTTATAACCTTAGCTTGGAAGGTTAACCATGTCTTTGGAACCAAGGTTAAAATATCCCAGCACTAGAAAAGAACCATGTTCTAGTGTTAATTACCTTAGTCTTATTCATTAATACTAGGACATTGTCGTCAGAACCATAATGAGGCCTATCGTTTTAGCGCTCACCAGTTAGCGCCACTGTAGAGTAAGGTCCTGTCACTTGCTAGTAGCGAAGACAGTGGCACCAATTGGTTAGCGCTAAAGTGGTAGGAGGACTATCGCATTTGCACTCATCAAGATGGCGCCACTGTAGAGTAAGGTCCTGTCAATCGCCAGGGGTGCCAACTGTTAAGTATAAAAACGATAGCCCTCATTACGCTTGTGACCAGTTGACAACTCTGAAATACAAATTGAATTGAGTTTACGCTATTATGAAAGGCACATTGGGGGTTTGCTTTCCCTTCTATTTACTTCCCGTAGAGTAAAAGAGATGACTATTGCTTTTGAAATCTAAACTAATAATTTATATCAGATAGTTCTTCATCATCTACCTAATCAGGAACTAATTCACATACATTGTAAGTCCCAATAATACAAAATTAATCACATCTAAATCGAATACGTGAGCAGAACCAAGACCAAGATCATTCTTTGAGGAAACACCATCGTTATTACCACCTCACGCAGAAAGTGAACCGTAATAGTTAGATAATAAGATGGTGCTGATCACATTGCCCTTGGATGAATGTGTCAAGATCGTTCATGTCTATACAGTAATGCCGAGGTCAGGTATGGAACATCGATTGGCAATTGAAATAATGAATGAAATTAAGCAATAATCGGTCTATGATAATACAGAAACCATGAGAGATGATTTGGCTTTTTAACGGCTCGTTACGGTAATAATACAAATATGCCTAAAATCCCATGTCTTCACAAGTAATTTTTAGGGTTTTCTATGTGAAAAACATTTATGAATAAATAATCTTTTAGTATAATTTTGTCTGCCTCTGAAAGAATTTGTAGGGTTATGTTTCCGTCAGGATTTCAATATTACCTACAATTTAACTTAAGTTAACATTCAACGCAAAATAATATTTGGTTGAAAAGATAAAGAACAATATTTACTTAAAAGGGTTTGGGACCGTTAAATTGCCATATTAAGGGTGGGTTGTACCACGTAATTTTGATGGTAACTATGACTATAACCGGTGATTTTTGTATGGAGTTTGACAGATTTTTGACGTTTGTCACAGTTAAAGTAAGATGGTGCAACCCAGCCTAAGCCTTTTATTCCAAATCCTTGTGGCTAAAGTGATTCGGAGCAGAAACCCAATTGTTGTATAATTTCGTCATAACAATCCAAAAGAGACAAAGTATATTGTTTCACAGAGATACTTCCTACATATGTTACTAGCGGCCGCCCGCGACTTCGTACGCGTGAATCCTGTTTTTCCCGCTAATTCCCGTTCCCGTGGGAATTTCGGGAATTCCTTTCTTAGTGCACCTCTACGGTACCTAAGCTACGTCCCTTCCAAATTTCAAGTGCCTACGTTTAGCCGTTTAGGCTGTGCGTTGATCTGTCAGTCAGTCAGTTTCTCCTTTTATATATTTAGATTCGGAAGTTGTAATAAAAACCAAATATATTGATGTTTTATATCCTTTGATTCAGTTTGAGATACCTTGAAGCCAACTTTATTGTGTTAAAATTTATATCCGGGTCAAAGTACGCATGTCTTCATATCATGAAGTTTTTTGTATAAATTGAAAGTACCAATATTGAACGCAAATGTTTGCTTGAGTGTGAACGTCATATGCGTGAATCTGTGTAAATTCAACAGCATGTATCAATCTAAACAACACCTTATATANACCTTATATGACTTTGTTAGGGGCTATTTTGTAACTAAACGTCTGATGTACTCTCTACGGTACTTATAAAACTAATTGGTGACTCTGACTTTGACCAAAATTTTCTTTTGATTGATTTATTCGTCTAATTTCTTGGAGTGCTAATAAAAGTTGAAAAAAAAAATACTCGGCAGCCGGTGCCAAAAAAGTACTTTCAGTCATAGGCCTTTTCTGTGCCTTTTTGGTTATCAAAGCCAAAGTTGGTTGAGAAACGTGATTTTCTCCAAACGCGAAAATATTTTTGAAGACTGCGCATTATTGTATAAACTGAAAAGAATTAAATTAACCTTGTGTCCTCCTACTACATTTTGTTGTGGTTTTATTAGCAAACACATTAAGTTATAGTAAATATCATATTGGAGGAATATCAACTAAATTTTTGGCTTTGTTTGATTGAAAAGAAAAAATCCTTATACGCCTTAACTTACGCCCTTTGCAAAAAAAGGTTTTGTTGAACAAATAAAAACAGGTTATTATGTGTTTAACAATGCTGAACATACAAACGGGCGGTAATAGACGTTGTTAGCTGTTTTTTTATTTGATTTGCTCGTTAAATGTATTACGAGTATAGACGTACTGACTGACATCATATCTCGTTTAACTAGAAAATAATTAATGTCAACAATACATCCATGACCTACGATAAGATGCATGGGTTTGATTGTGTATGATGATGAAAAATAAAACAAAAATAGGTACCACCACTGCTATCACCAAAATAATTAGTTAGTTTAAATATTCGTACGACTCTACATTATTGCTACATAATAGTAATAATAATACGCATTTTAAAAAATGGTTTTATTTAACATCTACCCTTATTATCAGGTTCAATAGTTGTCAAATACCTACTTTTCACCAAATTTTTGAAAATGAGACTGGTCTTATAGATTGACCGACAATATTATACGTATCGAGTTCGAAGAACTGCTTCTAAATCAATATTATATGGACTAACTGTTACATCTCATTATTTTTTTAACTGGAAGTGGTGATTCTTCTAGACGCTCTTGGCAAATGTTTATCTCAAAGCGCTGCTAATGCTAGGTTCTGAGACAAGGATGTAACATGCAAAAGTCACACATTTTTTTAATTCTAGCATATTTTATAATGAAACCAGTACCTAATAACTGGCAAATCAATTACATTATTTAGAATTACATCTTCTTGGAGCATTTATGTTATTTTTTACCTATTTTCTTTTACAGGGTTTGGTCTCCGGCTGGTGGAACGACTACAACTTCTCTTGCCAACCAGTGGACTACTCAGACAATCCAAAGGCCTACAGAGTAAGTAAAAAAAAGTAAAAAAGTATTTACCTATTAGGTACTAAAAGATGTCACATTGTACAATTTATTCTGGCGGTATCTGCACTATGCAGGAAAGCTTGTATCGCAGCGGCCAATACGAACAATTACCTTAAAAATAATGACATCGGTCTCTATTTAATTTTAATATCTATTCCAAACAATCAATTCGGCTAGCTCATTGATCTTATAACGTATTTGTGATAAAAAATAGACCTAGATTTACGACGATTTTAGTTTGTCTAACATCTTTCATCTGCTATTGTTTTACTATTTTCACCTCTTACTTATTGCCCTGTTAACATACTTCAGTATACAAAAGAACAAATTTAAGAATACGGAGTATTTTTCCCTGTTATGTAAACAACAAACAGTAAGAATCCTATAATACTCGTATTTATTTACTTTACTTAAATANTAAATAAATTTTTCCTCAGATGGCGGCAGCTGTATGGTGGTACTACATGGCGAAAATCATTGAGCTGCTCGACACTGTATTCTTCGTGCTTAGGAAGAAGAACAGGCAGATTTCCTTCCTTCACCTGTACCACCACTTCATGATGCCCATCTGTGCCTGGATCGGAGTCAAGTTCTTGCCTGGTAAGACTACATACTAATTTTACAAAATCGTAGAAAATCTGTATCAGCATCGGACTGCTGATTCGAGATTCTTAGGATGCGGTTGGCAGCCGGTTATTTGTGACGAACTCACAAATTTATCTCACATACATTAGCTATTTTTGAAAATTAATTTGTGGAAATCCTTGGGGGAGGCCTTTCTCCAGCAGTGGACGTCTTTCGGCTGAAACGAACGAACGGACATAACAGTTCAACTTTCCCCCGGGACAAACTTGACCTTCACTGCTTGGGTTTTTGTTGGCGGTCGTTTGAGGAGTTACAGCGGTGGGAACGAGAGCTGAGAATAGATTGTGATAGAATGAGGAGACAAAGTATTTTCCAAAATATTTTGAGGATTTTCTTTACCAATGCAAATGGAAATGCTAACCAACACGACAACAAAGAAATGCTACTAGTATATTAATTTCAAATACCATAAATCCAATGCAAGCATAGATAATGATCTAAATTATCCTCAACAAAGTACTGCAATTTATCGCACCTAAACACATACTTATTGCCACCCGGTTAACTGTCAGTTGTGGATGATTTACCCAGTTATAAAACTTGTTTACTGCTAACTATTATAATGTGTATTTTTATTGCTACAATGAAGGTAAT
The DNA here is from genome assembly GCF_004193835.3 of Ostrinia furnacalis. Lineage (NCBI taxonomy): Eukaryota > Metazoa > Arthropoda > Insecta > Lepidoptera > Crambidae > Ostrinia > Ostrinia furnacalis. The sequence goes on along the minus strand of NW_021132286.1, from coordinate 858,382 downwards.
AATTTGTTAAATTACGTATTCTATTAGCTACAACAGATGCAACAATTAACGAGTAAAATTGATTTGAAAAAAGCACTTAATGCATAACTTGGTATACCTAGAATTGGTAGGATGAAAAACTTCAATTACATTTTACTAATTAATACCTATTAAAAATATTGCGAATCTTAGATATGAAGATGGCATGAACAAAAATAATGGTCATGATTAAAGCGCAAATAAAGAAACCGATACTATGTTTGCTGACACAAATCGTGTTTCTATTATCATGAAACTAATTTCCACATAAAAGGCATTGAAGTAATATTACTACGTAGTACATTATAACTCAATGATAAAAGGTTTATTTACATACTCGTACACTGGCAAAATTCCCACTTTTTTAGTACAAACACTTTACATCCACTAATAGCTATAATGATGTAAAGGAAATGTTAATCAGAACTTAAACAAAGTTAGGGAAATCTTTATGGTTGAGATCATCACAACAGTAAAGTTATAAATTCATAATCACATAAATGTAAATATTACAATAGAATTAATAGTAGAGCGGATCTGAAGCATTGAATATTATTTTAGGGATAAACTGATTGATTCAACTTAACTAAACTGGGAAAGTAATAATCAGGAAACCTCACACTACTTATGATCCATCTGAGAATAGAACCTCCTCTTCATAGTGGATCATAAAAGTAATCCATCTATACTTCTTTGTTTCAGGTGGTCACGGCACTCTTCTCGGTGTGATCAACTCCTTCATCCACATCATCATGTACACCTACTACCTGATCTCTGGTCTTGGACCCCAGTACCAGAAATTCCTTTGGTGGAAGAGGCACCTTACTACGATGCAGTTGGTAAGCAACCTCTTTTAAACTTAATTGCTTAAAAACGTACTTAGGACTCTTCGAGAAGAACTCCTAATACTCCCTAATCAATCCTTTAACAGTATAATATATACGTCTAAAATACTTACGTAGATGATTTTTTTGTGAGTGGTAAAATTGGATAAAATGTTATGACCTTGTGTCGGCNGTGTCGGCAAAAAAAAATAATTTAGTTTCGTTTATTGTACCTATGTTATAAACTCAGGAGTCTAAGTATCTATGTATGTATTTTGTTTGTTATTTAACTGTTGTTGTTTTAGTCTATAAGGTTTGGTGAACTTCACCCGGAATCCTCAACCATAGAGGAACTACTTATCGTCCCTCCAACTGCCGAAATTCAACAATGGTGATTTTTAACTTTGAAGAAATCCTCAAGTGATTGTTCTTGTTTTTCAGATCCAATTCTGCATAATCTTCTACCACAACTTCACCGTGATGTTCTGTGATTGCAACTACCCGAAGTTCATCAACTTCCTCCTCTCTTTGAACGCTGGTCTCTTCTTGTACATGTTCGGTAACTTCTACTACAGAAACTACGTCAAGAACAATACTACTACCAACACTGAAAAACCAAAGGAAGTCACAGCGAATGGCAAGACGAAAGAGTGTTAGCGAATATTATAAATTAGTAAGATGTAATTTAAGCATAGCTCAGGGAGATCAGCCGTAAGCTCTGTTGTAAATAACGCTTGTGAGACAGGATTAAGTGGTTAGGTTACCAAATGTACAATTTCTTTAGAAGCATTTTTTGGTAGAATTTGAACGACCTTATTAGTACCATTATGTATAAGCAAATGATGTCTGTAAGTATATAAATGATGGATCAAGTTGGTCATTGCGATTTTTAAATAGTAAAATCTGCTTACATTATTGATACTGATAAGGTCGGAGAACTGTGCTGCCGTGCTAGCAAATTAGCAGTAACTCCATTTTTTTGCTAAAACTATGATGAGCTCTATTTCAGATGAGCTGACAGGAGTTTTTTAAAGCAATATATTGGAGTTCCTGACGATATTGCTAGCACGGCAGTGTAGTGTGGTGGCTCTTCTCTTTGCGCTGTGATCTAGTTAGTTCATTTACTTGTAAGATATTGTGATAGTTCTTGTTATAAGCCTTGGTTATGACGTGTACATTTTGTTTAATATAGACGCTTCCTTGGTGATCTGTTCATTAATTATAAATGCGTGCGAATAGGTATAAGTATAATAATAATTATAAATTCTTCTTTGTCGAGAAGAATGGTAATTATAAACTGTTGGATTGTAAATTGAAATGGAATTACAATATAATTATGACAATTGCTGGGTTGTTAATTGGAATGGAATTATTATTATGAACGAGTATATCAAGTTGTAAAATGCCCTTTCTATTAATGGATTTCACAATTATTTTTGAGTTCTTTGAATTGTACATTTTCATCGACTAAAATGTTTTAAAGTTTTTTCGTGATTTTATAAAAATAATCATGTGCCATTTGTGTATTCTTTTAAGAAATTAATCGCAATTTATAATATTTTAGAATGAAATATGGTCAGTATATTTATTTTAAGGATCTCTGTCTGTTTTATTTGTTTGATACAGGTTTGAATTTATGATACGATGATGGTGCAGTACAGAATTTACACAATGACGAGTGTCAAGTTTATTCATTTAGAGAAGATTCAGGTTTAGTTGGAAAATTTTTGTGGTGTTTTTAACTGTGCAATATAAGAAAATCTTTCATGTTATAGTAATTTTGGTTTTTGCGTTTCCACCTGCGTTAATAAATTTAACAGTATGTAGGTACTATTTTTATGAAATTATTTCAACTAAACATCTAAAATCTTATTTACCTACAAGAAAACAGCATTGATACATTTTATTAGTAATCCATTTTATGCGTACCTAGCAGATATTTATGAAAGATTACCTTGATTAAAAATAATGTTCACTGTCCATCTACATATTGTAAGTAAATGCAATATTAAATGCAGCTATCAATAATTGAATATGTAAATAATAATGTGAGAAATGGACAATAAAACAAACATATCCTACTACCCACACAAACTAAATAAGACTTGTTATACATTAAGAAAATGAAATATAAGGGTATTTCTATATTTAACGTGTTTTATTGATTCGCACTTTTTTATCCACTACGAGGAAGCTCTTGGCCTGCATCTCACCTGATGAAAAGTGATGATCAGGCCGCAGGTGGAAGCGAGCTTTACCCGGAATCCTCAACTACAGAAGAACTGGCTATCTTACTCGAAACACAAATATGCCGTAAACAATGTTGCGATATTAATGCCATACCTACTATTAGATACGGACAAAGCTTAGAATAATCCCATTTCTTGGATTAAACAGTAGGTTCTATCTTATGTCAGATATTAGTTTGCTGATCGACTGGACCGATATAGCTCGCAGAATTGCTAAAATCAATTGGCAGTGGGCGGGGCACATAGCTCGTAGAGACGATGGCTGTTGGGGCAGAAAAGTTCTCGAGTGGCGACCACGGGCTGGAAGACGTAGCGTGGGCAGACCTCCTACTAGGTGGACCGATGATCTGGTAAAGAAAGAGATCTGGAAGAGCCTGGATGCGGGCAGCACAAGACCGTTCATTGTGGAAAACCTTGGGGGAGGCCTTTGTCCGGCAGTGGACGTCATTTGGCTGAAATGAACGAACGAACGATCGACTGTATAAAATTTACTAAAGACTGGGCACCTAGACGAGACACGACAAAACTGGCTTCAACCATTATTGAGCAACTACTTCTACTACTATTACTAGAGAGAGAGAATGCTGCACGCATTAAGTATTTAAAGCAAGTTGCTGAACGCAATTTGACGAATGTCTTTTATAGTTTAATAGGAATTAATGGAATAAATCGATATTTATAAACATTATCATAGTAGGTACAATCATTATCGAGAAGTGGCAAAACTAGCAAGTTACTTGCAAAAATTAAAAACATAATTGTTGCAAAAATCTGTCAATATGCGATGACAGACTTGTTGACAATGCTTTAAATTGCGTCGCGACAAGCAGAATTCATACAAATGCATTGATACCAGTAGAGTTGCTTGCTTCATACACTACAAGAGGTAGTAGAGTCACTACTACGGTTGTGGTCTACGATCGACTTCAAAAGAAAACTAGTGGTGACTGATACTCATATTCACAAACGATACTTGCTTAAGTGAAGCAGCAAATCCAACGCACAGCGTTGAATAAAGATCTGTGATTGGTACGAACCAACGCACAGGGTGACCCTGTGCGTCTACGCGCTCTTATAGTAATATTTGTAAATACGAGCGTGAGTTTGTGCCGGCATTTCATCTCAGCGCTTGCCATTTATGTTTGTCTCGATTAAAGTTGACAGGAACATAGTACANAACATTACTTACTTAACTTTTGAAAAATCACTTCTATTAGAACTAAATTACATTCTTATTCTTTAATATTAATGTTTGTGTGCTTTGTATATTATTATGTCAACGCGAAATTGTGAACTCCGTCAGTTTATAATATAACGCGTGAGATTGTAAACTAACAAATAAATAAAAATGAATAGAAGTATTTTATTCTATTCGATTCTATTCTAACAGTGGGTTAGGTTAGGTTAGATTGTAATCTAACTACGTCAGATTATAATCTGACGGAATTCACAATATTACGGTGACATATATAAAGCAAAACACAAGCATACCATGCTTGATGAAATTAAACTAATATCAGCAGCTGTACAACTCTTAAAATAAATTTTACACTGTAGATTACATACGAGTAACTCCAATCCAAAACTAAATACTTTAGAAAAAAGTGGTCCTTAAAACCCGATCAATCGGTGGATAGAATAGAAACGCATTTGCATAAATGAAAAGGTTAATGCCACTCGTCTTTCATTGTCGTTTGAAACAATTGAAAAACAACACACAGTATTCTCAGTGCTTATCCATTTTACGAAATAGCTTTAATATAGTACAATGTAGAGTCGGATTTCTAATTCGCGTTTTAATACGTGATGTGAGAATCTACAGGAAATCTAAAAAAACAAGCTCGAATATAGTATTTTTAGAAGATTTTTTTGTAGAAGTATTTCTTACGCTGCATCTTCTCAGCACTGGCCCATTTATTGTCCCGAAGCAGTGGTAGAGTTAATACTGGGACGTGTAAAAGTCCTTTGTAAAAGCCTATTTGAAAAAACGAGTTTTATGAGTTTTAGTAGTTGTAGCGATTTCTATGTTTTAAGATATGTATTCTTTTTAACCGACTTCAAAAAAGGAGGAGGTTATATGTTCGACTGTATGTATTTTTTTTTCTATGTATGTTCACCGATTACTCCGTCAATTGTGGACCGATTTTCAAAATTATTTTTTTGTTCGATAGGGTACACTTCTGAGGTGGTCCCATTGTCACCAAGTTAGGATCTGATGATGGGATCCTAGGGAAATCGAGGGCAACCCTCAAATTTTATAGGCACGTATATCGTTTTTTAAACTTTTTCTTAAGTTATTCAAGTATTTGCTCCTGGAAATCATCATCTCATATTGATGAGCTGATGATAGAAGGTAAAACTCCTTAATGCTTAGGAGTTGGAAGATAATTCTTTTAATTTTATAGATAAGTATAGTTTCTAAAGTTATTCAAGTGTTTACATCAGATATTCATCATCTCATCATGATGAACTGGTCATGGTAGGTACAACTCCTTAATGCTTAGGAGTTGGAAGATAATTCTTTAAATATTATAGTTACAAATAGACCAACAGTTGTATTCTTTCATGTTTTTAAGGTGGGCTGACGGTTTAAGGTATTTTTAGGTTTCCTATATGGTAACCTGTATTTTGTAGGGAATATTATTTTACAGTAGACATGAAGAATATGGTCTCAATGTACTGCCTACCTTCAGTGGTAACATCAAGGTAATAATTAGTTAACTAAAAAGCAAGAAATAAGTAAAATTTTATAAAAAAAAATAAAACCGACTCCAAAAAACCTACACTAAAAAGTAGAAAAATAATTACTAATTACCTACTTATTTATTAGGACGAATTAATATTTATGTAGGTATACCATGATTGATACTTTTGGAGTCGGTGCAGGCAAACTTTACATGTTTCATAATCTTGGCACCGACTCCAGAAGTATCACTCATGGTATACCTACATAAATATTAATTCGTCCTAATAAATAAGTACGTAATTAGTAATTATTTTTCAACTTTTTAGTGTAGGTTTTTTGGAGTCGGTTTTATTTTTTTTTATAAATTTTTTTTCTAGATACTCGTACATAGATATACAGAGGGCCTAGTGTGAGTTTTCATCAAACGCGCTCACTAGTGAACACGTCAAAAAATTACATTAAATGTATGACGGATTGTACGGCGCACATATTGCGAAACGTTCAAAAACTAAAATTTTCATACATTTTTTAAACGCGCTCACTCAATCTCAGGTTTGAGAGTCACGGCCCTAAAGAGGTGACCTATCGAATGTTATTTTGTATTACCTAATCAATCACCCATTAAAAACTCGTTGATTTAATTAAAAACGTCGTGGTCGGCTCTGATTGGGCTAGGCAAGTAATTTATTCTATTTTTAAAATGAATCATGAAATGTACATTTAAAAGTTCGGACCTTCTGCATTCGCTTGTATTATAAAAACAATGTATCGGTGGTAGAAAAAATAGCATTTTATACCAGTTTTAATTCACAATGACAATGCTTTCATTCCTGATGAATATTCTAACTAATTACTTATGTTGACCCTTGGCTAAGTTTAGTTTAATTGAAGTAGTCACAAGGAAAAGGTGGTTTCATATAAATATTATTTATTAGTTCAATTTTAATTAGTATTAGTGAGATTTGAAGACTCCCCATGGCGGCGATTTTGCTAAAAGCATGGGAAGGGTATACATTTTTGTTTGAAGAATTACCTGGTAAGTTTATGATAAAATATTTATAAGATATTATAACCCATTAATAATGTCCTAGTTCAACCACTGGATTCCCACTGGGTCCGTTACATGTCGACTGTTTAACTTTCTCCGGGACAAACTTGACCTTCGCTGGTTGGGTATTGGCGGTCAAGCTGTAGATCCTGGCTACACAATAGTTGCAGCGGTAGCAATAGTTCCATAATAGAACTAGCTTACGGGACAGGGGACACAATACGGCGTAGAACCCTTTTAAATTTGTATTACCTGTCCCGTCCTACCCTAGAAAATACCAAAGGCCCACACTAGAATTCGCAATCAGACCTTTCCTATGGTTCGTCTGGGGTATTTGCGATTGTTAATAGGAGTTATGGACTAAACTATGGCATGTTTGACCATTAAGAAAGATGAAAATGCGTATTTGAGTACCGGACTTTTACTGCGCAACAATTTTTACTTGCGGCTTAAGTAGGTACATATTAACTTAAAGCAAGCACCAATTAACAAAGTTTTTACAAAAGTTAAATAATAAAGTTAAAGATCTTTATCATTAATGTACTTGTACTTTCAAGATACAACTTAAAAACTTCAGAATCCTAGACGATGTTTGCTAGCAACGTTCCATCTCATCAACATTTGTATCGTAACTCAATTGCAGAAAAGATATAGCAGAAGCTAGTAAATCTAAGTAAAATTATTTTGTCATCTCATCTCACTCATCACAAGATTTTCTTTACATTGTATTGAATTCTTATTGACTATTATTGGCAGTTGTCTTACACCAAGTTGCCGCCAATGGCCGTGCCAACGTTGGTCGGTACTTTCGTGAGGCGTCCACACGTTGGTTACACCATTTAGGATTCAACCGACACGCGTCGGTCAATTCCCAAAGCTTGCTCCAACGTTGGTGCATTGGAACCACCATTCTAGAGACACACCCTGGACAAGTGGCGTTGGGACCAATGTTGGAGCCAACTAGTGGAGCCGGCCTAATACATATTTTTAATTTCAGATCCACGCACAAAACCATGGCTCCTCGTTGCCAAACCCTACCAAGGGCTCATAATTCTTGGACTCTACCTCATGTTTGTCCTGAATTGGGGCCCCAAATGGATGAAAGACCGCCCACCTTTCAACCTTGATAAAATATTAATAGTATACAACGGAATCCAAGTTATTTGCTGCCTGTACCTATTCCTTGGTGTAAGTTTCCGGCTCGATTTGCATTGAATTGGCTAATTTGTATTTCATTCGATATTGATGGATAAGTAATTAGTTTTGCTTTAGTAAAAGTTGCAACTTTAAGAGACGCAAATCGTTATTGACTAATAAATGTTACATTTGTGGTAGTTTTAATTTCATAATCGCTTCGCTGTCCTTTTAGTAAGTAACTTACGCCCGTATTCACAAACATTACTATGAGGTCTCACAGTGTGCGAGGATGTACATTGTACACACGAACCAATCACAGAGATCTCTATTCAACGCTGTGCTATCGATTTTCTACTACACTTAAGCAAGCATCGTTTGTAAATAGGGCATTAGAAATGTAGCAAAATGACAATTAACTTGAGCCTCATAAAATATGTATCAATTTTTTCTCAATTTCGTTTATGAGTGTTTTGTATTACCACCTTAGGGAAAAGTCTTTTATTCACTTTGATATTTGTTTTGTTATTATTACATAATTTTTGATATTTCAGTCAGAGTAAATTCAAATGAATAGGTCATCTTCATAGAAACGCACCCAGCGCGGTTTGTATGTGAGCGCGCGCCTATACGTATGCGGCGCGCACGCACACACTGACAAAATTCGGGGCAACTCACCGCTAATCAACGCTAAATTTTGTCAGCGTGTGCGTGCGCGCCGCATACGTATTGGCGCGCTCACATATAAACCGGGCTAGGCCGTTTCTATGAAGATGACCTACTCATTTGTATTTACTCTGTTTCAGTCAATAAATTACTGGCTTTGGGAGTATCGATATCTGTGTGAGCCGGTCGACTTCTCGAATAGTGCAAAAGCTGTTAGAGCCGCCAAATTGGTCTACTTGTATTTCTTGCTCAAGGTTATTGACCTTTTAGACACGGTAAGTTTTAATAAATTAATAATAAATAAATATAATATTAATTTTAGGAAAAATATTATACATTGAGTTAAAATAGGACTGATAAGGCCGTTAGGGCAGAGAAGTTCTCGAGTGACTAGCACGGATCGGAACTGTGGGCAGACCTCCCACTAGGTGGACCAACGATCTTGTGAAGTACCTGGATGCAGGCACCGCAGTACCAGTAGTTGTGGAAATTCTTAGGGGAGGCCTTTGTCCAGCAGTGGACGTCATTTGACTGCAATGAACGAGTTACCCCAATTCGTAATTACCGTTGGGTAGAGCCTAATGCGTTGTTTTTGTATTTGTCAATAGGCTAGTTTCCTAAGAAAAACCTTTTAAGTTGTTTTAGTAATTGGATACAAATTTTTTAATTGTCAATCAAACAAATAATTACGAAGTTATGCTATGCGTTGAAGTTCCGCGTGAAGTGCCACCTTTCAAGCACTCCTTGACGTCACACGTTTGAACTTTGGCGTGCTATATTTCTTTAAATTTTCATTACTTTAAAAAAGTGAAAAATATGTGTCGAGTATTTCTTAATAAGTTAACTGACGGACTAATTCAAACTCTTGCTTTTTTACCAAGGGAATCCCTCGTCCCTGTACCTACATAAGTTTAAAGATAAGCTACAGAATATTTCATTAATATAAAGTTTGTATTTTCCAGGTATTTTTTGTTCTGCGCAAGAAATTTAACCAAGTATCCTTCCTACACGTGTACCATCATACTGGGATGGTGATGCTTATATGGGGAGCTGTATCCTATTACCCAGGTATGTCATGGTTGGCATACAAAACATTCAGTTTTTTTATAACGATTGTATTCTGAAGCAATGTAGGCGAAGAGTTTTGTGCTCCTGCAGTAGATATTTAAGAGACATTTTTCCCATGCTGAAACTCTCAATGTGCTAAACTTATTCTTTAGTTAAACGTTATCCGACGATGGTAACATCAGCCCTAAGTAAGCTAATTTAACCTTAGGGTCAAATGACTTCAAACCTTTGCAAAGATCCAAGATTAATGAATAGCAATAAAGTTCACTCTACATTTTAGTTAGAAAACGTTTGTATCGGAGAAAGAAAAGGGCTGTTTTTAGGATTTTCCCGGAAATTATTCGAAAATTTCACGCCATAAAAACCATCCTTGGACTTCAACAAACATATTTTAAAAAGAATTGGTAAAACTGGTCCAGGTGTTGTTGAGTTTTGCGCTTACCGACTCATTTTGAGATTTATTTTTATATTATGGAAGATTGTAACTGAAAATACATCTTTAACTTGCAGGCGGCCATGGAACACTCGTTGGTGTCATCAACTCGTTCGTGCATGTTGTGATGTATTCCTACTACTTACTGACTGTGGCCTACCCGTCTGTTAAGAAATCTTTATGGTGGAAGAAGTACATCACACAACTCCAAATTGTAAGTTTTTCCTGCTATACGTGATTCTTCTTTAAATTTTGACGTAATTTTTATCGCACTAAAAACTTTTACAGATGATTTACAAAATAATAGAGTTTTTATTACCAGAATGAAGTTGTTTTCGAGATACCTATTGATAAATCTATAATGGTGTCAAATACTCAATTAACCTTGGGTAACTTTGAACAGAAAAAAAAATATAATTATTATCATCATCATCATCATTTCAGCCATAGGACGTCCACTGCTGAACATAGGCCTCCCCCAATGCTTTCCATGTTGATAGATTATTATTATAGTGTATTATTTTTCCCTTATTCCCTTAGTTTTTCAAAGTTACCTTGCAATTCAAAGTTAATGTCCATGGTGACTGTAGGTACGGAATAGAATAATAGCCCAACGGTGAAGATGTCTTACTGGCAAACTCGAGTACAGAGGAACGATTGTACAACTTAGGCCCGAATCATAAATGATCGAATTACGATTGACCAAACAAATAACTTCTAAACCCTAAAACCCATAGAAAATAATTGAACAAATATAATACAAAAGATATGCAAATGACAGAGGTATAAAATAAAAAAATAAAAAATTACGATTGATTTTATCCCGAATAATTTTTGACCGAAAATACGTGTACATGCTCGAATAACGGTTGCTTGAATTTACTATTGACCTAATTCATAATTTGGGCGTTGTACAATCCAGAGGTACGCTGGTTCAAACCCGGCCGCCACTAGACAAACTGTGGTGCAATGGTGATCGCAACACAAGCAAAATAATTATTTAGATTAACAAGAGAGATTAACGTAGCTATTATTCTTGTTACTTAGCTAAATGTTTTTCCAGGTCCAATTCTTCTGGTGTGTGGTCCACATGGGCCTCATAGTCTTTAAGCCGGACTGCGCCTACCCTCGTTGGACAGCAGCCGTCTTCCTGCCCCAGAACCTCTTCATGCTAATCCTCTTCATAGACTTCTACATCAAGACCTATATAAAGAAACCCAAAGTCTCGAATGGTGTCAGTCTATCCAGTTCAATTCAATTGAATGGTGCTAACGGTGTCAGTAAAGAACATACTAATTAGTTATAAGAAATAAGTACATGTTAAATTTTTTTTAATGGATTGTGTCGAGAAAAGATGGACTTTGAAATGTAAATATAAATTAATGGCGGCGCATGAAAAAAAGAAAAAAACTGAAACAGAAGATTAAAATCAAGGGATAAATCAGTTACCTGTTTAATATGATGTGTACTCAAATTAGTGACGTAACGCTATGAGTACGAAATCTAATTTGTTATCTTTTCCCTGAGGGCTGTGTGAGTTTACATCAAACGTCGGGGCGACCTCACTAGAAAGCGCGTTAAAAAAATGTATGAAAATTTTAGTTCTTGAACGTTTCCTCTGGGGGCGCTGTAAAATCCGTCATACATTGTAATTTTTTTACGCGCTCACTAGTCAAGACGTTTGCTGTAAACAGTCTCACACTAAGCCCTCCCAAAAAAGCAATCCCAAAAATGATAACTATTTGAAAGAATGGTAATGCAGTTTCATTTAGTTGTTCCACTAAAAAAAATAATGCGGTCATCAGTACATAAATGTCTACTATGGTCAAAAATAATTTGAAAATTCAACAGTTTTAGGTCACTGGTTTGTTTGATGTGTTGAGTTTAGGGTTACTGATATTTATTTTATTTATTGATATTGCGTTGAATTTATTCCGATTTTGAAGAAATTAAATTTAGAGCAAGATTTTCTTTTATTTCTCTTACATTCACTCGTTGTATTAAAGAGTATACCTATCCTACAAAAACACACTTTTGTACCTTACAGCCATATTAATCTTCCTGTAACAGTACTTCAATCCTTTTATGGTTTACAAAGATTCTTGACTTAAAAGTTAAGAAACTTGATGAAACAAAGGAACATGACAGAGTCCGTTACTTTCCTTTTGCTGTGCTCCATATTTAGAAAACATTAGAAACAATTGAAGAAAGAGAGCAAACTTAACAAAAGCAATGACTGTTTATTATTAAGCAGACGCTAATATTAATTGTCGCTGACATAGCCCAACGGATTAGCAAGCTGAAGTGGCAATGGGCAGGGCACATAGTACGCAGAACTGACGGCCGATGGTTGGAGTGGAGGCCACGTGCCAGAAAGCGCAGCGTAGGACGTCCACACTCATAAGGTGGACCGACGACTTTATAGAGGCAGCATGGAGGCGCTGGAAGCAGGCCGCCACCAACCGGCCATTGTGAAAATCATTGGGGGAGGCCTATGTTCAGCAGTGGACGTTCATTGGCTGAAATGATGAATATTAAATTACTCATATGAACAAAATGGATACATTATTTTTATGGATTCCTTTAGGTTNACGACAGCACGCACTAATCTCTAATTCGGCGCACATTTACACCATGTTGGGAACTAATTATACGTTCTACTCATATCACTCTAGGAGCTACTTTCCAGCTGGAGTAACGTACACGCCCCTTTTAGCCTCATTCGTTAAACGATCATGGAGACCTTTTGTCACCTTTAAAGGCGAACTTAACGTTCGTTAAGTTCGCAAAGTAGAGGCAAAAGGGAGGATTTGACTAACACTTACACGCATAGGCATACTTATTTCTTCCCTTATTATATTTTTCCTTTCTTACTTTCAACACCCATGGTTGCCGAATAAAATCATTCAATCATTATTGACGAATTCCACTTTGAGCACCCGTTCAAATAGCACCTGCACGAATACACCTGGCCTATTCCCAAAATATCAATAGGTGCTCTAAGTGGAATAGGCCAGGTGCTATTTGTGCAGGTGCTATTTGGGCGGGTGCTCAAAGTGGAATACGTCAAATCATTGCATTCGAATCTCAAATCTTCCAATCAAATCGTTTCCCAATTCTGCAATCATTTTCAATCCTATGAAAGTAGCGTTTTCTTCGTGTTCACACAAACTACAGTAATTGCTGTAGTTTGGCCAGAGCGAGCGGTTTAGTGATTCTCTAGGCGGGCGGCCAAGCTATTTGCGAGTTTACACGGTTAGATGTTGACTTGGTTTTGATAGAATTGAGTGTAGATAAGAACCAGCATTAGTTTTAAATTGTACTTTGATACGTAAAACTTTTTATTTAAATTGTTTTTGTACAACAAAGAATGCAGTCAAGACATTCGTTCGTTCGTTCGTTTCAGCCGAATGACTCTGCTGGACAAAGGCCTCCCCCAAGGATTTCCACAAAGACCGGTCCATAATTATATATATTAGTGTGTGATGAGTAGGAGGCAAGTGTGCAAATTTTTGATAAAGGCTGTGCTCACAAATGATTTGTTCATGGTCATAAACTATTTTCCTTCTCTCCCTAAAAATTCTTTTTAAAGGCATTTGTTGGTAAGTAAGTAACAGTAGATAGATCAGAAATGAGGAGATCCGCAGGAGAACCAAAGTGACCAGAATCGCTAAAATTTAGTGGCAGTGGGCGGAGCACATAGCTCGCAGAGCTGATGGCCGCTGGGGCAGAAAAGTTCTCGGGTGGCGACCACGAGCCGGAAGCCGTAGTGTGGGTAGGCCTCCCAATGGGTGGACCAACGATCTGGTGAAGGTCGCGGGAGGCGCCTGGATACCGGCGGCGCAGGACCGGTCTTTGTGGAGATCCTTGGGGGAGGCCTTTGTCCAGCTGTGGACGTCATTTGACTGAAACGGACTAGCGAACGAACGAAATAGTAGACAGTGCAAATCGGCCGTGTCGCTAGTCAGAATTATAATTTTTAACTATTATGAGTATTTATAGATGAATGCATTCAACCAGACGATACATTTGGATACGTGACGAGTGCAAACTATTTATGTCTTTATGAATGATATCACATCATTAGGCTTAGGTTAAATAAACTGTTAGTTCCTCTGCAAAAAGACTATTTTGCTGTTTAAGGAAAAGGTTGAAGAACAAGGCAAACACTTTCTAGTTCTATGTCATGTATTTTTTTTATTCTACACGTAAAAGATTGGCACTCCTTCGTCGATTGAATTCCCACCTGGGAAAACACGTTACAAGAGGATTTGCATTTTAAGTGGAGTAGGTACCTAACAACACCTTATGCATTTGTGTTGGTTTATGCTGCATTTATATTACATTCAAAGATAGAGTCTTAGAGCTAATAATCAATTTATTGTCAGATTTCCGCTAAATCCACTAACATCAAATTCCAACACCTTAATTTCGAACTCCTCCTATGTTCTTCTGATTAATTTCGTTGCGGGTCCAATGACAGCTTAACTTTCCCCCGGGACAAACTTGACCTTCATTGGTTGGATTTTGTCGCGGTCAAGCTGTAGATCCTGGCTACACAGGAGTTGCAGTGGTGGGAACGAGAGGTGGGAATAGTCCCGATCCAATTGGGTAGGCTTTGAAGCCAATTTTGGTGCACAAGTTTGACATCAATCAAGAGCTAATATGTATATGCTTAGAAGCATATTTAAACTACTGAAACTGTTCACCTTCTGATTTATATTAGCGCTTGGAGTCTGAAGTGCCTTTGTTTCATGATCATCCTGATCGTTTCAGCCACAGAACGTCCGTCGTCCACTACTTATTATAGGCCTTCCCCAATGATTTCCAGGTTGGTCGGTATGAAACGACACGCATCCAGCGTCTTCCTGCTACCTTTGGTAATCTGCCTAAGTAACTACTAGTAGTTTAGATATAAAAATAAAAATTAGATATGCAATCACAATAATAATAACTCTGTTTACATTCACAAATAAGTCAAAGGGCGTTTTTCCTATTATAAACAAAAGAAACTACAACGCAGTTGTAACATGTTGTTGATGTTGTTTTATAGCCGTACTTAACTTTAAACTCCAGTTTATATTCCTGTTAATTCCGTTTTGTTACCTAGTTTTATTTTTCCTTTGGATTCTTTTCCCCGCTATAACGTTGGATTTTAACAGTTCGTAACTTTACTAGTCGTGGACCGAGTTTCGTACCAATATGCAATGACTCCATATTAAAAGAACTCGGCATCAGACAGCGCCTATCACCCACGGTTCAGTCACGCATTTTGACCTTCTTCGGCCATGCATCTCGGCGCAGTAATGACTCCATAGAGCATCTCGTAGTGCAGGGAAAAGTTGAGGGCACAGGACCACGTGGTAGACAATGAGATGGACGGACCAGATCAAGGCCGCAACTAAGTGCTCGGTTAGCGAAAGTACCCGGAAAGCTGCAGTCCGCAAGGAATAGCGCCGTATTACGAGGAACATCAATCTGAATCGTGATTCACAATGATGACCACGACCACTCTGACAAGAGTGTACCGACTAAGAAAAAGAACAACTTTATCACTATAGGTATACTTAACTCAGTCAGTGCCTGAGGTATGGGAGCGGCACGGGAGGGTAATTTTGTGACCGTCAAACGTCATCATCATCATCATTTCAGCCACAGGACGTCCACTGCTGAACATAGGCCTCCTCCAATGACTTCCACATCGCACGGTTGGTAGCGGCCTGCATCCAGCGCCTTCCCGCTACCTTTATCAGGTCGTCGGTCCACCTTGTGGGTGGACGTCCCACGCTGCGTTTTCCGGTAAGTGGCCTCCATTCCAGAACCTTGCTGCCTTGTGCCGTGTGGGGACGGCCGTAAAGAATACCATTCCCCACCGCCAACAGGAGGCGTGTCGTAAGAGGCGACTAAATCCTGTAGCACGAGATGGGCAGCAGCGTCTACGTGCGAAACCTTATAAAAAACTGCGCTCGCCAACCCGCCTGCCAAGCGTGGCGAGTATTGGCAACTCCCCCCCCCCCTGATGAACGGCAGAGCGTCAAACGTCAGCTAGACTTCNGGTTTATTACACTATTTTGTAATCAAAAAACAAAGTTCGGTCGATGGCCGCGCGAAAAAAAAAAGACGCCACCTTCCATACAAAATCTGGCATTGCCCTTTATATGCTCTATCTAAATATATGTTTAAAAGGAGAAACTGACTGACTGACTGACATATCAACGCACAGCCTAAACGGCTAAACGTAGGCACTTGAAATTTGGAAGGGACGTAGCTTAAGTACCGTAGAGGTGCAATAAGAAAGGAATTCCCGAAATTCCCACGGGAACGGGAATTAGCGGGAAAATCTTTTATTATGAAAAATTTAAACCGCTTAAGTTAGACGCTTGAAATTTGGCATGCAGGTACCTTAGTAAACTTAAAGCTTATTCACAACAGGATATTGCAAAATTCCCGCGGGAACGGGAGTTAGCGGGAAAAAGCATTTGTATGAAAAAATCTAAACTGCGTAAGACAGATGAAGGGGGTAAAACGGGATCCACGCGTACGAAGTCGCGGGCGGCCGCTAGTCAAGTCATAAATGTACATAAATTCCCTTTCGTGCCGCTCGCATACCTCAGGCACTGGCTGAGTTTAGCGCAAGACCAATAAATAATGTTAGCCCTTCAAAAGGTTCAAGCCCTGCGAATCGAGACAATATAATAGTGATCAATTATTACGCGACCGCTTGGGGTTTGATGGGTTAAGGGTTTTATGGAATAAAAAATATTTTTTCCTTTGCCAAATGGAAAATAAAATGTTTTTACTTAAGCATTCGGCAAATAATTTTCCCGTGCCCGTAATAAATATTTTCCCCAAAAAGTTATTTTATTCTAATGGATTTTTTATGGACCAACAAAATTGTTGACTACCATCATGAAAAGTATTCAAAAGTTAAAATTAACTACAAAAACTTCGTTCTTTAATTAAAGTACAAACAATCAAGTTTTTGGTCTTGTAGAGTCAGCTATACCAAAATATAAGCTAATATTTATTATCTTTCAGTCTTGTGTCACCCTTATTAGCATTTACTAAAAGACACGCCAAATTCGCGACCAAACGTAATCACGACATTGATATTCACCGAAACCCTACAACAACTATTTTAGGGGTTCGCGACTTACTGTTTCAACCACTTTACGAAAAANCTATGTTCAGCAGTGGACGTTCATTGGCTGAAATGATGAATATTAAATTACTCATATGAACAAAATGGATACATTATTTTTATGGATTCCTTTAGGTTCCTTTTTAGGTTCTGATAAATACAGCCCCTTTTAGCCTTATTCGTTAAACGATCATGGAGACCTTTTGTCACCTTTAAAGGCGAACTTAACGTTCGTTAAGTTCGCAAAGTAGAGGCAATAGGGAGGATTTGACTAACACTTACACGCACAGGCATACTTATTTCTTCCCTTATTATATTTTTCCTTTCTTACTTTCAACATCTATGGTTGCCGAATAAAATCATTCAATCATTATTGACGAATTCCACTTTGAGCACCCGTTCAAATAGCACCTGCAAGAATACACCTGGCCTATTCCCAAAATATCAATAGGTGCTCTAAGTGGAATAGGCCAGGTGCTATTCATTCAGGTGATATTTTAGCGGGTGCCAAAGTGGAATACGTCAAATCATTGCATTCGAATCTCAAATCTTATCCAATCAAATCGTTTCCCAATTCTGCAATCATTTTCAATCCTATGAAACTAGCGTTTTCTCGTGTTCAAACAAACTACAGTAATTGCTGTAGTTTGGCCAGAGCGAGCGGTTTAGTGATTCTCTAGGCGGGCGGCCAAGCTATTTGCGAGTTTACACGGTTAGATGTTGAATTTGTTTTGATAGAATTGAATGTAGATAAGAACCAGTTAGTTTATAGATAGATCAGAAATTAGAAATCCGTAGGAAAACCAAAGTGACTGACACTTAGCTCGCAGAGCTGATGGCCGCTGGGGCAGAAAAGTTCTCGAGTGGCGACTACGAGCCGGAAGACGTAGTGTGGGCAGGCTTCCCACTAGGTGGACCGACGATCTGGTGAAGGTCACACGAGGTGCCTGGATGCGGGCGGTGCAGGACCGGTCTTTGTGGAAATCCTTGGGGGAGGCCTTTGGAGTGGACGTCATTCGGCTGAAACGAAGGAACAAAAAAGTAGATACGTAGTGCAAAGCAGCCGTGTCGCTAGTCAGAATTATAATTAACTATTATGAGTATTTATAGAAGAATGCTTTCAACTAGACGATGCATTTGGATACGTGACGAGTGCAAACTATTTAGGTCTTTATGAATGATATAAATTCATTAAAGAATTTAGGCTTAAGTAAATAAACTGTAATTCTTCAGTAAAAGGACTATTTGTGTGTTCTATAAGGGAAAGGTTGAAGAACAAAGCAACACTGCTCAGTTTTCATCATCATCATCGTCATCATTTCAGTCATAGGACATCCACTGCTGTACATAGGCCTCCCCCAATGCTTTCCACGTTGATCGATTGGTAGCGGCCTGCGTCCAGCGCTTCCCTGCTACCTTGTTGGTGGACGTCTCACGCTGCGTTTTCCGGTACGCGGCCTCCATTCCAGAACCTTGCTGCCCCATCGGCCGTCAGTTCTGCGTACTATGTGCCCTGCCTATTGCCACTTCAGTTTGTTAATCCGTCAGGCTATGTCAGCGACTTTAGCTCAATTTTATGTCGTGATAATTCTTTATTCTACACGTAAAAGAGTGGCACTCCTTCGTCGATTGAATTCCAACCTGGGAGAATACAGTACAAGATAATTTGCATTTTAAGTGAAGTACCTAACAATACCTTATGCATTTGTGCTGGTTTATGCTGCATTTCTTCTTCTATATATTATATAAAAGAAAGTCGTGTTAGTTACTCCACTTATAACTCAAGAACGGCTGAACCGATTTAGCTGAAAATTGTCAGGGAGGTAGTTTAGAGCCAGGAGAAGGACATAGGATACTTTTTATCCCGTTCGAAATAAAAAAAAAAGTCTGCTTATTTATTGCCATTAAGGCGGAACAAAGTTCGCCGGGTCAGCTAATATACTATATTCAAAGATAGAGTCTTAGAGCTAACAATCAATTTATTGTCAGATTTCTGTTAAATCCACTAACATCCAATTGGGTAGGCTTTGAAGCCAATTTTGGTGCACAAGTTGACATCAATCAAGAGCTAATTTGCTTAGAAACATAATTAAACTACTAAAACTGTTAACCTTCTGATTTATATTAGCGCTTGGAATCTGAACTGCCTTTGTTGGATCATTCTGATCGTTTCAGCCACAGAACGTCCGTCCACTACATAATATAAGCCTTCCCCAATGATTTCCCGATTGGTTGGTTTGAAAAGACATGCATCCAGCATCTTCCTGCTACCTTTGGTAATCTGCCTAATCACACATAATCACACATAGGTGTGGGCCAGGTAATTAGTTTAGATTTATAATGTAGATAAAAATAAAATAAAAATTAGATATGCAATCACAATAATAATAACTCTGTTTACATTCACAAATAAGTCAAAGGGCGTTTTTCCTATTATAAACAAAAGAAACTACAACGCAGTTGTTACATGTTGTTGATGTTGTTTTATAACCATACTTAACTTTAAACTCCAGTTTATATTCCTGTTAGTTCTGTTTTGTTACCTAGTTTTATTTTTCCTTTGGATTCTTTTCCCCGCTATAACGTTGGATTTTAACAGTTCGTAACTTTACTAATCGTGGACCGTGTTTCGTACCAATAACTCCATATTAAAAGAACTCGGCATCAGACAGCGCCTATCACCCACGGTTCAGTCACGCATTTTGACCTTCTTCGGCCATGTATCTCGGCGCAGTAATGACTCCATCCTACTAGGTGGACCGACGATCTGGTAAAGGTCGCGGGAAGAGCCTGGATGCGGGCAGCGCAGGACCGTTCATTGTGGAAAACCTTGGGGGAGGCCTTTGTCCAGCAGTGGACGTCATTTGGCTGAAACAACAATGACTCCATAGAGCGTCTCGTAGTGCAGGGACAAGTTGAGGGCACCAGACCACGTGGTAGACAATGAGATGGACGGACCAGATCAAGGCCGCCACTAAGTGCTCGGTTAGCGAAAGTACCCGGAAAGCTGCAGTCCGCGAGGAATAGCGCCGTATTACGAGGAACATCAATCTGAATCGAGATTCACAATGATGACCACGACCACTCTGACAAGAGTGTACCGACTAAAACGAAGAAGAACTTTACAAATCAACCGCTATGCTTGTCACTCTAGGTCTAGCACTTAAAACTCAGTCAGTGCTTAAGGTATGGAGGTATGGTATGGCACGGGAGGCTGATTTTGTGCCCGTCCGAGACTTCAGATTTATACAGGGTGACTGGAACTGAACCCGCCATAGCTAATACGCGTATAGAGGAGGTCATTTGCTAATTATGGAACCCTACTTTCTATGACTAAAGTTTTATAGTTTAGGAGATATGTCAATTTTTATACTTTTTTTAGATTTTTCCGAAGTTCATTGGCAATCCATTTTCACCATTAGCTTTTTTTAAATCGAATTCAAACTTTAATTTTTTATCGTGGTTTGTACTTTTGTTGAACTTTGGCGGCTCGTGGCTAGTTATTCAATCATTATCTGGATCTGAAATTTATTTTATTTAACTAAAAGTTTATTCGATATTAGTATCAAATTAAAAAATGGGTTAAAATCATGCGAGAAAAAAATTTAAGCAGTTTTTATGTGAAATTTCGGAAAAATCTGAAAAAAGTTTAAAAATTGACATATCTCCTAAACTATAGAAAGTAAGGTTCAATAATTAGAAAATGACCTCCTCTATACGCGTATTAGCTATGGCGGGTTCAGTTCCAGTCACCCTGTATACTCTGTCAAGTCATAAATGTCAATTCCCTTCCGAGCCGCTCGCATACCTCAGGCACTGGCTGAGTTTAGCGCAAGACCAATAAATAATGTTAGCCCTTCAAACGGTTGTCAAGCCCTGCGAATCGAGACATAATAGTAATCAATTATTACGCGACCGCTTGGGGTTTGATGGGTTAAGGGTTTTATGGAATAAAAAATATTTTTCCTTTGCCAAATGGAAAATAATATGTTTTTATTTAAGCATTTGGCAAATAACGAAGTACGATATAATTTTCCCGTGCCCGTGATAAATATTTTCCCCAAAAAGTTATTTTATTCTAATGGATTTTTTATGGACTATAAAAATTGTTGACTTCCATCATGAAAAGTATTCAAAAGTTACAAATTAACTACAAAAACTTCGTTCTTTAATTAAAGTACAAACAATAAAGTTTTTGGTCTTGAAGAGTCAGCTATACAAAATATAAGCTAATATATTTATTATCTTTCAACCTTGTATCACCCTTATTAGCATTTACTAAAAGACACGCCAAATTCGCGACCAAGTAATCACGACATTGATATTCACCGAAACCCTACAACAACTATTTTAGGGGTTCGCGACTTACTGTTTCAACCAATTCGCGGAAAATTCTTTGAACGTTTTCCAACATTTTTCCTACTTCAACCGTTTTAAATTAGAGCATAGGTCNGGGTTCGCGACTTACTGTTTCAACCACTTTACGAAAAATTCTTTGAACGTTTTCCAACATTTTTCCTACTTCAACCGTTTTAAATTAGAGCATAGGTCGTCCTGACGCTGAATGTGGGACACAGAGGCCTGACACGGCTGTATTTTAACCCTAACATGTGTTAATGCAATTATACCACGCGTTCATCACCTGATGCGGTCTTGGGAGCCTCAAGACTTCGCGTTCGCGCGGAAACTTCGAGTATGAGCGATGCTCATTTGTTTTTGTTTTGTACAGCCCCGAATGTGTTACCAATGTTGTAGGTTGGACTTAATCAAGTAAAGCAATGTCCCCGCAAAATAGGACGACAGACGTCTCGGCTAGCCTATGTCTTTTACATCGCGTGCTAGGTTTCGTTGTGTTCGCCGCCCGGTCGATAGCACTGCAGTACTAAACTGTATTCCGTGGTTGGCGCACGGTGACGCGTCCCGGAGGAAAGCCGGCATCACGAGCGGTGAGTTTTGCTTTTCAGTTTTCAAATATCGAATGCGGCATTTGGAATTTATTAGCGGCCAGTTTTTAGAAGTCAATTTCTGTAATAATGTTTATTGTTAGTGTTATCTTTTTAAAAAGAAAGGGTGGTTTTTATGACATCGGAATTTCCTGCCAGTAATTAACTCAACCTTTTTATAAGTTCAGTTATTAGTTTTAGAAAAATTAAAATCGGAACTTTTCCTTTGTGTCCCTAAGGAAAATGTTGTATAACGTTCGGTTTGTTCTGTAATGTACTTACTTCTATAATTAGTGCCGGCATATTCAAACTTTCTATTGATTTAGGGCTTAAAGTATTATACTTATGATTATATTGATTATAGAAGGCTTGAAACTGAATTAAATAACTTGTAATTGTACTGAAAACCCTCGAAGGTAAGTTAGCTCTCCATTTTGTAAACACCTTTCAGATGTTAGGTAACTTTTCATAACCTAGCTGTAGAGTCCTGAAATCAATGAAAATTTCAATTTTCACTAAAAGGCCAACCTCAAAGTTAAATGCGTTTTAATCCAGATTTGTAATTCTGAATTACGTCCAAAATGTAAATAATTCAAATGGATAAATTTGAATGTTCATTGTATTACAAATTAGTTTGTTTCTGTTAAATGAGTTAATGAAAATCCAATGTGAAATTATGGCTAAGTTTTTTTTTAATGTAGAGTCAATGTTTTCGAAGTTACATAACGCTTTCATACTAATCAGGAATGAGGTGGGCTATATAAATTTGCTGCTAGTTATAAGATTTATTTATTTATTTAATAGGACAACCAACAAAATTTATGCGTAGGTAATTGTTTGAATAATATGTAGAAATATTGTTATTTACGGTAAATACCTTAATTATTAATTTGAAAGATGTCTGAACGTCATCACATTCTGTGAGCTTTTTTATGTCAATATGAAACAATTTTAAATAAGTATAGCACTCACACATTCGTTGTGTTCAATTATTGTTGTATTATGTATTTGAGAAAAATCTGATTCAGGATTCATTTTTCTTTCCTTTGGGTGGATAGATTTGGGTCTGTGTGTAGAATCTTACTGCCTTTATTTATCTATTTAGAACTTACCATGCATATAACACTGTAGATAAGGCGGACTTAATGCCAGTCGGCTTTCTTCTCCAGTCAACCTTTATGATCTAAGATCGAAAAACAACGAAAATCAACTTGGGTCCTTTTTCACACGCGTGCGAACTTATTAATGCAACTTATTTAAAAGTAATATAGAAATGGGAAATCAGGGTGCTATACTAGAACAAAAAACATAATCCTCCTTCTGGCGTAGTCGGGTAAAAATCAATGTAGTGGTTTTAGTTAGGTAATCCCTTTCAAATTGAAAGAGCCCTAATTTATATTCATGAAAAGGGTGAATTCGTACATAGTAAGTCTTTTATTTAACTAGCTGGTTAGGTTATCAAGCTACCGCAGCTACGGTGGAAGATTTGAATCCCACAGTAATGTGACGAGTCTCTACATTTATAACTAGAGTTATAGACGTTAATGAAATGTAATAATCTATACTAATATTATAAATGCGAAAGTAACTCTGTCTGTCTCGCTTTCACGCCTAAACCACTAAACCGATTTCGATGAAATTTGATATAGGGATAGTTTGAGTCCTGTCAAAGGACAAAGGATAGTTTTTATCCCGGTTTTTGAAACAGGGACGCACGCGATGAAGTTTTTCTGTGACAGTCAAAATTCCATGCGGGCGAAGCCGCGGGCGGAAAGCTAGTATTTTACATAAATGTTACTTTAGTCTATCTTTCCATCAGTTATTACAATATCCGCCTAGATGGAAACTAACTTTGATAAATTAAAAAGAAATTCAATTTGGTGTGATATTTCAAGGCGAGAGTGAATAGGCACTTACAGGGCAGATATGTACCATCCTTGACTGCATCTCACTTAACACCAGGTGCGATTGCGGTCAAATACCTGTCTTGTCTTGCATAAAAAAAATTGAAAACAACAGTTTTTGTTTACTTCAGTTATTTCGACTAATCCAAGTAAAAAACAATTTTTAAGCTTTTCAGTTCGAATGAAGGCTTCTATTTACAGCTCTTTGCGTGAATTACAATATAATAGTCGATTTTAAGGGCAGATACGCCCTAACTACTGTTGATCGGCTCTTATCGGTGGGTCGTTGACCTACATAAGTACTTTAAAAGCCTTTCCTTATTTATTATTTACAAATTCGCTTTTTTTGTGTGAGCCTGCTTCCTTAAGTGTTTCTTTTTATTAAAATAACAACAAATGGGTATGATGTAGGTACCTACAGCTGTTATGGTTGAAGAATGAAGCTAGCTTCAGTTCGCGGGTTTGCATGGATTTACTTTTTCTTAGCACCAGCCCATAATGTTATCCCGCAGTGGTGGTAGAGCAAGCTATATTTGGGACGTGTATACACGCACTGAAAAAGGCCTGAGTAGGTACCTACTAAATAAAAGATTATATTTGTTTTGGGTAAGACATGTTCTATTTTACAACGCGGCCATTAAATAAAAAATAATTTATCTTTTACTACTAGCTGATAAAGTCGATTTAATTGTACTTTTATTTACAATCAGGTGATCTGTCTGCTTGTTTGTCTCCTGTACCATAAAAAACATAAATCATAAAATATTATTGGTAATTGAACATTTTAAACTACCTAAGACTTTAATATTAAAGAGTCATGTCTGACGCCTATGATGATTATGACCACAGGTTAAGTTGCACTAATTAACTTTAACAGTAACATTAACGATTTCCGGTGTTTTTGTATGGATGGTTCTGACAGAATTTTGATGTTTGTTGAAATTAAAGTAAGATGGTGCAACCCGGCTTTAGAGTTTCCAACTCACTCGAAAGAGTAAGAAAAAGTTTTTTTTATTAAAAGATGCAATATTTTCAACGATTACAGACTCTTTGGTGCAAACGGTTGAGTCACTAACAAGTTTTTATAAAATAACTGCCAGTATCCGCAAATGCGCCTACGCCTGCTTTATTACACGTTGCGTCTGAACACTTTTACAGCAAATCCAATATACAGGGTGATTCAACTACAGTTCTATTATTTACTTAATTTTGAACTAGAAACATTGTTAGTACAAGTAATGAGATTTTAACCTTCGTATACCCGCGCCAAAAAGCATTACACATATACCCGCGCACGGTCTCTCAGACCGAAAGTTGAGCTCGTGTTTTATAGTATAATTGTGTACGGTATTGTACTATAATTTGCTTTAAATTATACGTTAAGGTATTCATTGCATAAAAAAATTAAAACAAATTTTATATTTATAGATATTTTGGTTTAATAAGCCTTTAAATCAGACTTAAAATTTACACAAAATTTTACATCAGTCTAAATTTAATAACAAAAATAAACTTTTTTTTCTTTTGAAGCCTAAAAAATTACTATAAAATATAATAAATGGAAGTATCCTTAGTAATATAAAAGAACAAAACAGTATTTATCACTAGTGGTTTCAGTGGAATAATAACCGGAACATACCATAACTTCATGCTCGTATAATGACAAAAATACTTTTTGCATGTGACAAATCACCGTTTTGCTCAGAATCGGTGTTCTTCTCCTGCACTTCTAAATCATCCACCACCTCATCACTGTCACTTTGGTCATCATAGTTGGAGTCCGAATCTTCACATTCTAACAGCGCCCTTATCCTTTCTTCGTTCATTATAACGACAAAAATGGTTAAAACAAATTAATAATAATAAAATACAGTTATACTTAATTGATATGAAACGCCACTAAAATATGACAATGCATTTTATTGAGTAATATTGTAAAATAAAACAATAGTAACATACCTGAAGTAGTTACACGTATACCCGCGTCGGTCTCACAGACCGAATAACAGCAAAAAGTGACACACATACACTTGGCAGCAGCGATCGCCCAACACTAAATAATGGCAGGCCACAAATCATGAAGCTACTAAAAACCGCAAAGTCATAGAGTTAATACTTTTTGAAAAAACTTCGAATTATTAGTTCGTCGGTCTGAGAGACCAACGCACGGGTATAGGAAGGTTAAACATAGGAACAATTTTATTGTAATCAAATTAACAACGTAAACATAGCATTTTTATTTATATTAAAGTTTTCTCCATTATCAGGCGATAACTTTTATTGCTAAATTTCTCCTTGCATCCAACTTATGTGATAGCAACACGATGTGAACGCGGCATTATAATTTCAGAGCGTTTTCACATTTAGGCGATTTAGCAGAGCGACAAACGCGCGACAGACACGCTGCCGAAAATTTCATACTGTTTGACAGTGGATGCATGCCTTCACATTATAAAAACGCCACTGCCGCGCTGTTGTCGCGCTTCTAACGCCCTAATGTGAAAGCGCTCTAATCATCATCATCATTTCAGCCGTAGGGCGTCCACTGCTGAACATAGGCCTCCCCCAATGCTTTCCATGTTGATCGATTGGTAGCGGCCTGCGTCCAGCGCTTCCCCGCTACCTTTACGATGTCGTCGGTCCACCTTGTAGGTGGACGTTCCATGCTGCGTTTTTCGTTACCCGGCCTCCATTCCTGAACCTTGCTGCCCCATTTTCCGTCAGTTCTGCGTACTATGTGCCCTGCCCATTGCCACTTCAGCTTGCTAATCCGTCGGGCTATGTCAGCGACTTTAGTTCGTTTATGGATCTCCTCATTTCTGATTCGATCTCGCAAAGAAACACCAAGCATAGCCCTCTCCATAGCAGCGGTGAACAGTTTCGGAGATAACATCTCCCTGCCTAACTGTGTTAGTGTCAAAGCGCTCTAAACGTATGACAAAATGTTGGCTAAAGTCTAAAGACGCATAAAACTCACGCCATCTGTGCTTGAGGCTTTAAACTTCCAAAGCCTACATTCAGCAATGTATTACCTCCTTTATCAGGATGGATTTTGTCACCCTGCCCTACAGTAATGTAAAAAGGTATAGGCTATTTTCTGCTCTTCACGGTCAGATCTGTGTGTTATATTTTCTGTCCTCTGTACTTTCAGTTTGGTTAAAACTATTTTCTATGATAGGCTGTTGATAATGGTTTCCGAATACTATTGAGCCAATTACTTTATGTCACGGTGATATTGTGTCTTGAGCGTAAGAGATGCCATAGACTTTGTATTAATTCTGAATACCTAGTAAGTAATATAATAGCTAAATTAGTCTTCCAAACTAAAGTCAGACTTAGCACGTGCCCAGTAAATGTTGAATGAGCAAACAAATCGGCACGTTTAATGAATAATGTTTCGGCAATTGTCCTTGAGATTCTAATTAACAAATTGAATTTGACTTCGAATGGTCACTGGGGTGCCTCTGTAATTATTTTTGCTTGTATCAACCTGGAAAATGTACGCTTACTATTATTGTGTTTCTATCCACGTGAATTTCTATCAAGATATTTAATTGAAAATCCGTTCTATTGGACAGACCAATTTATTGACGGGATTGGATAGCTATTAAGGATTTCATCATAAATTGGATTATGAAGTGCCTCAATTTTTATGTTAAATAATAAGTATTTAATTTTATTTTAGAGGACCAAGTTACTTTTATTTTGTTGTAAGAAATATTATGGCGCTAAATTGGTTTTTGCTCAGTATACCTACTTACTATGCATTTGTGAGGATTTGTGAGGATTTGTGAGCATTTGTGAGGATTTGTGAGCATTTGTGAGCTATGGCGCAAAACGGTGTAAATGAAATTCAAATCCTCACAATATTTTCAGTTCAGAATTGTCAGAAAAAATACTTGAAGATGCAATGACAAGCAATATTTCTCGACAGGACCTTATGAAAGGTATAGTGTTGATAGATCTATCGTTCGTTTGTTCGTTTCAGCCGAATGACGTCCACTGCTGGACAAAGGCCTCCCACAAGGATTTTTCACAAAGACCGGTCCTGCGCCGCCCGCATCCAGGCACCTCCCATGACCTTCACCAGATCGTCGGTCCACCTAGTGGGAGGCTTGCCCACACCACGTCTTTCAGCTCGTAGTCGCCACTCAAGATTTTTTCTGCCCCAGTAGCCATCAGCTTTGCGAGCTATATGTCCAGCCCACTCCCACTTGATTTTAACGATCTGGGGGCTATGTCAGTCACTTTAGTTCTCCTGCGGATCTCCTCATTTCTGATTCGATCTCTCAGGGAAACTCCGAGGCATATAGAATAGAATAGAATAGAATATTATTTAATATAGAATAGATCTATCCTGAAATAAATCAAAATGTCGTCAATGACACCATTTTGGTCATGACGCATTATGACTACTATACGAGAGTACTTTACACGAAACACGATCTAATCTGCATTGAATGAAAAGTGGAGGAAGGTCTTGTTACACAAAACTATTATTAATTAGACATTAGTTCACATTTAAATAAGGTAACACATCAACTAAAAGATTAAATCTGTTTTAATCAATAATCAATTTTTAATACAAAATGAAAATAAAAATTCGAAAGTGACTCTATCAAGAACACAAAGGTTCCTAAATTTGAATCTTCAGATTCAAATTTCAAAAACAATAAGTTTCAGTGTCCACTTATGCACACTAGTTGCTAGTTGGCACCAAAAGCGAAAAGGCTAATCACTCGCCAGTGGTTTTGGCGGCTAACTGGTGAGCACTCACTCACTGGCTTGAAAAGGTAAATTAATTGTGGATGTTTGACCAAAAGAAATTGACGCACTTTATTAAACTTCATAATTGAATTTACTACTAATAAGCAAACGGTAAGGTTGCTTGAAGTTTTAATCATATTATGAGGGTATTCCCATTTCCCATTTGAAAACAAAGGCCAATCTTTTTAAAATAATTGCAGTACCTGACTCACTGCAGTTGAATTATTTTTCCAAAAACTTTCACGGTCACATAAGTTAGAACACTGCAATATCCGTGACATTGATACTTTAGACACGAATGTTAAACTTTGTATATTTCTTAATTAAGCCTTTGGCTCTATCATTTTGTTGATTTGATTTAGTCAGAAATTGTAAAAATTATGTAATGAAAAGCATAATTGAAAAAATTTCTGATTAAATAATGCATAATATGGCAAAAACACAAAAGAACTTTGAGAAGTTGCGCTTAGCAAACTCATTTTACATTAGGATTATATTTTTTACTAACAAGAAGCTTTAATACAGCACCAAAAAGTTTTTTTTTTAAAGGAAACCGTAACAATTTTTTCCTTGTAAAGAAAAGCAAACCTGTCTTTAGACATATAGACTAAGAGCNCCATAGTAACAAATGCTAAGGCGGACGTATTCTGTCAGCATACAGCACTTTTTTTTTAATTGGCCGACACTTTTGATTTTGAACAAAAAATGTATGAATAGTCGATGACTTTTAGATCTCAAATACTCGACGCACAGTGGAGCTACGGCTTCGGTGCCATAGTAACAAATGCTAAGGCAGACGTATTCTGTCAGAATACAGCACTTTTTTTTGTTGGCCGGCACTTTTGATTTTGGACCAAAAATATATGAAACGTGGATGATGTCCTTTCTCCTTGCATCCAACTTATGTGATAACAACAAGACGTGAGCGCGGTGTTACGATTTCTTAGAGCGCTATTACATTAGGGCGTTAGAAGCGCGACAGTAGCGCGGCAGCGACGTTTTTATTATGTGAAGGCATGCATCCGCTGTCACATAGTATGAAATTTTCGGCAGCGCGTCTGTCGCGCGTTTGTCGCGCTTCTGACGCCCTAATGTGAAAGCGCTCTAAACGTATGACAAAATGTTGGCTAAAGTCTAAAGACGCATAAAACTCACGCCATCAGTGCTTGAGGCTTTAAACTTCCAAAGCCATTCAGCAATGTATTACCTCCTTTATCAGGATGGATTTTGTCACCCTGTCATACATGAATGTGAAGGTATAGGCTATTTTCTGCTCTTCACCGTCAGATCTCTGCGTTATATTTTCTGTCCTCTGTACTTTCAGTTTGGTTAAAACTATTTTCTATGAAGTATTATAGAAAATATGAACAATAGTTCATAATGGCTTCCGTATTAGGTACTAGGACCTATTACTTTATGTTACGGTGATGTGTTTTGAGTGCAAGCGATGCCATAGACTTTGTATTAATTCTGAATACATAGTAACATAACAGCTAAATTAGTCTTCCAAACTAAAGTCAGACTTAGCACGTGCTCAGTAAATGTTGAATAACCAAACAAATCGGCACGTTTAATGAATAATGTTTCGGCAATTGTCCTTGGGATTCTAATTAACAAATTGAATTTGACTTCGAATGGTCACTGGGGTGCCTCAGTAATTATTTTTGCTTGTATCAACCTGGAAAATGTACGCTTACTATTATTGTGTTTCTATCCACGTGAATTTCTATCAAGATATTAAATTGAAAATCCGTTCTATTGGACAGACCAATTTATTGACGGGTGTGGATTGGATAGCTATTAAGGATTTCATCATAAATTGGATTATGAAGTGCCTCAATTTTTATGTTAAATAATAAGTATTTAATTTTATTTTAAAGGACCAAGTTACTTTTATTTTGTTTTAAGAAATATTATGGCGCTAAATTGGTTTTTGCTCAATATACCTACTTACGAGTACTATGCATTTGTGAGGATTTGTGAGCATTTGTGAGGATTTGTGAGCATTTGTGAGCTATGGCGCAAAACGGTGTAAATGAAATTCAAATCCTCACAATATTTTCAGTTCAGAATTGTCAGAAAAAATACTTGAAGATGCAATGACAAGCAATATTTCTCGACAGGACCTTATGAAGGGTATAGTGTTGATAGATCTATCGTTCGTTTGTTCGTTTCAGCCGAATGACGTCCACTGCTGGACAAAGGCCTCCCACAAGGATTTTTCACAAAGACCGGTCCTGCGCCGCCCGCATCCAGTCACCTCCCATGACCTTCACCAGATCGTCGGTCCACCTAGTGGGAGGCTTGCCCACACCACGTCTTTCAGCTCGTAGTCGCCACTCAAGATTTTTTCTGCCCCAGCAGCCATCAGCTTTGCGAGCTATATGTCAAGCCCACTCCCACTTGATTTTAACGATTCTGGGGGCTATGTCAGTCACTTTAGTTCTCCTGCGAATCTCCTCATTTCTGATTCGATCTCTCAGGGAAACTCCGAGGCATATAGAATAGAATAGAATAGAATATTATTTATATAGAATAGATATATCCTGAAATAAATCAAAATGTCGTCAATGACACCATTTTGGTCATGACGCATTATGACTACTATACGAGAGTACTTTACACAAAACACGATCTAATCTGCATTGAATGAAAAGTGGAGGAAGGTCTTGTTACACAAAACTATTATTAATTAGACATTAGTTCACATTTAAATAAAGTAACACATCAACTAAAAGATTAAATCTGTTTTAATCAATAATCTATTTTTTGTACAAAGTGACACTAAAAATACGAAAGTGACTCTATCAAGAACACAAAGGTTTTAGAATTTGAATCAGAAGTTTCTAATTTCGAAAACAATAACTTTCAGTGCGCACTT
This sequence comes from Ostrinia furnacalis, assembly GCF_004193835.3. Lineage (NCBI taxonomy): Eukaryota > Metazoa > Arthropoda > Insecta > Lepidoptera > Crambidae > Ostrinia > Ostrinia furnacalis. The sequence continues at coordinate 826,620 of NW_021132286.1, read as the reverse complement.
TTGCATACTAGTTGCTAGTTGGCACCACAAGCGAAAAGGCCAGTGGTTTTGGCGGCTAACTGGTGAGCACTCAGTCACTGATATGAAAAGGTAAATTAATTGTGGATGTTTGACCAAAAGAAATTGACGCATTTTACTTATTAAAAAAACATTAATTTCTTTTACGAACTTAATATTAGGAAATGGTGATGTTGCTTGAATTTCGAAGTTTTAACCGTGCTATGCGATATTCCTATTAAAAAAATAAACTTTTTAAAATCATTAAGGTCATTGCAGTACCTGATTCACTGATGCAGTTTAATTATTTTTCCAAAAACTTTCACGGTCACTTAGGTTAGAATACTGCAATATCCGTGACATTGATAGGTACTTTAGACACGAATGTTAAACTTTGTATATTTCTTAAAATGATACCATTGCAAGCTTTAAGCCTTTGGCTCTATCATTTTTTTGATTTGATTTAGTCGGAAATTGTAAAAATTATGTAATGAAAAGCATAATTGAAAAATTTTCTAATTAAATAATAATTAATTTTCTGATTAAATAAAACACAAAAGAACTTTGAGAAGTTGCACTTAGCAAGTTCATTTTAAATTAGGATTATATTTTTTACTTACAAGAAGCTTTATTGCAGCACCAAAAAGTATTTTTTTTTAAAGGAAACCGTAATTATTTTTTCCTTGTAAAGAAAAGCAAACCTGTGTTTAGACATAGTTAATAATTGCAAATAAGTACATACTCGTATTACTGTAGCTAGTAAAATCTATTAATATACAGCTGTAGTCTAAGTGGTTATGGTTAATGAGATTGCATGTATTAGGGTTCCCCAGGGAACGGCCATATGTCACAATACGATGGAATGCAAAGGACATTGCATTTTATTTCCTATTCCTACGTATTTAATGGTGATTATTCTTTGATGTTTATTTGCAATGGACGAGTAATTTTCCGCGCTAAGTTAGCATTCCATGAATGCAATTATTTCTATGTATAATTATTGACATTTGTAGGTAATTTTAAATATTACAAAGTTTTAGTGGCCGGACGCACCTTAATTCGTGGAACTTTTAATTCTTCTAATCAAAAAACGTTTGGCTGCAAAAAAGTCTAAAAGCTCTTTTTAGGAGAAAATATTCCTTTCCTTCTTAATCTTTTTCTTCAATGTTGATTGTGGTATACTGTCATTTTAGTCAGATTATACAATAACAGGAAATTTTCCATCCCCTAAGTTTTGGCATCTACCTAAGCCGCAAACTAAAGGGCACTGTAACATTTCGTCTTGATAAGGTTGGAACCAAGTGCCTATACATTGTCGATTTCCTCCTTACCATATTTTTCGCTAAGCATTTTTGGGTTAATATTAATGATTACCTGTCACGCAACGTCGAGGGCTGCCGTTCGTTTGATTCCAAATGTAACCAATTGAAAATGGTTCTAGTTGCTAAAGGGGTAACTTTGGAAATGGGTTATACAGGCTCGTGTTTGCTGCAAACCAGAATAAAGCCGTGATTGGAGGAATTTCGATATTGAACCAGTCACAGGCCTCAATGAAGTCTGAAGATTAAAATCAAACACTAGTAGCTAAAATAGAGAGAACACACGGGTCTATGCTGCAGCCGAAACGTCAAGTCGTGAATGTAATTCATTTATAATTGTCGCGTTGAATCCCGTATCTCTCTATTTTAATTGAAATGGAACATTAACAATGCTATAAGATATTTTGATGATTTTAAAACAAATATCCTTGTGCTGAATTTCATATTTATATTTCATAAGTTAATTTAACGAAAAAAATGGTTTGTTATGAAAGTTCAGGCTTTATTTTCAGTAGAGATACATACCCACAGGCTTGGTATTTTCTTTTATTGTTAGGAAAACAAACAGCATTCTATAACACACATAGAGTTATCAATTAAACTGCACATTTGCCAAAAGAGTTAACAAATACGAGTAGTTCTTACATAGGTAACGTTTTTAGAAATTGAGTAAACAGACATTTAGAATTTTGCGAATAATTATAATTAATTTACAAAGGCAGACAATCCTGTAAGCGAATCCGCCCCAAATGTTACTGGTGCGGCTCATTCCTGACCCAAATCTGTTTTAATGAATACCTAATGTATGGAAATTAAATAAGTACAAATCAATGTGACCGTAAAATCGGTGGAGTTAACCATTGTGTAATGGTTACTAACCTAAAGCGCATAGTGACAGTCTCTGCGATTATGCCTAGACTAATTAAGTATTGGAAATAATGTAAAATAGAAAATTTCACTTTTTAACCGACTCCAAAAAAGGAGGAGCACGTTATGTTTATGGAGAAAGAAACAAGAATCCGAAAACTTTACGCTTTGTTTGTATATAATTTGTGTATATTTGTGTAAAATTTTAAAGCATCGTGATACTTTGCAAAATTATTATTGTTGAATAAGATGATTTAATAATATAATTTATGGCACATGTTTACGTAGTACATGAATATTTTTCTTGTATTTATGGCATTATGTTTAGTACATAAATACTTTTCTTTTGACTGTGAAAGGAAAACTTAATTGTAAAGTATGCAGCCTGCTCACCTACCTACACTTTTTCAATAGCAATTCAGCATATCGATGAATAAAATATAAGCATTGACAAGTTCATTAATTTTCTATAGTAAAGACACGAAAGACCCGTGACGCCACCTAACATTTCTTGTTTTTGGTTATAACTTTTGAAATTGAAAGCTAAGCAGGTAATTAATTTTCAGGCTTTATTTTACGAAGTGTGTATTAAATATTAATTAATACCTGCTAGATGGTTTAACCAGAATAAGGAAGCTCCTGTCCTGCATCTCACTGATGGAAAGTAATTTTCAATACATTTTCACTCAGTATCAAGATGTCATGTTCCTAATCATATCTAAGCGAGCCATGGCTTCCATAGTGCGCCCTCGCATTCTAACGGTCAATACCATTATAATACCATCTGACATGGACAAAGTCGTTGACATACAAAACACAAATCCACAGCTGACCTGTCAGTAACAAAAACTCTTCACACTTTCCTCCACTTAAGGAAGGAACCTTAATCAGGGGCATCAAAGACTGTTTTCCTTTGAACTGCAAATGTATAGAAATGTCAGATGAATCGCTTGAAATAAATTGCAGTAATGGCCTAGTTGTAGCAATTGCAGCTGACGTCAGACATTATAGGTCAATTTACAGTCTATAAATACAGGACATATTCTTATGAAGAGAACAAGATTAGAGATTACACTTGATTTTATACAGGGTGTTTTAATACAAGTATGGAAGCGAATGTGTTATTTTACTATGAGTTTTAATACAATATGTAGATAATAGAGCTGACTCAAAATTCTCCCCTAAATATTTCCAGCTGCATCAAATCGATACCCGTTATATTCATGGCATGTTTTATTTCTCGTCCATCGATACTATGGAAAAAGACATCGTTTCAGCCAAATGACGTCCACTGCTGGACAAAGGCCTCCCCCAAGGTTTTCCACAATGAACGGTCCTGCGCTGCCCGCATCCAGGCTCTTCCCGCGATCTTTACCAGAAAAAGACATACTCTGATAATAAACCTTGAAAACTTTAGGACTCGAGCTTCTCAAACCACATCTTGGTTTTTTAAACACTGAAATAACAATTTTCGCTCCTTGAGTTACAATGTTGTGCGTTTACCATCTTATCTTGCTTTGATCAGAGCATGCTGTATATTTACCATCATCCGGTGAAACTGTGTGTCACTGTTATTTCTCGTGATCAAGCAAATTTGAATAGGACCGGGACCTTAGTCAAGTGTAGATACGATTGCTTTGCATGCGGATTGTGAGAGAAATGCTTTCACTCCTAGGACTTATTTCTATTGTGATAACGTTTCTAATGAGATAACTAAATAGATTTTATTTATCTATCATACATACAGCTTGATTCATTGGAAGGATATCAAATAACAGAAACGATTGAGACCCGTGTTTCTTTATTTTAGTTTAAAACGTTTCCCCAAGAGAACGACGTTAAAATTTTAAAAATCATTCTAGTCAATAAATTATATCAGCAACCAGTATTATGGGGACGTATTTTTCTTTTTAAGAATTAGGATAATAATTGTCCTGAAGGGAAATAAATAATTATATTTGAATAGTAGAGTCAACCATTTTTGTTTGAGCCCCTACCAAAATAACACCCTGTATACGGATGAATTTGAAGTAATCGAGAGCTATGGGATTTTAATATTGAGAAGGATTTATTCAACAAAACATATACCTACTTTTTTAATTTATTTGTGTAAATGAAAACGCTTGTGGATATTATAAATATTAAAAAACCAGAACTACTATAATACTTTCCTGCTAAAGTAATTATGTGTTAGCTGTTTTCTTTGTAGAAAAACGTTTCAATAAAATCTATTTTAACTTTCGTGAAGTTGTTGTCCTTTAAACAAGTAACTACAAGGTACCTTTAAAAGTATCAAAAATAGACATCCATTAGTATATTTTTAGATCTTTTTGATCGATTTTAAGTTGAAACAATGTAATTAAAGTTAGTTTGTGTACCCACATACGTCAAACTTTTGATTGTTGAATTTATAATTTTGTTCAAAAGATATTTAAAAAATTGTACAGAGGTGTTTGTACTCGTAGTTTGTAGTAATAGGGATGGTATAAACATATTTCGACAATATTACTTAACATTATTGCCTAAATAAACTAAAAATAATGGGAAAGTTTGTCTTAATAAAATATTATTACAAACAAAAAAAAATATAATGTTGATCTTCTAGATCAAAAATATGGGTTCAAAAGGTCATATTTACCAATTTAAGTAACATTATAAACAAATACATTATTTTATTAAATAGTTAACATTATTATGTAGCCTAAAACATAATATACATCATCTATCATTNTCATCGAGTTTGGGTTCGTTGGATTTGTCTTTTCGAGCACTTTAGTATTAGATAACGTCCAGGGTCCTGAGATTAAGATATAACTAAAAAGTGTAAAATAAAATTATAATAAAAATAAACTTTTTTAAAAACAAGCTTTTATTCTGAATTTCGAAAGCTTGTAGCGCAAACAGAGAAAAAGAGGAATAAATTCCATGCGCGATACAAACTTTCGAAATTCAGAATAAAAGCTTGTTTTTAAAAAAGTTTATTTTTATTATAATTTTTTTCAATAGCAATTCAGCATATCGATGAATAAAATATGAGCGTTGACAAGTTCATTAATTTTCTATGGTAAAGACACGAAAGACCAGTGACGCCACTACTTCTCCAACTGATTGACTAACATTTCTTGTTTTTGGTCATAACTTTTGAAATTCCTACTAGATGGTGTACAATTTTCAATTGAATCATTTTTAACCAGAACAAGGAAGCTGTCCTACATATCACTGATGGAAAGTAATTTTCAATACATTTTCACTCAGTATCAAGATGTCGTGTTCCTAATCATATCTAAGCGAGCCATGGCTTCCATAGTGCGCCCGCGCATTCTAACGGTCAATACCATTATAATACCATCTGACATGGACAAAGTCGTTGACATACAAAACACAAATCCACAGCTGACCTGTCAGTAACAAAAACTCTTCACACTTTCCTCCACTTAAGGAAGGAACCTTAATCAGGGGCATCAAAGACTGTTTTCCTTTGAACTGCAAATGTATAGAAATGTCAGATGAATCGCTTGAAATAAATTGCAGTAATGGCCTAGTTGTAGCAATTGCGTCTGACGTCAGACATTATAGGTCAATTTTACAGTCTATAAATACAGGACATATTCTTATGAAGAGAACAAGATTAGAGATTACACTTGATTTTATACAGGGTGTTTTAATACAAGTATGGAAGCGAATGTGTTATTTTACTAGGAGTTTTAATACAATATGTAGATAATAGAGCTGACTCAAAATTCTCCCCTAAATATTTCCAGCTGCATCAAATCGATGCCCGTTATATTCATGGCATGTTTTATTTCTCGTCCATCGATACTATGGAAAAAGACATCGTTTCAACCAAATGACGTCCACTGCTGGACAAAGGCCTCCCCCAAGGTTTTCCACAATGAACGGTCCTGCGCTGCCCGCATCCAGGCTCTTCCCGCGATCTTTACCATAAAAATACTACTCTGATAATAAACCTTGAAAACTTTAGGACTCAAGCTTCTCAAACCACATCTTGGTTTTTTAAACACTGAAATAACAATTTTCGCTCCTAGAGTTACGATGTTGTGCGTTTACCATCTTATCTTACTTCGATCAGAGCATGCTGTATATTTACCATCATCCGGTGAAACTGTGTGTCACTGTTATTTCTCGTGATCAAGCGAATTTGAATAGGACCGGGAACTAAGTCAAGTGTAGATACGATTGCTTTGCACGCGGATTGTGAGAGAGATACTTTCACTCCTAGGACTTACTTATGTCCATAGAAATAAGATTTACAGTGTGATAACTAAATTATGGAGTTGTTTAGACCTGTCGATTTATTGGTAGGTTATTAAAGAAAAAGGATTAATTCTACTGCTCAAATGCTACCAGTTTCCCCAGAAGAAGTTGAAATTAAAGAAAAAATCTAAATTTCATAAAGCATCCGCAATCAGTCATCTAAGACTTAAATTTTTCATAGAATATGGGTATTGGCCCTGTAGGAAAATGACTGTATTTGAATAGTAGAGTCAACCCTTTTTGTTTGAGCCCCTACCATAGAACATCCTGTATACGGATGAATTTGAAGTTGTCTAGTAATCGAAAGCTATGGGTTTCTAATATTGAGAAGGATATAATGAAAGGAATTGTTGAATAAATCAACAAAACATATTTTTTTTAATTATTTGTGTAAATGAAAACGCTTGTGGATATTATAAATATTTAAAAAACCAGAACTACTATAATACTTTCCTGCTAAAGTAATTACGTGTTAGCTGTTTTCTTTGTAGAAAAACGTTTCATTAAAATATATTTTAACTTTCATGACATACTTTCATGAAGTTGTTGTCCTTTAAACAAGTAATTACAAGGTACCTTTAAAAGTATCGAAAATAGACATCCATTAGTATATTTTTAGATCTTTTTGATCGATTTTAAGTTGAAACAATGTAATTAGAGTTAGTTTGTGTACCCATATCGTCAAACTTTAGATTGTTGAATTTATAATTTTGTTCAAAAGATATTAAAAAAAATTGTACAGGGGTGTTTGTACTCGTAGTTTGTAGTAATAGGGATGGTATAAACATATTTCGACAATATTACATAACATTATTGCCTAAATAAACCAAAAATAATGGGAAAGTTTGACATGTCGTAACTCGTTAGTCCATAAAGCTAAAAGCTTTCTCATGATTACTTACTTTATGAACATTATTATCTGTTAATATCTTTTAAGTTGATTTATTTATCGTCATTAATGAAATTCCTCGAATTATGTTGAAACTTTTTTGACTTTTGTATTTCAAACCGTAAAAGTAAAATAGTTAGACACGTGTCAAAGTTGACAGCTGAAATTTTGTTTTGCTGATAATAATTTGGATTTTGCCTTTTCTTTTCAGGTATTGCTACAGCCTGTCGGCGACGATTTAAAAAGTCTTACGCTATCCAGAGTCCGCCAAAATGAGCTACTTAGAAAAAGTTGATAAATACTTAGACTCCCTCAAAGTGGGGAAAAGTAAGTACAAGTGTTTTGTCTTAACTCCATAACAACTGTCTCCCGTATCAGGTTGTTATCTTTATGACGATAACTATCTCTGTCCCCAGGGCCACACACATCGCGATAGTACAAAGATTCACATTACCGCAATGTATCCAGAAGGTATATTTTGGTGCTTTTTTGCATGGTCGTAAGACTTCGCTCCGCTGTTGCCCGAATGTTATCGCGATGAGTGTGGCCCAGGAGAGTTATTAGCTATAGTTGTTGCAGTTTATTACATGTGTGGTGGCTCACTACTGTTCGTTTTTCCAAAAGTTTCAGACGAGAAAGTGACAGACACTATACTGTCGTTATGTGCATGTAGACGTACACACACAAGTAAAGCTCACTCGCCTTTGTGAGTTGCAAGAAGTATACTATACAGGGTGTTAGGTAAATGGGTATATGAGCCGACACTAGCCCATGTTAACATGGTCATATAAATGGTATGGTGAAGTCAGAAATTTGATATCATCATTTTAATTTTTTAATTTTCATACAAAATAAATTTTATAAAATCCGATTTGTATGAAAAATAAAATAATTAAAATGAAGATATCAATTCTCTGACTTCACCANACTCATATTATGTATTATTATGTTCAATACAAACAATCATAAAGTTACACTCGCCCCAACCGCGTCTCCGCATTCCATCGAATCCTATAAAAATGTGGTTTTTGGACATAGCGATACTTATTTTTCACAATTTTTATTATTAAAAATTACTTGTCGATATTTTGATGAATAAATGTTATTAAAAGTTTTTTTCTAAAACTGATAGTTTAGCTGGAAAAAAATATTTTCCATCCTAATAGTACGCCGGCTGCGCTCGATTCGGATATAGTGACGTCACGCGGCCCGGCGTACGTTGACTTTTAGCGGCAAAAACGGCCTATGTTTATTACTTAATATCTTCGTAAGTAATGGTCCGATTTGGATAATTCAAAAAGATATATCTTTCTTATGTCTTAAAGATTAACGTAGATACTAGTTTTATTGAATTTTCTACAACAGTACTGATCCTCATTCCGCTGATTCAGTCTTAGTAATGACAAACCAGCTCAGGGACCATGATATTCTATTTTTTTTTAAAAGTGGTTAACTTTTTGTATGTTTCTCAATTAATGAATATGTATTTCAACAGGCATTCAAGTTAAACCTCTTCAAAGATGGTATTTTGTATGCAGGGTGTCGATATCCGTCCAATACGCAAAATCCTATGGTAAGTCCATCTCTGTTTTTACTGCTGACAACTTCAAAATGAACTTTAGTCTTTTCTTAATGTTATTGTCTTTTGTCCATTTATTATCATCATTAAATATTATCTTTATCTGTACTTCCAGCTGTTAGACTTAGGCTGGTGGTACTTCTTCGCGAAATTCACGGAACTGCTGGACACAGTGTTCTTCGTTCTACGAAAGAAGAACAGTCAGGTAAGAATGCTTTCTCAGTACCTAATTAAATTCATTAAACAGAAGTAGTACCACGACAGGAAAAAAGAATCCTAATAGAATCATTTCTTTTGTCTGCCTNTAAATGGTATGGTGAAGTCAGAAATTTGATATCATCATTTTAATTTTTTAATTTTCATACAAAATAAATTTTATAAAATCCGATTTGTATGAAAAATAAAATAATTAAAATGAAGATATCAATTCTCTGACTTCACCATACCATTTATATGACCATGTTAACATGGGCTAGTGTCGGCTCATATACCCATTTACCTAACACCCTGTATAAGTAGTATATCCGTTAAGCTAGCACCCATAACACAAGCATTAAGTTGCTTACTTTGGGGCTAGCTGGCGCTGTGTGAAATTGTCCAAAGATTTATTATTATTTATTATACTTCCAATTATTCCGAAATTTTCTGCTCTATTTCTTTCTTATAAATCTTAAAAGGTCCTAGGGTATACTATGTAATTTGTATTATATATAAGGTTATAAGAATGTGTAGGTAACATATCAATCTACATAACCACCCCGAAAACGGAGTCGCACAAGACGGGACATAATTGAAAGAGAAGACTCTAGTTCCATCTTCTTCCAGGTGCAATGGTCGACTCATGGTTCATGATGTCGAGTCCTTCGCCCATCATCGGCGTGGTGATAGCATACCTAGTGGTGATCAGGCTGGTGCCGGTGATAATGAAGAACCGCCCGCCGATGCAGATGAACAAACTCATCACTTACTACAACGCGTCGCAAGTCCTGTTGGCGACTATGATTTGTGCAAAGGTATTTATAAACCTTTTTCGTTCGTTCGTTCGTTTCAGCCGAAAGACGTCCACTGCTGAACAAAGGCCTCCCCCAAAGATTTCCACAAAGATCGGTCCTGCGCCGCTCGCATCCAGGCACCTAAACGTTTTTACTTAAATTTTAATCTAAGACATCAGGATGCCCAGCTTTTGAGGCTATCTTTCACTGTCGCTCGTTCTAGCTTTGGTGAAAAAGAGATGCAATTGATGCAAACATTCGAAACTTCGGACAACAATTTTGAGAGTAGCCTGATGAAAGCGTTTTATCTCTACCTTATCCATGCTCCTTCATAAATAAAATCCCCGACCAATGATACAGAGCCGTGATTTTTTTAATCTTGGTAATTCCGCTGATTCAGTCTTAGTAATGACAAACCAGCTCAGGGACCATGATCTTCTAATTTTTTTTAAAGTGTTTAACTTTTTGTATGTTTCTCAAATGAATATTTTATGTATTTCAACAGGCATTCAAGTTAAACCTCTTCAAAGATGGTATTTTGTATGCAGGGTGTCGATATCCGTCCAATACGCAAAATCCTATGGTAAGTTCATCTCTGTTTTTACCGCTAAAAACTTCATTAGGTACATCACAATTCACTTCTGTCTTTTCTCCATGCTATGGTCTTTTGTGTATCTATTATCATCATTAATATTATCTTTATTTGTACTTCCAGCTGTTAGACTTAGGCTGGTGGTATTTCTTCGCCAAATTCACGGAGTTGCTGGACACGGTGTTCTTCGTTCTACGAAAGAAGAACAGTCAGGTAAGATATTTCTCAGTACCTAACTTAATTCATTAAACAGAAGTAGTACCACGACAGGACAAAAGAATCCTTATAGAATCATTTCTTTTGTCTGCCTGTTTCGCTGTTTTCATAATTATATCACACTTATAATGCCATAAACTTACCTTTTAATTCAATGTGAGATCAATGTTTTTATTTTATGAGCTTTTTTTAATGATTGAGAGCACTAAAAAAGAAAAGGAAGGAAGAATGAAAGAGCGAAGAAGGAAAAGGAAGGAGGACACGAAACTATCAATTACGAGTCTGACTAGCACTTGATCAAATAAATATCATTACTATGACTGAAATAGCTTGAATATTAATAAGGTCAGTGTATTTAAAACACAATAATATCCCTAATTACAACATAACTTTGTCGACCGCTACGACAATTCATACGTTCATAAATATTCCGACTTCACGTGCACAGAAATCATTTGAACTAAGCTACTCAGACTTGAATGTTGTTGGTATCGGCAGCAATCTCACGCGACATGTCTCGATATTATTTACATTTCACAGTAAGTTAGATCTAAATTCTGTTGTACATGTACCGTATACAGCGACGGTACTTCAAGCGTTACTATAGTGGATTCTTTTGTAGTTTATAGGTGTTATATTCGTCTACTTATGATTTCGAATGTACTTTCTCTGGTGCTTATAAATGATTAATCTGAAGACCCAGTAAGGAATTAAGCTAGAATTTTCTTGCTTTTTATAATAAGGTTGAAAATGATGCTGATAGATATCATCTTCAAGAGTGACAGATAAAGGGTCTTTGCAATTTATTCCGAGAGGTCTAGTTTCTTTATTATGCTTATCGTGAAGGAGTATATTGTCACTAATATTTTTGATACTGTAATTTTCAGGTGACCTTCCTCCACGTGTACCACCATGTTATCATGGCAGTATACTCGTGGAGCTATCTCAAGTTCGCTGCAGGGGGACAAGGGGCGATTCTGGCACTCCTCAACTCAATCGTGCATGTGGTCATGTACACTTACTACCTCCTCTCAGGGNACGTCAATGTCATCTCTTCTCTAAATATAATGAGACCGCTCGGACACCGAGCCCACAGCGTGGTAGGGGTGGGGTTGCCCGCTCTTTTGTTTTTTACTACTACTACGCTGAATATTGTGTGCGGATTGGGTTGTCGTACAGGGGTACTACATGGTAAAATAAATCTCTTCGGCGAAAACAGGATAATTTAGATCGAACTTCACTTGGTAAGTTCGTTTGATCATTCAAATGTACCTACTCGTAACTCGTTAGTCTATAAATCTAAAAGCTTTTCTCATGATTACTTACTTTCTGAACATTATTATCTGTTAATATCATTTAAGTTAAGTTATTTATTTATTTATCGTCATTAATGAAATAAATTAGAATTCCTCGAATTATGTTAAAACTTTTTTGATTTTCCTCTTTTGTATTTCAAACCGTAAAAGTAAAATAGTTAGACACGTGTCAAAGTTGACAGCTGAAATTTTGTTTTGCTGATAATAATTTTGGATTTTGCCTTTTCTTTTCAGGTATCGCTACAGCCTGTCGGCGACGATTTAAAAAGACGTTATCCAAAGTCCGCCAAAATGAGCTACTTAGAAAAAGTTGATAAATACTTAGACTCCCTCAAAGTGGGGAAAAGTAAGTACAAGTGTTTTGTCATAACTCCCGACTTTCTCCCGTATCAGGTTGTTATCTTTATGACGATAACTATCTCTGTCCCCAGGGCCACACACATCGCGATAGTACAAAGATTCACATTACCGCAATGTATTCAGAAGGTATTTTTGGTGCTTTTTTGCATGGTCGTAAGACTTCGCTTCGCTGTTGCCCGAATGTTATCGCGATGAGTGTGGCCCAGGAGAGTTATTAGCTATAGTTGTTGCAATAATTCACGAAGGCGAGTGAGCATTACATGTGTGGTGGCACGCTACTGTTCGTTTTTCCAAAAGTTTTGACAGACACTACACTGTCGTTATGTGCATGTAGACGTACACACACAAGTAAAGCTCACTCGCCTTCGTGAGTTGTAAGAACTATCTTCCAACTATTCCGACATTTTCTGCTTATAAATCTTAAAAGGTCCTAGGGTATACTATGTAATTTTTATTATGTAAAAGGTTAAAAGAATACACATCAATCTTCATAACCACCCCGAAAAACGCGGGGTCTCACAAGACAGGACTTTATTGAAAGAGACTGTAGTTCCGTCTTCTTCCAGGTGCAATGGTCGACTCATGGTTCATGATGTCGAGTCCTTCGCCCATCATCGGCGTGGTGATAGCGTACCTAGTGGTGATCAGGCTGGTGCCGGTGATAATGAAAAACCGCCCGCCGATGCAGATGAACAAACTCATCACTTACTACAACGCGTCGCAAGTCCTGTTGGCGACTATGATTTGTGCAAAGGTATTTATAAACCTTTTTCGTTCGTTCGTTCGTTTCAGCCGAAAGACGTCCACTGCTGAACAAAGGCCTCCCCCAAAGATTTCCACAAAGACCGGTCCTGCGCCGCTCGCATCCAGGCACCTAAACCTTTTTACTTAAATTTTAATCTAAGACCTCAGGATGCCCAGCTTTTGAGGCTATCTTTCACTGTCGCTCGTTCTAGCATCTAACTTGGTGCAAGAGAGATGCAATTGATGCAAACATTCGAAACTTCGGACAACAATTTTGAGAGTAGCCTGATGAAAGCGTTTTATCTCTACCTTATCCATGCTCCTTCATAAATAAAATCCCCGACCAATGATACAGAGCCGTGATTTTTTTAATCTTGGTAATGAGGATCATTTCGATTTTTAGCTGTGAATGCAGATTTATAGGTCTAAGAAATCCTTAATATACAGTCCAAAAATTTTTGTTCTACGACAAAAATTGACGAAGTTATGGCCAAATTACTAAAAAAGTTCCCTGACCGCCCGGCGCGGGACCGATGACGTCACTATATCCGATCCGAACGCTGCCGACGTACTGCGTGGATAGAAAATATTTTTTTCTAGCCAAACTATCAGTTTTAGAGAAAAACTTGTTATAACATTTATTCATCAGAATAAAGTAAGCTATCAATAGGTAATTTTTTAAAATAGAAATTGTGAAAAATATCGCAAAAAATCCATACGCTCATACGATTCAATGGAACGCGGAGACGCGATTAGGGTCTCCGCGGTGGTATATTTGGCGATTTATTCAAATAAAGTGTTCATAAGTGTTGTTAGAGTCATATCTTCGTCCAAGTAAAATAAAAAAATGTATAAATATTAATTTACTAGCTTTCCGCCCGCGGCTTCGCCCGCGTGGAATTTTGTCTGTCACAGAAAAACTTTATCGCGCGCGTCCCTGTTTCAAAAACCGGGATAAAAACTATCCTATGTTCTTTCCCGGGACTCAAACTATCTCTATGCCAAATTTCATCAAAATCGGTTGCGAGGTTTAAGCGGGAAAGCGTAACAGACAGACAGACAGACAGACAGACAGAGTTACTTTCGCATTTATAATATTAGTTGGGATTTACTTCTAACAATAAGTATAGCTGAGGCAGATACACTCTGCCTAGGCTACAAGACATTGCTATGAAGATAATTTCGATGTACACGCAATACCTACCTGTTATTTAGTTTTTCTGAGTTATACCTACGTACCTACCTATCTATTCGCCGTTCCCATGGGCGGGCCAGCTGCTTCCTCCTGGAAATCTATTTAATCTTAGCCTAGAAGCTGGGTATGACTCCCCCGCCCCTCTCCTCTCCTCAGGTCATAAGCTGGGCATGACTTCCCCCTCGGCCAGAAGNATGTGTAAGGATCAACGTGTAAAAGCAAAATCCGAAAACACGTGCTTTTATAGGGGGTAAATAGGCCGCAACTCGCGACGTATCAAAGAGTAGATACATGTCTTTTTCCTTACTTCGTCACATTAACCGGGATATCTTTTTAAATACTGATGTGATTTAAATAAATTTGGTATCAATTTAAAGTTAAAAGTTTAATCTTTAAAATGGTGCCACTTTTTTTGTTACTAACAAATTCGTTAGTACACAAGATCGCGTGGAAACAACTTCATGTGAGTGATTCCATAGTTTTGCTCGCGAGTGTAGAATTTTCTTGCTTTTTATAATAAGGTTGAAAATGATGCTGATAGATTTATCATCTTCAAGCGTGACAGATAGAGTCTTTGCAATTTATTCCGAGAGGTCTAGTTTCTTTCTTGTTGTATGCGTATCGAGTAGGAGTATATCTATTGTCACTAATATCTTTGATACTGTAATTTTCAGGTGACCTTCCTCCACGTGTACCACCATGTCATCATGGCAGTATACTCGTGGAGCTATCTCAAGTTCGCTGCAGGTGGACAAGGGGCGATCCTGGCACTCCTCAACTCAATCGTGCATGTGGTCATGTACACTTACTACCTCCTCTCAGGGCTGGGGCCTCGCTTCCAGAAGTACCTGTGGTGGAAGAGATACGTGACCAGAATGCAACTGGTGAGCTTATAGGGTAGTCTTAGATAGAACAGGTATTTTAGATTGTTTTTTAATCCTCGCTGCAATTCTGGCAATAGCAAGATATTCAGATAATCTCCTTTAGCTCTTGATAAAAAAGTAATATTTCTTATTTAATCTCAAACTAGTCACAGATATTTAAATTAGATATCTTTTTAACTTTCCTTATCTTTCATAGGTATCTTCTATTTAAATTAATTAGATAGGGTTTACTTTTTTTGTTTAACTAGTCTAAGACAGTACCCGATTTTAAATTTTATTTTCCAATCTACTATTTTACCCCATTTTATTTTCCCCTAGATTCAATTCGCGTTAATGCTTGTCTACTGCGCATGGACCCACTTCTCCCCGCGCTGCCAGTACGCTTCTGGCTTCACCTACTTCATTTGCGCCAACGTCACAATCTTCCTTCTGCTCTTCCTAAACTTCTACTCAAAGAGCTACAAAGCCAAAAAGAACGTCGAGAAGGAAATCAAGGAGGTACACGAAAAGACAAGGAACGGTATCAAAAGTAATGGTGTTAAAACCAACGGCGTCACTCAGAGCGAAGAAAATGGGAAAATACACAAAAATGCTGATGACGATACGCCGTATGAAGTAAATAACATCTGCGGGGACTATGAAAAAGACGGAAAAGTATTTTTGACAAGACGCACGGCCAAAACCGCATTCGGTCCCCAGTACGATTTCGATAGTATAATAAAGAAATGATTCAATTTCATAGACTGTGGATAGCTTCTGTTGAGACTGATGTTTGTGATGACACAGATGAAAGTTTTAATTTAGATAAGGCAATAAGAATAAAGGGGGTTTTAGTTTTAAGTACGCTAAGATATAATTTATTGGCTGTTGGAAGGGTTCTTTCAAAATCTACTTTGCCTGTGATAGATATTGTGAAAATTACTTTTATGAGAATCACATTTTTTCCAAAAATGACGGTGAATGGTTGAAAGATCTCTCTCTGACTCGACTTCAATCTTCTCAGGAAAACAAATTCTAAAGTTTCAGCATATCGTAGGTTATTGCAAGATAAATTTACGCTAACGTTTTAAATTACAAAACATTACAGTGAGAAGATACGCTTTAATATTGAANTTACAAGAAACACCCTGTATAAACGCCAACCGCACAATTATTGTTAATTAGATTAAGAACAATTTGGATTGCAGCGATTGTAACGAAACTGATTGAGATGCGTTGAAGTGTGTTCTTTCCGATCGTTTCTAATGTAAAAGTTCTAGGAATAACTGGTATAATATTAGGATTATCAATTATGTTATCGAATTTGAATCTTTATGTTAGTGGAAAAAGGATAAATATTACTTTTTTGATTACTGTAAGTGAATACGATTTCGTTATGCTGAAACCTTTGCAAATATTATTTTAAAGTAATTCTTCTTTATTAAGGCAATACTTGTGTTTTATTAAATACAGTCAAGATGTAAAATATCACCTTGACAACTCTATGAGAATGAAATTCTAAATATACATGGGAACAGGCAGGCAAAATCAATTATATTCTATCTATAGATACCTATTGTATCTCTTGCCACGAAATAATTATGTAACTGTTACTAATTCAAAGTAGGTACAAGAGCATCGTGACAAAAGTTACGAAAGAGGTAGGACCAGATAAAAATTCTTGCCCTTTATTATTTTCAAATTTTCCTTCTATACAATTTGCAAAAACAAGAACAATATCTGTTTTCTTACTTTTTACCGTTTGCGATCTATTTTCCGTATTCTCTTAGCTATCTATGTGCATAGGGCCCAATATTTATACATCGTTTCAAAGTGATATGACCGTAGTATTATTACAATCTGCTTTTAAAAATAATGGCAGTCATGACAATTTGTTAGGTAGATGGATAAATTCTAATCCTGTAACCTCAGTTAAGTTGCATTTTAGTCTGATAATAATTTAAACCTCGAAATTTGATCAAAATGCAATACAATTGCAATGTATTTAAAGAAAATCACCATTTTAATGTAGAATTTCTGGGTCTATTTTAACTTTCTTTATTTTATGTATTTTACGCTTTCTTAGAAAACATAGTGCCTAGTGTTAGAGTGATACAATACAGAATGCAACTGATGATTAATAAGATTAATCGATACAATATCACTTTAATCAAAGTCGCCTTAAATTAAAATACACTCGATTGTTTGGTGGTAATTCTGTTTTAATCTTCTGTTTCAAATTCCAATTCATATTATTTATTTGCACAATTTTCATTCTTCTGCTTTCAGAAAGAAGATTAACCAATGATTTATTCGCGTAACTTGTGTTGCCTTTAAATTTGAAATCATTTGACTCAAAATTAAGTTTAAAAGAGTTCTGTTTGTATGTTCTTTGACAGAAAATAGGTATTCAATACTTTTTATACATTAAAATAGAACTGCCACTAATACAGTCCATGAAGTGTCTCGAAATAGCATTTCAAATGTTATGGTCAAATATAATTAACCAAAACTTTATTATAATTATTGTTTCTTTGATCACGTCAATTNTTAAATAAATGCTTAGGGACCATGCTGTATAGTTCTTTATAGTTTTTAAAAGTTGGCCAAAGCGGGTTGGTTCCGCAAGTGACAGTGCTGTATCTCTGTTGTTAGTTGTTAAAAATGTACCATAATTTTTTTGGAGATAGAATGCGTTATTTGAGCGCCATCTATGTACTTAACTCAATTTCACTCAAAGTGTGGGTTGGTTCCTGTTTGCATAAATGGGTCCAATTATTATTTTAACGGTGATATTAAAACGTCAATATAAAATTGGATTAATTTTTAATATGTACCAATGTGTATAAATTGCTTATTACTCATGTTTTTTCTTATAAATTACATTTATTATAGTACAAAATATTGTTATTGTAAGATAACGAAAAAAGGAATAAATGATGTGTTTTCAATAATGTTTTGTTATTTCTGCTACATTTCTATTTCTTAGGATCAAATGTGTAGAGTTAAGACAACCGGATTGAGTTATCTTGATACTTAATTTGATAAAAATATTAATATTGCTAATTTTTGATCACTCAATCAAATGTAAGGGTGCCGATGCATCNGTTAAATGTCAAGAGTGGAAAGTAAACATAGGATTCATGTTATTTATTTACGTGCAAAATGTAAGTAAGTAAATCATAAAAGTGGAACGCCGAGCTATTTCCAAAACCCGTCCAATATTATAATACAATTTGGCTGCGACAACTACAATACAGAACATCTCCCAAATCGATGTGCATAAAATAATATAATACAATACTAGTAAGTAAGAGGTTATGATAACAATATTGCTATCAATAAGTTTATAGAATTGGTCCGCCAGGAATAATTGTTCTTACATAAAGATTTGTGTCATTTAGAACCTAGAAAGTATTATTTCGGCACTGTTGATCTAACGGCGAACAATGTATGGAGAACGAACATTGTCCTTTCTGACTTTACCATACCATTTATATGCTCATGTTAACATGGGCTAGTGTCGGCTTATATACCCATTTACCATAAAAGGTGAAACTGACTGACTGACATATCAACGCACAGCCTAAACGGCTAAACGTAGGCACTTGAAATTTGGAAAGAACGTAGCTTAGGTACCGTAGAGGTGCATTAAGAAAGGAATTCCCGAAATTCCCACGGGATTGGGAATTAGCTGGAAAATCCTTTTGTATGAAAAATCTAAACCGCTTAAGTTAGACGCTTGAAATTTGGCATGCAGGTACCTTAGTAAACTTAAAGCTTGGTTACAACAGGATATTGCAAAATTCCCACGGAAACGGGAGTTAGCGGGAAAAAACATTTGTATGAAAAAATCTAAACCGCGTAAGATAGATGAAGGGGGTAAAACGGGATCTACGCGTACGAAGTCGCAGGCGGCCGTTAGTTAATTATAAAAAAATAATTTTAGCTTTCAAACCTACACTCATCATAAAAGACATAAAAACGTGCCTTGCATAGTACTAAGCTTAGGTATGATTGATAGTGAAGCTTGGATGACTAACGAAAATGAACAGATTTGTAATAAATTCCCTTCTGAGAAGTACACATCGAAATTTAGAGCAGCTGTTGATTCAATTACGTAAATAATTTAGCCCCTTCAAGGTTTTGTTCCCAATTGTCCCTATTGTTTATTTTCATTATCAAGTGTCTAGCATTAATCAACCGACTTTGAACTACGTGCATAAATTACTTACAAATAAGCACATAATTTCATTGATATTCTAAGAAAGTAAAACCTGGAGCACATAGCTTGTAGAGCTTGTGGCCGTTGGGTCAGAAAAGTTCTCGACCACGGATCTGATGACGTGGCGGGCCCCTCATTAGGTGGACCTACGATCTGGTGAAGGTCTCTGGAAGACCTGAATGCAGGCAGCGCAGGACTCCTTGGGGGAGGCCTTTGTCCAGCAGGGGACTTCATTTGGCTGAAACGAATGATCAAAAGCCTGGAGGCACTGGAGATTGAAGTGCTATTGTTTAACAGAAAAATAATGAAAAGGCAAAATGTTTTTGGTGGGATATATTTTTCCAATAGCCAAGAAACGGGAAAATTAAATTTGAATCTGTTATTTGTACTGAAATGTCTAATTTATTTCT
Organism: Ostrinia furnacalis; assembly: GCF_004193835.3. Lineage (NCBI taxonomy): Eukaryota > Metazoa > Arthropoda > Insecta > Lepidoptera > Crambidae > Ostrinia > Ostrinia furnacalis. The sequence goes on along the minus strand of NW_021132286.1, from coordinate 806,781 downwards.
AATAAACCACAACACTGTTATATGTTCATGCCTGCATACAATAATTTAGAGGTTAACAATAATTTTAGAATTAAGTTCTTCTGTTTATTCAGTAAAAATAATCCCACCAAAAACATTGTGTAAAAAACTAGCCAAGTCTCGTTAGGCCGCTTGTAGACATCCGTTTTTTCACCGGACGACGGACCGTCAAAAAACGGATATCCTTTGTTTGCTGTCAATTTTCTCGCCGGACCTATGTCCGATGCATGTGCACACGTTCATTATAAACCATACGCCACCGCTAACTCCGGTGAAAAAATAGGGCCGTTGTCCGGTCAAAAAAACGGATGTCTACAAGCGGCCTTAGAGCTGCTTGTTTATCTCTAAAAAGTAATGAAATCTAGACAAAGTCGTGCCAAGTCTATGATGGTTCCTTTCTGCGATTTCTTCATTATTATAGTTAATGTTGTGTGACTTGGCCGTTATTATATCTGAGATTATATCTAATTAAGATTAAGAGGTTTTGTAGATAAATTAAATGTTGTTTGATCTATTACGTCAGGGAAAAAGAGGCGTTAGATATACGAGTATATAGCAGCTATTTATTATTACTAACGCCTGAGATGAAGAACATAGAATAATTTCTATGACTTAACTATACCACAAAAGATGGAGTACCAAACCATAACGTTTTATGCGCCAGAAATTAACTTTGCTTTATATTTTTACTTTTCTTTAGTGTTTCAGGAAAATTTTATTTTCGTTTGGCACCTCCCAGACTATTAGTTAAAATATAATTCAATATTTCTGTTCATGCAAGCCTATAGATATTCCAAATTATCTATCAGTTGGATGTGTACTCGTATGATATCACTGGACTGGATATTTAATGTTTGATGATGATGATGATCCTTCATCATCTGTTTCCTTGCCTCATTTTGTTACATTTTATTTGATTAGGATTTATTTATATTACTTAGAGTCTCAGATGTTAAAATTTGCATTTTAAAATACATAATTTGATTTCTAAAAGTAGGTCAATGATTTTGTTACTCAGTCACGTCATTGCACTCGACGCATACGACTTATTGCAATTCAGCAAAACGTGACTGAACATACGTTTGATGACATGTATTTTCTAGCGTATCGACACAATACTTCGCTGTAATTAAGATCTTTACATTTTAAACAATAATTGTATTTGATAAGCAAGTAAATACTTTGAATCAGTGTCGTATTTGTAGACTTTTAGGACCTTGGTGGATTACATTTCTAAATATTGATCTTCAACAAATCATTAATTAGGATTATTGATTGGATTTGACTTTGAAGTAAAACAATATTTTGTCTGGCTGGATGTCTGGATGTCTGGATGTCTGGATGTCTGGATGTTTGTTACTATTTCACGCAAAAACTACTGAACGGATTTTGATGAAACTTTACAGTATCAATTTTTATAACCCAGACTAACATAATATATGCTATAATCACACTATAATTTATGTCGATCTGTGACAAACTAAATTTCACGCGGGTGAAGCTGCGGGCAAAAGCTAGTATAAATAAAATAAAATAAGAAAAAGGTTTAATTTGTCTTTTTTACAAATAGAATATTATACTTCTCTTATTTTTCGAAGGCTAATCTAATACTAAATAGGTACTACGAGTAATTAAAAACTTCTAATTTTATCTTTCTCATTATGTAATTTTTTTCTTCGCCGTTTTAGATGACGTATTCTTAACATAGGATTTAACATAAAAGTTGAAAAACAGAAGTAGGAGAAACGCAGTATTGAACAATATCATGGAAAATAAGACGTACGATGGTGGGCAGCTTCCATATGCGTAGTTAGCGATTGCATGGAAGAGGATCAACACAAATTGAATCTGAAACAATGGGGTTCATAATTAGAAAATGTAAGATGCTTCAGCAATATACAGACGCTCAAAGTTGCACAGCGTGCTATGGAAAGGGCTATGCTCGGTGTTTCTTTACGAGATCGAATCACAAATGAGGAGATCCGTAAACGAACTAAATTGTCAATGACATAGCCTGACCGATTAGCAAGCTGAAAGGGCAATTGGCAGGGCACACAGTACGCAGAACTGACGGCCAATGGGGCAGCAACATTCTGGAGTAGAAGCCACATACCGGAAAAAGCAGCGTGCGACGTCTACCCACAAGGTGGACTGACTACCTTAAAGGTAGCAGAAAGGCGCTAGATGCAGGCCGCTACCAACCGGGCAACATGGAAAGCATTGGAGGAGGCCTATGTTCAGCAGTGGATGTCCTATGGCTGAGATGCTGATGATGATGATGAAACTTTGGATGACGTTGTCAAGAGAAACCTCACTGAGGCTGGCAAAATTTGTATCGGAATTTTTAGAGCTCCATTGCACGTGGCGGCCCTAGTTCTAGTCTTTATCATAGATATACTGGGGATATACAGGGTGTCCTAAAATTAGCACGTCACACTGACACTGGAGGTAGCTAAGTCTAAGATGAATCGAACAAGCTTAATATGTCCATAGAAAAGGTTCATAAGTTTTAGGATTATGACAATTTTATTTATTCAATTCCATTAAAAAAGTTTGATGAGTTTTAAAATATGACTCGTATTAGTTATTTTTAAAAATGGACTTAATATCCTTGTTAGATGCGTCTTAAGCTCATTTCTCTGGTGTAAAACAGTGTGATGTGCTAATTTTGGGACATCCTGTATACTCTACAATACTCTAACCTTTAAAACACTAATCAGGCAGAAAACTCACCAGCTGCATAGAAGTGATGTACTTCTTCCACCACAGATACTTGGCCAGCGAAGGGAACGCCGACAGCCCGTAGTACAAATACATAATAATATGAATAAATGAATTGACAGTGCCTAAAAACACCACACTATACGTTGGCTCGTACTTCAAAGCGAACCATGTGTATAGCACCATGCCAGAGTGATGGTATACATGTAGGAAGGTAACTTGGTTTTGCTTTTTTCTTAGAACAAAGAAGACAGTGTCGAGTAGCTCGCTTATTTTGGCTGTTAAGTAGTAGTAAATGCCTGAGGTAACCTGAAAAAGACAATTAATACTTTGTTTGAAAATGAAAATGAAAATATTTACTATTGCCGGTAACAAACAATACAATAACTAAAAAGACAGACCTCCACATTAGGCATTGCCTGTCGTGTGGAGGAAAGAATAACGATTAAAGCCCGGTCTGTGAGCACGTAGAATTTTGTCCAATGACCCCAAGCTACCCATCTTTATCGCTCGCGCGTAATTATATTGCTGTCGCGACTGTGCGACGGGCGCCCGCAGTGAGTGTGTGAGCTTGGGGTCATTGGACAAAATTCTACGTGCTCAGAGACTGGGTTTTAACAGGTAGTATTAGTACGGCTAAGCTGAAGTGTTTCAATAATCTATTTTTTTGAAATATCTATGCCCGTAGCTACGCCTACGTTTGTTTATCATAGACAATAATCTGAATATGAAAAATGAGATGGTATGTATCGAATTATTTTTCAATTAACATTGTAACTGCATACCTATGGAATACAAGGTGGTAAACCGTTTTATTCTTTTATCTGGAAGCTCAGTAATGTATAGAGTCAAAAACCGATGAAATAACATTAGTCAAATCTAATATTAGTAGATAAATATCCTGTCTGTAAAAGTAAAGTTCACGTACGCAAACCCGTAGCTTACTAAATCAAAAAATCGTAGTAACTAGCAACCGACAGTCAAAGAGCCTACAAATTAAGTAAAACAATATTTACCCCCATCATGACTTTCTCATTGTTCTGCAAACACGGCCTTTGTAAAAATCCATGCGCCTTCATGAGATGGAAGCCCTGAAATCAGTATTGCCGTTCGATTCATCTATATTATTAAAACTCAAAAGTGACTGACTGACATAGTGATCTATCAACGCACAACCCAAACCACCTGGATGGATCGGGCTGAAATTTGGCATGCAGGTAGATGTTATGACGTAGGCATTATCTAAGAAAAACTCCACCCCTGAGGGGGTCGCTAGTTTATAAATAAATAAACGTTTGCTATTATCAAATCAAGCACTGACATAATCAATATCAGAATAAAAGCAGGTAGAAGTTACCAAAACTTCAGCTCAGCATAAGCTGTACGGCGCTACAATCCGGTCGAGTCAACTGCGTACCTAGCAGACGTGACGTCACATCGACGCTTTGGTACGGAACGGGGCAAATACGGGGAGGTGTGCACTAAGTGGGAGGGAGAGTCGCATTCCAGCAGGGTGCGCAGTTAGCTCAATCAGATTGTAGAATAATAACGTTAAGTTATTCAATAAACTCACCTTAGAAAATAAAAATACAGACACAAATATTTGTACTACGTTATACAATACAAGCACTTTGTTTAAGTTCATCGCCGGTCTTGATTTCATTAATTTAGGTCCTACATTTAACACTATAAATAAATATACGAGTAAGATCGCCAAGATCGGCATTGGACTTGTCATCAGGTACCATTTGTCGACGAAGTGCACTGAAAACAATAAAAATAATATCAATTAGCATCGACGGTCAAAAGTTGAAAACAACATTAAGAAAAACAAAAACAGTAATTGTTTGTTAAGCTTTGTAAACCCACTAATGATTCATTTCATGATAAAAAGTGTTAAAAATAATAATTGCTTAAAACTGTATTACTGTATCCAAAAGGCGAACACTATGCCATATGGCATTCTCCTTCAGTTAAAGTTTGGACCAAGATAGTAAATACACTTGGCGTCAAAAAGAAATATTACGATGAACATCACTTATTTAAGGACAAAGAAGGTATACGGAAAAGAAGACAGAAATAGCACAGTCATAAATTACAAGGAAATAAAAAATCGCAATGGGACCGCACTCAGCATATGCCGCGGCCCACGGAGAGGAAGGCCACGCCCACGACCCTGGTTTTCAGTGTGCCCCATGCCGATATGGTATGTTATGGTATCTAAGTATTAATTAAGGTTTGGTTCAATCATTAATTTAATAAGCAAATTGATAAACCACTAGAAGTAGAGTATACATTGAATAGTTTCCTTATAAATAACCATGGTCGGTTTCATGGTTAAATAGCATGATTACTTTAATGTTATAATCGTCAGTGTGTATGGGGAAAAAACAATATTGTGTTTATGTTATTATACTTTACAAAGTAATAATAGTACAAACACACTGTTGGATTCTGTTCCTGCTGTAGTAGTTACAGGTATAAAAATTGCACTTAGCATGCAATAAAATGCGCTGGATAGAATATTTCACTATGTAAGTATTTGTAAGCACAAGTTTCCGTTATCTGGCAAATTAATAAAATTATTATCATTTTCTACATGCATAATACATAGCACTGCGCTAGTTTAGGTATTTTACTGATCAATCAAATAGGTAATAGGTACGATACCTTGTTCCGTTGGGTACAGTAATGTTGATCCAATCAAATTTTATTTTTTTTACACATAAATTTTATGACATACATACTTATAGAATTGACCCGAGCTACAAGAGTGTGTGAACTCCAAAAAAATAACACAAGAAATCAAAAAACATACCTTTCCCCCTGAAATCCCATAGAAAATCCCGTAAGCTTCCATTAGTGTGATTATACACATCCATACCGGCTGCCCAAATCAAGAACTAAACGCGATTTAATCGCCAAAGCCGATTCACTGTCACTTATTAGATTTTTGGTTAATTGTTATCGAGAGATCAATGTCAAATGACTACAACAATGCTAGGCCAAAACCTAATTAGGTAAGACTAAGCAGTGTAAGTTGAGCAATGTCTTGGTAACTAATGATTTCCATTCAATATGAACTAATATTTATAATGGTGGCTTGCAAATTATGTAGGGCTTAACGCACACTTGCGGACTTACTTCAAAAACGGTCTTTCGGAAAAACAAATATTGTGATCTTGTCTCGTTGTGTTCCCTAATAAGTAATTGATTTATTTATGTATAATAAGTATGTATTTACAAAAAAAAAGTATTTAAGTTTTGTATATCCGTTGTCTAGAACCCATAGTACAAGTTTTGCTTAGGGACTAGAAGCGTAGTGTAGTTAAAATGTCCAAGGATATTTAATTTTATTATTTATTTAAAAGCACAACTACAGAATACAATTCCAATTTAGCATTTAAAAAATAATTTAACTGAAAAATTAAGATTATAAGCCCTAAGGCAATTAAGGAACTTTTGAAGAGGCATTTTCTGGTTATGCTCGCTCTACCATAGATGGTATCTTCGATACCAGATAGTTATCACGAGCAGACCTACCTATACTCGAATATTTCATATTATTTTATTAATACGTCTTACCAGTTATTTTCTTCTAGAGCGCCTACCTATTACCAATTTATATCTGTACGGAAGGAAAATAAAATATGTAAAACAATTAATTTCGTACTTATTCTTTCATCGTACTGTAATTAAAAAATAAGATATTATAATTATTTATATTTTTGATAACATAGAATGCACTATGAAACAAAGTGAGTATGTAGCATAAAATGAAAAATATAATAAAATACCTATAATGTGTACTCACCCTACCATTAACGTCACAATAATTACTGTGCAGTTGATAAGTATAACATTGACGTATTTAAAGCATCGCACGTTGATTACTATGTCATATTATAATATTTTCGATCACGGAAATATAACATAATGTAAGGGACAAAGGTCTACTTTTCTGGAGCAAAAAACAAATTTTATCTATTTATTATAATTTTTATTCTAGTTTCTTGTGGTCAATGGTAAAGTTGCTTAGGTTTGAGAGCTCTATAAAGCTACGCAAGCAAAACTAGAACTACATTCCAAAATAACGTGTCTCTTACATTAAAAAAATGTAAAGGCGTTCTACACCTTAATTGCATTTAAGAACAAATTAAATACTCTACATTAATGTAACAGTAATTTTGACAAAAAATATATTATTTTTTGAACAGTAGTTTGTTTTATTGTTTGCTAATCCGAATTTATTAGTCCAAAAACTTGTATTCATGTCATGGATTTTTTCCGTTGAACTTGCTCCAAATTAGTATGCTTTATTCATTGAAGGAATTCAATACAATGAAACATAGGTATGTAAATTGCAACAGCTGATCGGTTATTTTAAATGAAGAGGTATTATGCTCGTATTTTAACCGACTTTAAAAGAAGGAGGAGGTTCTCAATTCGACTTTTTTTGAAGTTTCATAACCTTGGCACCTTGGGTCTTAATGTGTCCTAATATATTTTAACTATTTTTCTTTTAATAATTTATTATTATTTTTCTACTTCTTAGTGTAGGTTTTTGAATTCGTTTTATTTATTTTATGTTATGAGAGATTTCAGTAGGTATACAAAAATTGTAAATATTAAAACTGTTTCTAAGTTTTGGGTGAACGGTAAATACCAGGTTCTCAGCCCCAGGGTATTACTAACATAGCCACTAGGTCTATGTAAAATACACTCGACATCAAATCAATCGCACTTCCCGCGACAAGCACTTTCAAAGTTATGCATCCCCACTTCCCACCAATATTGGCACCATTTAAAAGTCTAGTTCTAAACTTCACTTCATTAAAGGAAAGGTAAAAACCCCAAAAAAGTGCCTTAGAAGGATCCAGGGTCACTTCTTCAAAAAATAGGTAGTTACGTTTGAGCCAACTTTTCTGGCTTTAAAACTGTTAAGTTGGGATTAATCCCTATCCATCTGTTAAAGAGGACACGTGTGATCATTATTTGGTTTTATAACCATAAAATTTGGTCTAGTTGATCCCAGAGGTGAGCCCAAAGTGAGGTCTTTTTTCAATTCACATTTATGGTACATGTTCATCATTTATTAAGAAATTAAATGTGTTTTTCTTTAAGGATATTTATTGGGCTTTCAAATAACATCAATATTGTTGGGGCACCATGATTGTGTCAGAAGAAAATCTTTAAAGTTCGCGTCGCGGAAGGTGCGGTTTATTTGATGTTGAGTGTATATTTTAAAATAAATTAAATAAAATACAATACTTCTTAACTTTTTATTCTCAACTTGTAAACTATAAATAAGGCTGTGGCGACATAATTCAGTGCCTCTGGTGACACAGTTTCAACAAGTTAAAACATAATAATTATTAATGATTGTAGCTGGAACAAAATACCATCGGATTCAGTATACGGCTACAAAATTTTATACAGTTTACTTTGATGCATTTTGTGGTCGCAGAGTAACAAGATGAAAAGATGTCAAAACAACATAAGAAATAGACAATGTGACAATCGTTGTATTTTTATAAAAATTGCTTTATAAACTTAAAAACCAGGACTTTCAGGAACAAATTCTACTCATAAATTAGTTTTCATATTCATGCATTTTCCCCTGAATCAATCGCTTATTTATTTTTCTCTGTTTTGGATTTGATAATATTTGCTTGGTTAGTCTAGCACCTTTAAAAAACCTGATACGAAAGCTTTTTATTTTCTGTAATATCCATGCGGTTTCGTTGTCTCAACATATTAAAATACATACCAACAATTTTATGCTATATGGAACGTGCAGGTGGCTGGCACTAAGCCGACAAAAGAGGCACTATGATCTTCTATCTATATATAAAAGAAAGTCGTGTTAGTTACTTCGCTTATAACTCAAGAACGGCTAAACCGATTTAGCTGAAAATTGTCAGGGAGGTAGTTTAGAGCCAGGAGAAGGACATAGGATACTTTTTATTCCGTACGAAAAGAAAAAAAAAGTCTGCTTATTTATTGCCATTAAGGCGGAACAAAGTTCGCCGGGTCAGCTAGTTTATAATAAAATTTAAAGAAACAGCTAGACACACAGCTACTTCAGTGGTCGCCACGAACTTTCCTGCTTTCTGTCAATGTCAATGTCAACTAATAAAATAGGTAAAATATTGCCAGTCGACACCACCTTCGTTGTTGGTTGTACTATCACCAACAGTGTTAACTGCCCATTGAAAGTCATGGCATCTCGTTCTATCGCAAAGAATCGTCATTTGATTAGAGCGAGAGCAAAAACGGAAATTGATAGTTAACAATGTGGGCGTGTGTACACGTTCCCTTTAATGTTTGATATCTTTTAAACCGCATTATCATTATTAAATGTCACCCTTTCCTTACATCCTAAAAGAATTACAAACAGTCTTGCACATGCTCTGATAAATGAGACTTATTCTGCCTTTTTCGCATTCTCTGTCAATCTGTGAACACCATTAGCGTCACTTTTTAAGCCAGGAGTGGTTTTCTTTGCAGTTTTGGTGTAGCTTTGCCTGTAGAAGTTCAAGAAAAGGAATAAGATGAAAATTGTATTGGCGGTGATGAATAGGGCTATGCCTCTTGATGGTGGACACTCTGATGATCTGACCGTGTAAACGTACTGGAACACGATCATTACGAATTGTATCTGAAAAGACAGAAAAAAATATATAAATAACTTAAATAAAAATAAAATTTTATAGTAGTAAGTACTATAAACATGTTTCAACTATAGCTTGCTCTACCACCGATTGGAGGCAACATAATTATGAACTGGAAAGACGTGTTGTCCCAAATACGGAATTTTAAAAGTGAGCTATAGAGTCAATCCATACATTCAAAATTTAAAAAAACTGAGACTGACTGACTGACTGACATAGTGATCTATCAACGCACAGCCCAAAACACTGGACGGATCGGGCTGAAATTTGGCATGCAGGTAGATGTTATGACGTAGGCATCCGCTAAGAAAGGATTTTACGAAACTCTACCTCTAAGGGGATAAAACGAGATCCACGCGTACGAAGTCGCGGGCGACCGCTAGTTCTGATATAGTTCCCCAAAAAATTTTTTCATTTTTCATATTATTATTAGTTAATAATATGAAAAATGAAAAAATACGTAACCTGAAACTGAAATTTCATACATAATGGTTACAAAGTGCCAGTATTGTTGTAAGTATTTCGCGTGCATCTGTCGCACGCTATCGATCGTATTGTCCCACTTCTTCTACAATTTAACTATTAAAATAAGAAACATCCTCACCAATTGAATTTTAGTCATGTACTTTTTCCACGACAAGTACTTGGCGAATCTGTCCCCGAACGCGGCGAGGCCGTAATACGTGTACATGAGTACGTGGACGAAAGAGTTCAGACAGCCCACGAAGAACAGCAGGTGAGAGGGAAAGTACTTCAGCGTACTCCAAGTACCAATAGCCATGATGGTGTGGTGGTATAGATGCAGGAAGGTGATCTGGCTGTACTTTTTACGAAACACAAAGAAGACTGTGTCAAGGAGTTCTGTCAGTTTTGCGCCGAAGTACCACCAAATGCCCACGAGAACCTGGAAAAGGATAAGAGATTTTATTAACATTAAATAAATTGAGTTAAAGCCAGTCCCAAACTACAGGATGGATTTTTTTTAATTACGGCCTAAAGGGAAAGTGTTTTATTAGGTACTGTGGAATATTTTACAAACAAAATCCTTTATTTTTGAAAAGAAAGAAACCTTCAGCAAAGATGTTCGAATATTAGACTTTCCGAAATTATGTTCGGCAGTGGACGTCCTTTGAATGATTATGATGGTGATACAACATCAATGAGTAATGAAGTATTCTACAGGTGCAACCTGGAGTCTTAGCAATAATCATTTCAGCCATAGGACGTCCACTGCTGAACATAGGCCTCCCCCAATGCTTTCCATGTTGATCGATTGGTAGCGGCCTGCGTCCAGCGCTTCCCTGCTACCCTTATGTCATAAGTGTTATATATCATAAGGCTTATGATGTCGTCGGTCCACGAGGAGTCTTAGCAATAACACCTACTAACTGTATTATGATTAGTTTTTCAGAATTTATACAACTCACCTCATTGCGCATATCGTCTCGTTCTATGTAACATGCTGTTGGAAACAGCCCCATCCTGTATATTAGGTATGCGTACTGTAAACAAATAAAAAGTATTGTTTTAATTAATTGTCAATGAAGTAACAAAAAAACTGCTCAAAATTTAAAAAAAGAATTAAATATTTTGCCTAATCACTCGAACCAAACCCGCGACTTCTGGCATAGAATCACATGAGTAAAGAAACCGAATCTTTACTCATGTGTTAGTATAGATCGTTTCATCCACGAAGACGCGCCCCATCAGTCCTTCGCTAATGTTTGAGTGTTATCGGTACACGCTAAATTATTCATGAGTGCACACGCACACTACAATAATGACGCTCGGATTACTCGGATCCAACTCCCCGCACCCCGCGCTTCCCTCGACCAAAAATTGGTGGAGCGCGTCTTCGTGGATGACATATTACATTCGTAGATAGATCACTCATTACATTATGGTATGGTAGGATATTCGTATGTCCTATTTTTTAAAGATTTCTTAAAGGAGTCGAACCCAGAAATCCAATTTAGTAACAAATTAACAGTGAGTACCTTTATCACCAAAAACACCGATAATACGACTTGCACACCGTTGTACCACACTAAAGCCGTCTTCAGTTTGTACGCCTCTCTCTTCCTCATGAAGGCTGGTCCCACCTTCAGCACGAAGATCAGGTATGCGGCCAGGATCATCAGAACTGGGCCTGGAGACCTCATGAGAGGTAGGTCGTCTACTTCATCGACTGGAAAAATTAAAATCATCGAATCTTTCTTTCATCCAGCAGCAATAAGTTTTAAGTACTTATTAGTACTTATATAAGACAAAAACTTATTAATATCCATGGAACCCCATTAACCTATCTATTTTTAGCTCTTTTACACTTTTGACCTGAACTTTATTACTTACTTTTTATGATTATAAGAAAACATCATTCACTATAGTCATTAATCAAGCAATACATATAGCATAGAAATTACTTGCACAAGTACTATACCAACAATGACAAAAACTATAAGGATATGAAAATTATGGATAAAAAGGTATAATCTCTATAATATTATCCCACTAAAATCATTCTGTAAAAAACTAGCCAAGTCTCGATGGAGCTGCTTGTTTATCTCTAAAAAGTAATGAAATCTAGTCAAATTCGTGGCAAGTACCTATATGGTTCCTTACTGCAATTTCTTTATTATTATAGTTACAATAATGTTGTGTGACTTGGCCGTTGGGTTGGCCGCAGGGTACATATAACAGTATTTTAATTCAATAATAACAAAATATAAGTTACTTACATTTGCTCTTGCTCAAATCCCACTCGGGGTTTTTCAGTCCAATTGAAGTCATATTCAAATTCACTATTTCTGTAATAAATAATAATTGTCAACAGACTGATTTCTTTTAGTTCTACACAAACACTAAACATCAATGTACCTACGTACATTCAACATCATTATTGCTATTATAATTATAATTAATCAGGTTTCGTTACCAATAAATTGGGTATTGGGAATATTTCAATTATGTGGCGCCTAAAATTGGTTTTCCCATTAATTGGAAATTGCTTAATTAGTCATCTTTTACTTAAATAACCAGTTGATTGTTAACCAGTTGCGGTTAAGTGCTGTAGTGTACTCGGATGTCATTTTTAACATGATGTAAAAGACTTAAATTACCTACCTATCTATCAAAGACGACAAAAATTACCAAAAAAAATATATTTTTTGATGTTCCTTTTTTATGTTTTAAGCGGCCACTGATAATTTTACTCTTTAAATGAAAACTATCAAGTCGATTGAATTACATATTGCTTACCAATATTACAAGACCTGGTGCCAGGTAAAACCAATATTTTGACAAATTTTAGAACTCGTTACTTTAAGTACTAAGATCCTACAGCGAGTCAGCGAGTCAGCCTACTATATTCAAAATTATTTATTCGACCTCCTCACACTTTAGACAGAGAGTTAGAGTTCACAATTTATTATAAGAATTTATAATTTTTGAAGATTGAAGAGCCGCTATCAGTACGTTTTTATATCACAAATTGTTTGTTTAAACGTGCTAATCTCAGGAACTACTGGTCTGATTTTAAAATTATTATTGTTTTGGATAGTACATTTATCGAGAAAGGCTTTATGCTAAAAAACTTCACCCCACAGCCAATAGGGGCGGAGCGGTAAAGAAAAATGTTGCAAAAACGGGAAATATTATTCAAACTATTTTCACTTTTCACGCTTACCAACTCGCGGGCACAGCTAGTTACACGAAGTCCACAATCTACTATGGGGAATTCATAATTCTGAATAGGCTAAGAGCCGTTGATAGTACGTTTTTATATCACAAATTACAAATAAAAACTGACTCTCTCCCAAAGCAACACAAGAGTATCACTAGCTGAAAGAAACTAAGTAGTAGACACAGATGGAACAATATCATTTTTATACAATAGATTATAATAACATTATCTTTGTTTCCATGTTATGTGTTATGGCTGTAACATCACCAAGATTGTAATAGAAAGGAGATTAAAATAAACAGAGATTATGTTTTTATATGGATATCGGACATCTGGGTTGAGGCTTTTGCTCAATCGTCGGATAATTTTTAAATGAAGAATAACTTTGGTACATTGACAGTTCTGTTGGGAAATAATGAACCTATGTTCAACAGTGGAGTTCAATGGACGTGAACGTCATGAAACTTTACAGTATTATTGTTAATACATCAGAATAACTTAAAGGATATGACAAACTGAATGACGTATTCCGCATTGCGCTACCACCCAAAGAGCACCCGTACGAATAGCACCTGACCTATTCCACTTAGGTAGAGCACCACCAGCAAACATCAGTGTGCTTACCATGAGTTTACGTTAGGTGTGCTCGCTAGCGACTGCGTAAAAAAATGACATTACTTGTATGACATATTGTTCAGCGCCCCTAGCGGCTACTTTCAAGAAACAAAATCTTCATAGAGATTTTTGACGTACTCGCTAGCGAGCACACTTATCGTAAACTCATGGTAGGTACACTGCTCATAATATCGATAGGTGCTCTAAGTGGAATAGGTCAGGTGCTATTCGTAGGTACGGATGTTATTTGAGCGGGTGCACAAAGTGGAATACGTCAATGAATTTCACGCGAGCGAAACCACGGGAAAAAGCTATTGATGACTATTCGTCTCAAAGAGATGAGAAGAAGTCAGACCATGAGTTTCGAAGATCATAACACACAACAGCTGAATTCACTACTTTAGCTATCAACTACGAAGAATTCAATTATTATCGTCCTACTCAACCGGTTCCTTGACTACCTATTGTTTTGAAACTATTTGAAATGGACTATGCTCTATTAACTTGATAAGGAGCTATGGTGGCCTGCAATAGCAAGAAGTTGGTCGAAAAATATGTGCATATTTTTTCTGCTAAAATTAGACACAAAATTGTTTTTTATGCATAATAAGGCCGGTATTTGACCACAATCGCACCTGGTGTTAAGTGGGATGCAGTCTAGGATGGTACATATCTGTAAGTGCCTATTCACTCTCGCCTTGAAAATGTCCGGATTATAGTCTTCGGGAAAGATAGCAGCTGGCAGCGAATTTCAGTACCTATAATAGCTGCATGTATCTACTATTTTTATCGTTGGTCGCGCAATAAGGCACGGTTTCCACCAAAGCAGAGCGGTGTGGAGATGGGAAGTGATGTGTCGCGAAACTGGCAGGTTATTTCCACCAAAGCGGAGCGGAGAAGAGCGGAGCGGTGCGGAGACGAGAGGAGATTTATGAGTTGTGCGTAAAGTCAAAGTCAAAGTCAAAATTTCTTTATTTGTTTAGACTAATAAATAGTTCTTACAAATCGTCATTTTGTTCTTAAGGAGCCTCTACATGTCTCATAATCTTTTTACCCTACCAGCGCTTCGAGACCAACATTTGGCAAGTGCTGAGAAGAAGCGCCGCAACAAACTCAGTCACCACTGTCTGCCGGTTAATATAAATAAATAGAAATAGTAGTAGTAGGTACATTCGATTCAGGAGCAATTCACTGAATTTACTATGCATTCTTGTATGGTGTATCTTATAAGAATGGGTATACAAGACGTGCTAATATCTAGACTTAGCTGTCAGTTGTCGGTCTATTGCTATTAATGAATCCACCGCTACGCACATCTCCGCACCGCTCCGCTCATCTCCGCTCTTTTCCGCACCGAGCCGCGTCGCACCGCCACCACTGTAAATTCTATAGAAAAACAGGTGCGCCCAACACTTCTCCGCTCTTCTCCGCTCAGTCCATTTCCACCAAAGCGGAGCGGAGAGGAGATGTGCAAGTAATGAAATCTGAGTTTATTCAAAAAACTTCTCTGTTCTGCTTCGCACCGTGGTGTAAACCGGCCCTAAGGCTGGTTTTAGATGCTGACGCACGCTGACCGTCAGCGCTGACAGCCGAAATGTATGGAGCGTCGGCGCCGAGCGATCAGCGTCACTCAGGAACGTTCCCTTCAATTACCTACATACATATTGATCTGTCAGCGCCGACGATCAGCGTGCGGTCAGCGCGACTCTAAAACCAGCCTAAGAGTTGAGGCTTGCTGATACATCTTGAAAATGATCACTTGAAAGAAGATAATATGCGGCGGCATATTTCCTAACAAATACACCTGTACAATATTATGTTTACACTGTTTTGTAAAAAAATGCATTATTCATATCGGCAGCGTCGTAACGGGATATCCCAAAATAAACTTCTCAATTTTAAAATAAATATAATTATCATACTTTTCTTCGAAATGGCTGATTTATACAGGGTAACAGGGAAACTCGACTTATTCCTTGAAACGGGTTATACTAGAGATCATTAGCAACAAATTATGTCAAGTACTTGCGTAAAAATTTAATAAAATCAACTCTTAATAAGATTTCGTGGTTTTCCTTTCATTTGATTCATCAAGTTGCAGCCTTGTATATTTGACCCTAACGATTGATGGAATATAAATACAGGGTGTAATTTTAACAGATTTTAGTCGGTTCGATTTCCGGGTATGGCAAGAAAATCGGAAATCTTTAAAGCAGTCTTGATTTAAAAAATGAAGGAATGTTATCTTTGGGTTAAATTTTCTATCTCCAGTATTAAGAGGTAACATATTTTCCCTTCAGGTGGCATTACAAATTCTACCCTGTGGACATTATAAGACAATGTATTTTAAATTTTTGAGAGCTTTGGTAATGAAAAGAGAATACATAATTGTATTTAAAATGCCAGCTTTTAAAGCACATTAATTATAACTATAATACTTCCAAAATTAACACTCACCAGATTTAAAACCCCTGTTAATATTCTCCTTCTCTTCCTTTATGTTGTAATAACTTTAACTTAAAATATTTTATTATTTTCTCAATAATTCACAAAATAAAGTACACCACTGTGCGCCTACGCACGCCACTTCGATGTGTGCAACGCACTGAAGTTATGGCGCCTTATGGAGAGGCTTGCGTGCATTTTGTTAGGTTAATGGTAATCAAGCAATTGTTTATTAAAATAGAATTTTCCCAGGAAGCCGCAGTGTATATTTAATTCTATGCTACAGTCAAAACTCATAATTTGTCAAAACCACTTTTGACTGCAAATATCAGTGGTTTTGACTGATTTTCTGCGGACAAAAGTAGTATTGACTAACGCTCTTTTGAAAAATCAGTCAAAAGAAAGTGATATTGACCAAGGGCATCAGTTAAAAACACTTTTGACAGATTTTTCCAGTCAAAAGTGATTTTGACTGATTTTGAGTTTGGACTGTAACATATACGTACATATGAATATTAAATGGCCTTTAAACCTAGAGTCTATACTTATACCTATTTTAAATAGAAAATATTTGATGATTTATTTAAATTGAATAGACTTCGAAACTTAGGGACTGATTTGAAAAATCTTTCATCAAGAATCCTGCAATAGTCCTGATCAACATATTAAGTCGCCAATTTTTAACTCCGCCATTTTCCGTTATTTACGCTTCATGTCACACATTACCTAATAGGGATGTTTCCTGGGTCAAAAAGCAAGAGTTTTAATTAGTCCGTCAGTTAACTTATCAAAAAATACTCTACACGTATTTTTCACTTTTTCAAACTAATGAAAATTTAAAGAGATAAAGCGCGCCAAAGTTTATAAGAAGAGGCCCGTGACGTCAATGAGTGCATAAAAGTGCTGCTCTTTGTGACGTCGCGCGGAACTTCAACGCACCATAAACTATGTAATTATTTGTTAGATTAACAAGTAAAAATATAGGTGTCCAATATTTTTTGATATTGAACATGACGGATTAAAAATTTTTTTTTAGGAAACTAGCCTATTGACCGGGCTATATGAAATTTATTCTATTTTTAGCGACGGTGATTAAATACTGAAATATTTAAATGATGATCAAATGATCGTCATTATTATTATTTCAGCCTCAGGAAATCTACTGCTGTTATCTCAATGGACCTCCCAAATGATTAAGTCTAGGCGCAGACCACCGGTTTTTTGTCGACCCATAGTATAGTCGGGCAGTTAATCAGTATGGGCAACATGGGCAATGAAGGCTATCGTTTTAGCGCTCACCAGTTAGCGCCACTGTAGAGTAAGGTCCTGTCACTTGCTAGTAGCGAAGACAGTGGCACCAACTGGTGAGCGCTAAAGTGGTAGGAGAACTATCGCAATTGCACTCATCAAGATGGCACCACTGTAGAGTAAGGTCCTGTCAATCGCCAGGGGTGCCAACTGTTAAGTATAAAAACGATAGCCCTCATTGGGCATGTATGGAAGTGCGCGCGCACACTAGACCAATTTGGTATCGGCCGATTCCTCATACAAATTAGAATCGGGCCCAACTATCTACTAGACCCTACTAGACAAAGATCAGCTGGTTGGAAGCAGTCCGCACCCAACGTTATTTGTTACGACGTTGGAAAAATATTTAAAAAAAAATTGTAACTTAGATTTTACAAACATAACTCTCCTTCTAGCGCAGTCAGGTAAATACAATAAAATTAGGTTGGTGTGAACTATAAAGATCATCTGTCACCTGGTGGGTGGATGCTGTGATTGCCATTTCTCATCCATTCCAGGAACTTTTGGCGCCATCGGCTGATAGTTCTCCATGCTATGTACCCGTTATTGGTTTAAAGCTATGGTCTATTATTTGTAACTGATATCAATTTAAAACTTTATTTTTTTTTTTATTTGAAAAAGAATGTAAAAATCAAACATCAGCATCGACTTAGTACCTACTAATTTTGGGTAATGGTCCCAATTCGTTAGTTATGCCACGCAAATCGGGACTATTCCCACCTCTGAAACTCCTGTGTAGCCAGGATCTACAGCTTGACCGCCAATAAAAACCCAACCAGTGAAGGTCAAGTTTGTCCCGGGGGAAAGTTAACTGTCATTGGACTCGCTACGAAATAAATCAGAAGAAAATAAAGTGTTTGAAGTTTTGCCGTGCAAAAAAACTACTAGCGCCATACCGTGTTTTTTATACGCGTTACATACCTAGGTACTTGCTTTTTCTATTGTATTATTGTAGTAAAGAATGTAGTCACAACGCTGATCACTAGATGGCGCTCTGTGCTGTTTACATTACGGTAAACCTTGAATTTATTGTAAACGTATAATAATAACTAAGGACATTAAGGCTGAGTTGCACTAACTAACTTTGACCGTAACATAACCATAACCGGTCTTTTTATATGGAGTTTGGCAGATTTTTAACGTTTGTCAAAGTTAAAGTAAGTTGGTGCAATCCAGCCTAAGATGAGTTTACCTCATCTCATATATAGCGTTAGAATAAAATGTATGGAAAGTTGAATCAAAAGCAAAAAAAAAATAACTTTTATACTGTCGATAGAGACTTTCCTCTAAATTATTATTGGAGTGGTATTGATATCTCGGAATTTTTGAACCCTATAGATAAAATGTAGCGTGGGACGCCTGCTCAATGGACCGATGACCTCAGGAAAATGACAGGCAGTAGCTGGATGATAATTTTAACTTAGATTTTTGAGAACATAGCATTTATAAAATTGGAACTTTATTTCTCAATACAGTCGATACAGGGCTATATTTATTTTCAATCTAGAAGACATTTTCTTTGTTTTTTATCATCCTATATCTGTCAGGTAATGTAGGTACCTACAATCTACATACAGTAGTAATAGATAATGTTATTTTACGAAACCTCACGCTATGTCTGTTTTAGAGTAGGCGCACACCGTTGATTTTTAGTTGGCCGATAGTTGTGCCCGATTTTAAATTGTATGAGAATCGGCCAAATCGAATCGGCGTAGTGTGCGCACTCCCATACATGCCCAATGCCCATACTGATCAACTGCCCAACTAAACTATCGCGGTGTGCGCCTACTCTTAAGGGTATAAAATATTTAAAGGGACTTATCTAATAATATTTATAGTCGGCCGTTTGGTGTAGTGGTTCAGAACTGACTGTTTCGATTATTCGATTCCCGAAGAAATTGAAATGATGAATTTTAATTTCTGTAACGGGTCTGGGTGTTTTGTATATTATTATGTATTAGTATTAACAAAAAAAAGTATTTAAGTATATTTATATCCGTTGTCTAGTACCCATAGTACTTTGCTTAGTTTGGGACTAGCGGCGCAGTGTAAAATGTCCAAGGATATTTATTTATTTACTTTCAGGAGTTTCAGTCAATTAAATAAAATGCTTTTACCAGATGCAACTTTTATTTCATTCTATAATCCATTTTCAATCCATCCTTACAAATAGTAACAAACTTCTTGGTATACTTTACACAGCTTTAGGCAGTCAAATAACTTCTTATATAGCTACACAAAATCCATGTGACTTAATGATAATTAGTATTAATTAAAATGCCTAAACATTAGTTTTCCTGTCTGCGCGTGGTTCTGAAACAAAATACATTTTGTAAATATTTACTTAAAGATTTAAGTACCTAGTCAAGTTTGTGCGGCGAGCAGACTTTATAAAAAAAACTACTACCTATTTTAAACTTTCAATGATTTTAATTAAATAATAAAGTACAGAAGTTACAACTAAGTGTTCAGCGATTGAACGGTACTAGCCTAACTACTGTAGGCGCACACCGTTGATTTTTAGTTGGCCGATAGGTTGTGCCCGATTTTAAATTGTATGAAGAATCGGCCAAATCGAATCAGCGTAGTGTGCGCACTCCCATACATGCCCATACTGATCAACTGCCCGACTAAACTATCGGCCGACGAAAAATCAACGGTGTGCGCCTACTCTAAGGTGCTTCGAAGTGGGAAGCCTAAGAGTAGGCGCACACCGTTGATTTTTAGTTGGCCGATAGTTGTGCCCGATTTTAAATTGTATGAAGAATCGGCCAAATCGAATCAGCGTAGTGTGCGCACTCCCATACATGCCCATACTGATCAACTGCCCGACTAAACTATCGGCCGACGAAAAATCAACGGTGTGCGCCTACTCTAAGGTGCTTCGAAGTGGGAAGCCTAAGAGTAGGCGCACACCGTTGATTTTTAGTTGGCCGATAGTTGTGCCCGATTTTAAATTGTATGAAGAATCGGCCAAATCGAATCAGCGTAGTGTGCGCACTCCCATACATGCCCATACTGATCAACTGCCCGACTAAACTATCGGCCGACGAAAAATCAACGGTGTGCGCCTACTCTAAGGTGCTTCGAAGTGGGAAGCCTAAGAGTAGGCGCACACCGTTGATTTTTAGTTGGCCGATAGTTGTGCCCGATTTTAAATTGTATGAAGAATCGGCCAAATCGAATCAGCGTAGTGTGCGCACTCCCATACATGCCCATACTGATCAACTGCCCGACTAAACTATCGGCCGACGAAAAATCAACGGTGTGCGCCTACTCTAAGGTGCTTTGAAGTGGGAAGCCTAAGAGTAGGCGCACACCGTTGATTTTTAGTTGACCGATAGTTGTGCCCGATTTCAAATTGTATGAAGAATCGGCCAAATCGAATCAACGTAGTGTGCGTACTCCCATACATGCCCATACTGATCAACAGCCCCACTAAACTATCGGCCGACGAAAAATCAACAGTGTGCGCCTACTCTAAATCTAATGTCCCATACCATCACTGCGCTGATTAATTATTTATCGGCCCGGTGGCGTCTACCGGGAACCGGGATACGGGAACTGCCGGATGTTGATTTCGAATAGTATAAATGTCTTTGTTCCCGACTCAGCAGTTTAGATTGTTACATTGTAATATACCTAATATACCTACCTATTTCGTTATCATAATTATATGCCTATTTAGGTACTTGGTTAATGCGTGATGCCATGTTGAATGACATAACTACCTGCCAATTTCTTGCATAAAAACAATATTAATATGACATTGTAATAGATGACCTAATGAGATCTGAGCCGTGAGCATGAGCCGACAATGGTTGACGTTGTAGACAGACGTTAATGTTGAGGGTTGAGGTTAAAATGATGACAACGAACATAATAAATTTAGCGCTCCTGCGTGCTCCTGCACACGCCGCCCCCGCGCCTTTGCACTGTTTATAGGCGCCGCATGAAGCCCGCTGCAGCGCCGCCGCCGCGCCGCTAGCGAAATTATGCTTTGACAACGCGGTGGCGGCGCGGCGGCGGTCTTTACTCGGCTCGTATTAACAGTGTAGGCGCGCGGCGCGGCGGCGGCGCGGCGGCGGCGCGGCGGCGGCGCGGCGGCGGCGCGGTAGCGGCGTCGTGTGCAGGAGCGCTACGGTGACGAATAAGTATAGAGTGAACTTGTAATCAGTGTCAAAACTTTTAGGAGCGACTCAGAATCTGTAACTTAATTGATTTTTTTTTCATACATACACTCAACATCAAATAAACCGCACCTTCCGCGACGCGAACTTTAAAGATTTTCTTCTGACACAATCATGGTACCCCAACAATATTGGTGTTATTTGAAAGAACAATAAATATCCTTAAAGAAAAATACATTTCATTTCTAAATAAATGATTAACATAAATACAATAAATGTGACTTGAAAATAGACCTCACTTTGGGCTCACCTCTGGGATCAATTAGACCAATTTTTATGGTTATAAAACCAAATAAAGATCTCACGTGTCCTCTTTAACAGATGGATAGCGATTAATCCCAACTTAACAGTTTTAAAGTCATAAAAAATGGCTATAGCGTAACTACCTATTTTTTGAAGAAGTGACTCTGGATCCTTGTAAAGACACATTTTTGGAGTAAAAACCTTTCCTTTAATGAAAAAAATGAAGTTTAGAACTAGGCTTTCAAATGGTACCAACGTTGGTGGGAAGTGGGGATGCATACGTTTGATAAGTGCTTGTCGCGGGAGGTGCGATTTATTTGATGCCGAGTGTATTTTAATTATTTTTATCCGCACCCGTGGATAATTTACTTCGTTCATAGAATAAATACGTACACACTAGTAGCTGCAAAGCTTAATAGACATAATTTAAACAATAAGATATGAGGGACATGGGGGTATTGGGGGTGCCCTCCAAATTTCTTCTATTTTTTTTTTTGCTACAAAACATGTAAAACAATATGTGAAACATGAACTAAGTTTTTTTGATGCGAACAATATTGTCAACACGTATTTGTTCGGGTTATTTTTGTTCAAGGATTTACATTGTTTTCATAAATAGAGATGCTCTATGTAGGTACCTAACAAAAACATTCGCAAATTTTTTTTGTGTAAAAAGTAAATAGTTAAAAACCTACTTGTTTAAATGTACAACAACATAACATAACGCGAACATAACAACAAGTTTTAGAAATTTGCTGAATGCGATGTGAGCTTTAAAATTAATATCAAAAACAAATTAATGTTCAACGGAAATGATTTATTTATCTTTTGTTATGAACCTATTCGTTTTTGTATATTTTTAAATATTCTTATTTCAATTGGATAATGACCATTGGCAAGATTGAAATTGTGACAATTTATTGATTTTAGTGGACAGCTCAATGAAGGACAGAGATTAAATAAAATCATAAGAAATGTACAAGTTGTACTCTCAAAGCTTTAAATATATCGAAAATATACAATGGGCATCAAAATTAATAAGGTCTAAAACAGCCTTTTGGCATTCGTTCGTTCGTTTCAGCCAAAAGACGTCCACTGCTGGACAAAGACCTCCCCAAAAGATTAGCATTACTTTTAATTAATTAAATTTTTGGTTCTAAGATTTGTATTTTTTTCTGTATGTAGGTACTTAAATTATATTTTAATATTTTATCTACAGTCAAGAAAAAAATAATGTTTGCAGGACAGTATGGATTACTTAAAATAAAAGGCGATATCTACTTACGTGAGATTCAAATCGGTATAGTCTTTATCATTTTATTGTTCTTTACTGGATTCTGCCTTTTGTGCTCCATTCATAGTAACCTTCTTCGGCGTATTGTAGGTCTTGTTGTAGAAGTTGGAGAATAATTTATAGAACAATATGCACGAGTATATAACGTAGATAATGCCGATGACGCTGTGTGAGCAGCTTGTGTAGAAAAGAGAGAAGATCTGATGCATCGCCACAGTCACGAATTGGAGCTGTAAAAAAAATGTTAATTAATAATTATTCTACTTAGCTCTGGCATACAGTCGGCTTGAGTGCGGTGCGATTTGACAGCGATGTCACTTTCCATACAAATTGACAGTAGATTGAAAAGCTAGCAGCATGGCGACTATACAATTGTACGGAAACCAGTGCTGCGCTCGCATCGCATCGCTCTCAAGCTTTCTGTGTGACAGAGACCTTGTCATTTGCAGTAAGCTGATAATCTAATTCAGCGGGAGAACCCAATAATAAACTTGATCAAACCCAAGCGCATAATTCAATCCGGTAAAAAAAATCTATACGGATCGAATCAAGCCTCGTATCACCTCTAACACAAAATATATTTTGTGCCTCTAAGCAAGTGATTGTACGACGCTAAATTTTGTCACACAATAATAATATTATTGTTGTACACTCAGCGGCACAAAAATGTGTACATACATGATTATTACTACATACATGTTAATATATTTGTGCTATTATAAAGTATTTTTTTATTAAATTATCGTGGTGCTGTTTACATTTTTGTGATGCTGAATGCTAATACATTGCGAACAACTTAACCAACCAAATCAAGCACTAAAACATAATCATCCAGTTTGTAAAAAAAGGTCTAACTAAACCCCATGCAAAGCTCTAGGTTGTTATATTAGGTAAAGAAGTAACCGCCTCACTTGCATTAATTTAAGACTGCCAAAAAAATAAAAAAACGCAAGCAGATGAATAAAAAACCATAGCATTGTCATCCAAAGTATAAGAAGACAGTGTTTTTTGAACATATGTTAAAAACACTGTCTTAATATTTAGTATTGCATTAGTCTATGTTTTCAATTTAAAATTAGCAGGCTTGTGCAAGTTATTTTTATATGCTACCGGTGTTATATTTATTTATTTATTTATTTAAAACTTATATGCACATAGAACTGTGTACATAAGGCGGACTTAATGCCTTTTGGCATTTTCTGCCAGTCAACCTTAGGGCCAAACTGAGAATAAAGTAGGCGGTATAAAATTAATACGAATTTAGAAAAAAAAAAATTACATAAATAACATATGAATACATACATAGACACATACATTATAATAATAGGATGGATGACAAAGGGAGAAAAAAAAAGAGAAGGAAAAAAAAGGGGAAAAAAAGGAGGTTGAACAGAAATTATGAAGATGAAACACTATCGAGAAAATGTTTGCGCACATGAAATTTAAAAATGTGGACTTGCTGGGAGCCTGCCTGACGTTTTCAGGGAGACCGTTCCAAAGACGAATGGAATGAAAATTCCAAAGAAGAAAAGAGTTGGAAAGAAAACCAGTACGATGACAAGGAGTGAAAAGAAGAAGCGTATTAGAGGAACGTAGTTGACGAGAGTGAGTCGAACTGAGGAGCGTATATTGGGATTTATATCGTAAGCTGTATGTTTTCTTAATAGAGAAAATAAAAATTAAAAACCAAAAAGAATTGGAGATCGTATGAGGAATCACGTGATTTAAACATCTTTGTACTGATTTGACTATTAGATCAGTAGTACATTACAGTTGGTAACTAAAGGTTACATTATTTGGCTGAATGTGTCAATTAACTCTATAAAATTACTTAAAAAATAATGATAAATGGTTTCAATATCCACCAGATTATGATTCACGCATTACAATAGAAGCATTTAAAATAATCATGCAGAATCGTAAATACACAAAGCTGTATTTAAATGGTTATGGCCACTGCAAGCTTTAGGCCACTTAGGTTGAAATGAGTATCAAAAAATACTGTTATATTAAAAATTATATTCATAAATAGTTGAATCTGATACAAAGAAGAAATATAAACATGAACTTTATTATATTACTAGCTTTCCGCCCGCGGCTTCGCCCGCGTGGAATTTTGTCTGTCACAGAAAAACTTTATCGCGCGCGTCCCTGTTTCAAAAACCGGGATAAAAACTATCCTATGTTCTTTCCCGGGACTCAAACTATCTCTATGCCAAATTTCATCAAAATCGTTTGCGAGGTTTAAGCGGGAAAGCGTAACAGACAGACAGACAGACAGACAGACAGACAGACAGACAGACAGACAGACAGAGTTACTTTCGCATTTATAATATTAGTTGGGATAAAAAAAAGACTGGCTAAAAACAGTGCAATGATGATCAAAACTGGTACTTCTAAAGTACGCAGGAAAAACAAAACTGCGTGTTATAATTTAAAAAAATTGTATCATCAATTTATGCCTCATAATAATACATAAAATGGCAATGCCAGATTTTGTATGGAAAGTGGCGTCTTTTTTTTTTCGCGCGGCCATCGATCAAACTTTGTTTTTTGATTACAAAATAGTGTAATAAACCAAACTTACAATGGCATGTATACCTCTAAACTCAGTCTGAACTGAGTTACGAGCATTAGAAGTTTGATGATTTTCATACTAGATTTGCTTTTTGTGCGCAAGTTTTGTAAGAAATTGCAACAAAATATTGCGCTATTTTTTTATTGCGCTGATTCTGCTCCATACTGATGTCTGGAGCCTTTAATGGATGGTATTGTTTGTTTACACATACAATCTCACTAGTTTGTTGCAATTTCTTACAAAACTTTGCGCGCAAAAAGCAAATCTAGTATGAAAATCATCAAACTTCTAATGCTCGTAACTCAGTTCAGACTGAGTTTAGAGGTATACATG